>NW_011889067.1:492214-507946 GCF_000151845.1 Pteropus vampyrus
AAAGAAAGAAAGAAAGAAAGAAAGAAAGAAAGAAAGAAAGAAAAGGCACGGAAAAGCTTTCTAAAGCTCTGGGATAGGTTTTTGTTTGGTTTTAGATGTTACCACCTCCACATTCCTCTTCCAAGAAAAATCGACCACAAGAACTCAATATTTATGAAGATTTAATGAGTCTGTAAGGCCATTTGAGGATAAAGAGACCTGATAAGCTTTCCAAGGGAAGCAGGTTTCCTTCTTAATAATGGCAGAGTCCTTCCAAAATTACAGCGAAAGTCCTTAACACGGAGTGGGCGTATAAGGTTTGGGGGTGCTTAAAAGGTGGGAGGAGGGAATGAGTGAATTATTAACAAATCTGCTGCCCTTAATTTAAATGAATCTAATTTGATTTTTATGCAACGAAATGATGATACTGTCCCTGTTTCTTCTCAGAGACATGGGATGATTGGGTGGTGCCACAGGCCTGGCCCTATGCCAGGAACCAAGCCAGAAAGAGAACATGGATCACCGTCCTTATCTTACTATAAATACCACAGGACACACTATCCTCATTTAATGTTTTAAAAAATATTTGGTTTAGGATGTTTTTTAGCCTCGGATTATTATTATTATTATTATTATTATTATTATTATTATTTTCAAATTAGATGAGCTCAGGGAGTGGGCAAGTTGGGAAATGCTGACGCCTAAATGAAAATTTCAGATTTTATATAACAGACTAAAGAACACTGCATTGAGTTCTAAAAAAAAAAAGAAAAAGAAAAAGAAAGAAAGAAAACCAAAGAAATGAAAAAGGTAAGTCCTACTTCAGGAATGGAGACTTAAAATATAGTTGGGTTTTGTCTGTTTTTCTTTCTGTCCTTACCGACCAAATAAAAAAAATTGACAATCTATGTCATTTCCAAATATGCTTTCTGGAAATTTTACTAGTATTTGAAATTCGCAAGTCCGAGAATCGGCTTCTTTACCCTGGGCTACAAATCCGGCTGCTTCTACATCACGGGCCCATTCTGCTTCCTCTCCTGTCACTTGTCCTCCAGGCACAAAAGCCTCACTTCCTGTCCCAGCACAGACAAAGGTGAGTGCGGGCTTATTACAAACTTAGGCTACGAAGCTGATCTTACCGTTAACAAGTGTCATTCAACACAGACGTATCTGAGGCGTGGTCTGGGCGACCGGGCCAAGGTTCCCCATGAGGATGGGACCCTTACTATGATGTCAGGCCGGTGACTCTAGGTTGTGACTGACCCTGAGCCAGAGCAGACATTGTCTCGCCATCGCAGGACCTTCCAAAGCCGAGAGGCGGGGGTTTTCCCGGACCCAACCTGGCTCCTCAGTGCATGAAAGGCCCAGAGGCTGCAGGTGCCGCCCCCCACTCACCTGGCCGTCAAACACCTGCGTAGGGAATATGACGCCCCGCCCCCGCAGCTGCGGGAGCACTCACTCCACGCCCCCCAGGCGTCCCAGTTGCTGTCCTCCTCTTCATCGGAATGTGAGGTCCTCGAGGTCTAGAACATGAAACAAACAAACAAACAAACAAACAAACAAAAAAACACAATAAATGACAGACGAATGCGGCAGAAAGATCCTGAAGCTTCCTTAGGTTTCTTCTTCTAAGCTGTTCACAAGACCAAAGTGACCTAAAAATGCTTTGAAATGGCTGAGTTAAAAAAAAAAAAAAAAAAACACCTACGAGGGAGGTTTACATGGAAAGGCATGGCACGTGAATACGTCCCCACCTTACAAAGGTTCTGTCCAGGTGGTGTCTAGCGGCTTTGAAGCTGACATGTTATCGTCCCGAAATTTAAATAAATTGGCTAAGTATCAATAAAAACAAATATAAATATGGAATAATACTGACTATCGTTTTATAACTTGCGCCTGAGAAGTTCTCGCCCCCAAAATTCTGACGTGCCTGTGCCACTGGTGCTAACTCCAAGAAAATCTTTTTGCATGAGGATCTGTGGAACCTCCTGAGAGAGAAAACAAAGTCGATAAAGCGTTAGGGTCCAAGAAAATAGGAGAGGGTCGACTGTGAATACGGTTTGGGTCCATTTGTTTTCTGGGCTTGCACCATTGACTTAGGTCGCGATATTCTACAGAAGATAGACGAGGGTGGGTTACAAGTTAGAAATACAGAGATAGACACGGATATCGATATGAAAAAGAAAAAATGCGTATTACAGCTGCAACACTTTACGAGGGACCCTAAAGTAGATGCGAACAAGTGGAGGAACATGCCTCAGGCCTACGTGGGTTGACCCAATACTGAAAACATTTATTCTCTCCAAATTAATCCATAAACTTAGAGCAACTCCAATCGAAATCCCAAAGGCGATTTTTTTTGGAACCTAACAAAATGATTATAAAGTTCATCTGGTGGAGTAAATGTCTATGAGAGCCAAGAAAAAAAACTGTAAAAGAACGGAAATCAGAGGGAAATTGCCTCGATTAAAAGAGTATAGAATTGGCATAGCAATAGCAGGCAGATGTATTAAATTTAAAAAACGAAAAGTCCAGAAACAGACCCAAGTATAAGGAGGTAGTAGGGGACCACGAGTCAATGTGATGAATGGTTTAAAAAAAAAAAAAAATCATAGATAATTTCACGAAACACACCAAAATGAATTCCAGATATATCAGAAATCTATGTTTAAAATGCTGAAACCATAAAATTCTAGAAAACCTGTAGCGTAATAGGTACAGCGTCTTGATATAGGAAAGATTGTCCTAGATATGTCAACAAAGGTAGAAACCGTGAAGGAAAAGACAGGTAATTTTGAATTACATTCAAATAAATACACATTTAGCATTGCCTATCTCTTCACCTATAGATCAAGGAGCAGGTCTATGAACACACACACAAAAACGCAGTGGTCCAAGTACAAGCATAAGGGCCAGAAAAAAACACTCCAAATTGTCTCAAAAAACATGGAGGATGTGGGACGAGAAGGGAATGTTTTTGAGGAAAGACACAAAGGGACACCAACTGAACATCTTCCTTCCACCAGCCCCTTAGAAGATCTGAAGTAAATATGACAAAAGGTTAGATTTGATGAAGCCAGGTGGTACTATAATTAGTTCGTCTGAACTTTTATGGTTTTGAAATTTCTTTTCTTTTTTAATGTTTTGGGGGTAAAGAGCAATCTCTAGAGAACAATATGAGCCTCTGTCGTTTTTCATACAGGTAAACACAGATGTGCATAGAGAAAGGAGTGAGCATTGAAGAGTTAATTAAAATGTTAGCAGTGGCTGCCCCTAGGTTGAGAAGACGCTGGGTGATTTGAAAGTTTTTTGTTTTTGCTGTTTCTCTGCATTTTTGCAAAGTTGTTTTTTTTCTTCTTTTTTTAACCAAACACTTTAATACTTTCGTTAAAAACAAGTGAGAAAACAAACCAGCAAGAACCACATCCCGTTCACATTCAGAAAGGTCCACGTGAGACAGAATTTAATAGGTACGTTCTAAGTTGGGGAACACGGCAGTATAATAAGGAAACCTGGACATATAGCGTGTGACTGACGCCCTTAAGCCCTTAGGCCAAGTTACCTCATCCAAACAAAAAAGAAAAGAAACCTTTTAAAATTAAATTAAGAGAGGGATCTGTAGAAAGGACCTTCAAATATGAAATGAAGAAATAAAGACTAGAAGCAATAATTTTCACCCGAGTCTCACCGGTCAGTGGGTTTCATGGCTTCTTGCCAAGCTACCTATTTGGAGCACCGTTAGCAGCCCGACTAGAGGCAATATTTCAGAAACAGTCGAGTGAAAGGAAAGGATAAGAGTCTGGCAGCTGATCAAATCTGTCATCGGGAATAAGGGCTAATTAAACCCATACTATTTACTGTTCTAATTAGACCTCTGTTCACTTCAATTTTCTACACTAAACGTCACCAAATATAACCCTGTCCTGCCTATAACATAATATAAAGTTTTAATTCATAAAAAAAAGGAAAAATACAATAAGCAGTTTAATACGTTCATTTGGACTTTTAGGCGGCTAAGTCCAAATCATTTTAGGTAAACGTTTGAAATATCCACAGCTGAAATGGATTTTTCATTTTGTCACTCGATACACTGATAGGCTGAATGTGAAAAGTTGAAAAACATCATCATATATATTTTAATGTGAAAGTCGAGAGTTCTTTGCAATATTGTTTTAATTTATTTTTACTCCCACTATCCCATCTGTTCAGTTTATGGTTAGAGTCAGGTTTCTTTCCATAAGTTCTCCACCTTTACTTACCAAAAAAAAAAAAAGAATCTTGATTCTAAAGTAACAAAAATAGGCACGTTATAAATGCAGGCATATGGTTTTTCTGGTTGGACCAGTAAGCTATTTCCCTCTCTAAGAAAACAGGGAGAAAATGACATCTCAAGAGGGGTCCTCCTGGTTTCTTTCTTTCCTGGGTGACGAAGATGGTCACAGTTTGATTTGAAATCCCACTGCTGTTTCTCACTAGCCAGTCCTCCTGCCCTTCTTGGGTATTCTGCTTCCCCAGAGTAGCGATGACATCCCCGACTTCTACCGAGTTCTCGTCTCTTCCCTTTGATGCCAGTGGCATGATGATAACATAAATATTCCAGGGGAGCAGAGTCAGGTGCCACTGGGGTCATTTCTGAACATTCACGTCTGTGAATTCTTCCCTAGAGTGACATGAAGCCGGCTTTGCTTGAATTTGCATCCTTCCAGAACGGTGGACAGCCAGTCTCCATCCTCTCCTACGGAACCTTCTCGAGCTTTCTCCAGCCACCTGGTGCCTTCAGCTGTCCCAGCTCTCTCATGAGTATTTCTCTCTGCACACGCGTGAGTTTGCACATTTTAAATCTGAAAATATAGTGTCTAGAAAACAACACCGCATCTGGCAATGAGACCATACAGCACCCCTATGCTCCAGGCTTCTTTTGATGAAATTTAAGTTTCCTTCTTCCCTTCCTTCCTCTCTTTTTTTCCTTCCTTCCTTCCCTCCCTCCCTTTCTCAGTTACACCGTTTATTGGATCCCATTACGGAAGCGGCATCACATAAGAGTTAAAAAGCTGTCGCTCTAGATAAACTTTTCTTAAACTTTCTAAATCTCATCTGTAAAGTGGCAATAATCACCTTTACCCCAACAGCCTTTAAAGGACACATATAAATCTAAACCGAGTGACGTGGCATCTCGGTAACTGTAACGAGTGAATGTGTCAGTAAGTGTAAGTTGCTGTTCTTGACAATGTCTTTTTTTTCAGAGCATCAGCAGAGCCAACTCCATCCCGTGTTCACTTATGCAAGACTTAACATTGATCATAGCTGAATTTCCTCTTGTTGCTTTTGGCCTCGAATACACCAGCCCCGCTGAGGTCCGTTTGAACCCAGATCCTGTCGCCCCCTCTAGGAGCCACTTTGCTCCGCTTTGCACCTCCCAGGCTCCACCCAAGCCCCTGACAAACGGGCCACACGAAGCTGCCTAATCTTACAGAATTCCATGAATGCATAGTTCTGCTTTTTCAAAAATAGTAAGCAGACCATCATGCCGAGGAAGCGGCCAACTAATCAGACCTGGCATCTGTGAACACAGTTCAATGTTACAATAAAAATACGGAGTAACGCCCATCACCGTCATCGAATGTCAGGAGGCAGAAAGGGTTGGGGGGAGGGAAGAAACCAGCCACTAGGAGGACCTAGATCAGACAGCACCGGGTTTTTATCTTAAGCTGTGTGCTGGGGGTGTTTCCTGAGAGAAGCATTCAGCTGAACACTTTATCCAGCCCCACCTCTGAAATCCAGTGACAGTAAAATATGCTGGAAAGATATCAGCTCCATGTCTGGCCTGATGGTAACCCTCAAGAGGTAATGTCTGTGTCTATCAGTTGGGTACCCCTATTTCTGACTCCCCGTTTCTAAACATCTCCATAAGCTGTCTTAATTAATTACTTAAATTCCCTATTATGAATACTTTGTAAGGTAAGGGGTTATCGGAATCCTGTCTATAGAGTATTTCCCCCTGGTCTAAGTCAGCGGACATCCTGCCCGTCTGTGATGCGGGCCTCAGGCAGAACCCCTTTCTTTTTGACCCCGGATGAGAGACAAAGCCCGTGTTTTTCTTCATGGGATGAGCCACTGCTCTGTGGGACAGGACTCTGGTCAAATACGGCAGCCGAGCTACCCTCGCTCCCGGTTGGCATTTCGCGTCTTGGATAGAGTACGTCCACTGCTGTGATCTGTGTGACCACAGCTGTCCCGTGACATCCCAGAGAAGCCTGCCATTGTTTTTGTTCTGTTTTTTTTTTTCCAGTCTGTATTGCAAGCAGTGCTACATGTCTGTGTTTCCGAAGGCTTTGGCTTTTACCAAGGTCATTTCACGAGGAGTAGGCGTTCTTGACCAACTTCAACAGGCACGGATGCATTTGTTCGTTTTCTCACCCAAACAGAGACCAAGGGCTTGCCCAGTTCCAGGCTCACGGGCCTGGGATGATGAGCATGGTCCCCTCAAGACAGTGAGCAGGTGACAGAGACTGAAAGGGAAGACGAGTCCCTTATTTTTGGCTCATCTCTACTTTCTAATTGTGATAGAATTATAACTCTTTTCGATTTTTTTCCTTTTTGCTCATCTACATTTCCCAATTTTATACAGCAAACGGGTATAGTTTTTGCAATAAAAGACCCAATAAAGGTTTTCTTTTACTTTTTCTTTTTTTTTTTTTTTTTTCCCAGTGGGGAGAAAAAAAACCGCTTAAGGGAAGCCTATGAAAACACATCCAGAGAAGCAAAACGCACTATGTGTGGTTCGGTTAAAATTTTCAGGCTTAAAGATCTCCAAGGAAATCATATTTTCCTAAACGAAGTTCTAGCTAGGGAATATTTGGGATGAAAAATTCAAAAAAGATATTGTTTACTCATTATATAATAGGACTGGTAAAAGCCAAGAATATTTTCGGAATAAGTGTGTTCACGATCTCATAAAGACTCGAAGACTTCTTGCCTTTCTTGGATCCCTATGCATAAATCAAATCATAAAATATTTTCCTGACAAGCTCCTAAATCGGTGACTTATAATGAACAGCACAGTTCTACGTGTCTTGCAAAAACATTCGTTAATTAAACACAGATTTCACATAGAAGGTCACTTATTGGAAATAGTATATTAACAGCTCCGTATTCAAAACAACCCAAAATAAAATACATTCCACTGGGATATTACTTCCCAGACACCAAATAAATGTTCGTGTGCAACGTCACCACAAAGGTTACGCAAGGAGGTCGCAAACGGCCCAGGTTTTGTTCCCAGTAAACACACCTTTAAGCTCTGCAATGACACAAAACAGTTTTTTAACGAAGGCGGTAAATGACATAAAAATGTCACTCAAGCCATCACGTAGACTCCACAATTCTGTTCTGTATCTGAAGCTGCGCAGAAGACACTGAGAGACACACCACAGCCCTGTAACTCTCCTTGAGACGTGCTGCCCTCTCCTGAGAAGTGTCTGCACCCCACCTCATCACCCGGATGGTCAGTGACCCCCAGGGGTCTGGTCCACCTCTGCCCAGCCAGCGCGTTCCTGTTTACTGACCCTCTCCTCCGAGCCCTTCGCCCACACCCAGGAGATGCGTCCGATGCCTCCAGGTTCACGTGACCTGCTCTACCTCCACCCACGGGTCCACTCCTCACAGCTCTCAACAGCCCATCTATCCATCCAAGCACATCATGCTTCTCGCTATACCCCAGCACTCACACGTTTGCCACGTCTCGCTTCCTGGGGCGAACACCAGGCAACACCAAGACCTTCCTCTTGCAACAGCTGTTTGCAGGTGATGACGAGAGAGGGGACAGCCAGAACCAGCCCTGCTCCCCCGCATCTGTGGTCAGGAGGGGCCAGGAGGACCTTTGAGAAAGCATCTTGCTCCTTGGAGTCTTCCCGCCAGCCCCTCTACGGGAGGCTGGCCCCGTTCTGTGATTCCTCACCTCACTAAGGCCCCTCCTCAGCCACACCCGCCAGTCACTCTCCCTCTCAGACTCCTGGGTCAAAGGCTGGTTGGACCTCTTGTTCTATTAAAAAAAAAAAAAAAAATCCCCCACCAATGCTATGAGGCGTTTTCAAATCATGGCAGCCAAGGTTTCTCCACGTCAAGATGATCAAACACCAAGTCAACATTTCCAGACTTCCGAGAGTACAGTGTATTCAGTGGCAGAACGAGGTCCCCGTGGGAAAGAGGGGGCAGATTCGCACAGGGTCACGGGAGGAGTATTTTTAAAACACACTATGTAGTATGGGGAAATCCCAGGGCTGGTACCAGGCGGGCTCTGACAATCGGATGAGTCCCATTCTCTGCCGGGCCTGGTGTGCTAGTCGGGGTGAGGGCAGGCCGAGGCTTGTGTGAAGGGCTGCCTGACGAGACCTGAGCTGTGAGGTCAAGACCTCAGTCCGCAGCGATCCCATGGAGTGAGACCTGGGGAAATACATACCTGTCTGTCTGTATCTTCAACCCCCTACCAGGCTCGCCATTGGCCAAACCCGACCAGGAGCCCGAGGGCCAGAGAGATGATGCGGACGCCACGGGTCAGCCTGCCGGTGGGTGGAGGATGGATCTGTCAAGCCAAGGGGCGCTTTCCAGCACAGTAACTTACTGACTCACTGGAATATTTTTAAGCAGAGAAGTGACTTCGGCAAATTATATTTTGGAAAAAATTACTCGGGCAGGAGTGTGGGGAAGACTGAGGGAGAAAAGACACGTAAGAGCATGGCCACAGGGCCACAAGCAAAAGACAAAGGCCCACGCTAGACACAAGCTCCGTCTGGGAGAGAAAGGCACAGATGGCAAATCTCTTTGTTCTTGTTTTCTGCGTGTTAGTTTACTTGCTTAAATTGAGGGATAATGTTATGTTACATTTAACGTTACATAGAACATGGTATTCCTTTCCGGTATACACAATGTTTCGACATTTGTATACATTGTGAAATGATCACCACTGTCTAGTTAACTTCATCACCGCACATAGTTACAAATGTTTTTTTTTTTCTTTCCTTTTAAGATCTACTCGCTTAGATGTGAAGTTTTAAGGGGCTAGAATCAATAGGGCCTAACAGTTGACTAGATGCAAGAAATAGGAAGGTGCTGGAATGAGTCCTGGGCTTCCGTATGAAGTGACTTGTGCCACATGCTTATGTCACTCGGGCTTCAGAGACATGATCTTCTCAGTGCCCTAGGCACAGAATGCAAACAATGCCCCAGATAACAGTTAAGAGACAGGGACCACACCAGTGGTGATCTCCAAGAGGAATCCAGCCTGCAGGTCTGACTGATTTAACTGTAATTATATATTTTACCTCCACCTCACAAAAAGGAATTATCTGCTAATGTTTAAAACTATGGAGATTTCATGTAAAAAAATCTAGATTTCTGGCTTCTCAGGGGAAGAAAAAAAGAAATCAATATAGGACCCACATCCCAGCAATAATTCGAACTAAGCGAGGCCACTCAATTTCTAGAGGGCACACACCTTGCAATGTACACAGCCTCTGTCCAACCACGATGAGGGTTCACACTGCCTGTTTGGGCCCTGGAGACCGAGTGGGAGCTTGCCGGTAACGAAAGACTGTAGTTTGGAAGGTAATCAATAGCCACGTGTATTTATAACTGACATCTGACTCTTCACAGTCCTGCCACAGAACACCACCATGTCTCAGCCAGTAAGAAACACATTCACAAACAACTTTAAAACAAAACAAAGGACATTCTGTTGTCTTCGCTGGACACTGCGTTCAGTGAAGTGGACACAGAAGCGGAGTGTAAGAATGAGACCTGAGGTCTGTGGTCCCATGGGGCTCTGTGTCTAAACTCGACTCCCTTCCCACCCATGGGCTTTGTCTCTGGGGTGTCTCAGATAAGACAGTAGTGTATTTAATAAGCTCAAACAAAAATTCCCAGAGGGTAGACAAAGCATATTCTAGAACGCATCTATGCTGGTGGGACATCACGGTCCCCAGAAAGTCCATTTCAGGAGTCACAGAGGCCAACTCTCCCTGACAGTCCCCACACAATCCTATATCACAGACGAGTACATGTAGGTTATTTTTCCCCCCACGAAAGCAATTTTCATAGCTACTAGATGAGTTAGAAAAGAACTCCAGCCAGGTCCTGTCTGATGAAAGCAAGAGACATATAATGCCCAATACAATGTGGATTTAGTTTTGCTTTGATTTTTTTTTTTTTGTTAAAAAGAAATTCCTAAATAGGATGATACTTTACATGAAGAAATGGTATACATCCTCAGGATGTTACCTGTGATATTTGGGTAAGTTATCACGAAGCCCATACAACATGACATCACCTAAGACTGACCAAAAGGGAAATGAAACAATGCCAAATATAAAAGTCTGATGGAGAGTAACGGGTGGGCAAGGTAACAAGGATCAACCATCCTACGAGGACAGCTAGAAAAGCAAAACTATCCTCCATGAATGAAATAAGAACATTTTCAGATGATGTCCTTAAAGAAAATGTGAAGAGGTGATTTCGGGGTTCAAGGAAGCTTGGAGATGCAGGAGCAAATGCAGAGCCAAAATAGGAACAGTAAACATGCGGGGAGAACTAAAGGATGAAACTACACAAAACAGCCATTTACGTGGCCTATGGGGTTTAGAATAGTTATATGGAATTAAGGTATTTGACAATGGCCTATGAATCAGAAGAGTGATAAATGACATTCAAGGATCCTAAGACCCTGCATCATCAAGGAAGAAGATAAAAGGACCAATTAATAGTCCTTTTATAGACCAATTAATAGTCAGGGATACATGCTTTAATCAGTAGTGTGATTACTAAAAGAGTGTATAACTTCCAAATTAATAGATAGAAAAAGATACAATAAGAATACATATCAATTTCAATCACTCCAAAAGGAAGCAAAAAATGGAGAAGAAAAAAATATAGAAAAGATGGATAAGTTCTGAAAGCTCACAGTAAAATGAAAGGTTTAAATGCTAACGTATCAATAATTACGTTAAACCCAAAGAGAATAAATGCACCGATTAGAAAGCAACGATTATAAGGATGAGTTTTGAAAATTCAACTATATTCTATTTAAAAGAAACGTTCCTTAAATATAAAGATCAGAAAGATAAAAATAAAGATACCATAAGACTACTAACCAAAATAAATCTAGTTTAGTTACACTAATCAAAGTAGACATTAAGACAAAGAGAAAAAGAGAGATGCCTCATGATACTGGAAGCCTGAATTGCCCAGAATGAAACAAAATTCTAAAAGTGTACCTCCTAACCTAACCTCAAGATACAGAAAGCAAAAACAGAAAGAACTATGATGGGAAATAGAAAAATCCAGAATTTTGGTGGGAGATTTTAACACAGCTCTATTAACTTATCAAATAGATGAAAAAAAATCAGTAATGGTATAGAATACTGAAACAATTCAATTCTAAACCGAATGAATATACGTGTATAGAAAATGTAAACCGACCGCTACAGAATATATATTCTTTGTAGTTATAAAATGTTTATAAAAATTGATCATCACCTGGGCCACGTAGTGAATCTCACGAATTCAAAACATTGACATCATACAAGAATTTTCTCTGCCCACAAATCGAATAAGCTAAACATCAATAGAAAAAGAAAACTAAAAAATTCCCAAACATTTGGAAATTAAGAGAGAGACTCTCTTTTAAATAACCCAAGTCAAAAAGACATCACCATGAAAATTAGAAAATATCCATACTATATGAAGGTTAATATATTACATATCAAAACTTGAAGAAAGCGGTGAAGCTGTGCTTGGAAGGAAATTTACAGTTTTAAGTACACGTATTCGAAAAGAACATTGAAAAAAATCAATGATCTCAGGTTATTTCAAGACATCAGAAAAATGGTAGCCGATGAAGCTCAAAGCAGAAAAACATAAAGATGAGAACACCAGTCGTGAGATAGAAAACGAATGTATGGAAAAGAGGCTCAACGGACCTAAAAATGGGCTTATGATAAAGACTCATAAAACCGACAAATTCTTTGGCAAGACAATGGAAGAAAAAGGGGAGAGAGAAGTCACTGAAAATCAGTTCCAAGAATGAAATGCGGAGGATTCGGAAAATGTAAAAAGTAAGAGGACGGAAGATAATATCTTTATGCTAATCGATTTCAAAATTCAGATGCAGGCCCAGCTCCCTGGCCTTGAGGCAAGACAAATGACAGAGTAATTCACCCTCCAGAGCTGTCCACAGGATGAGGAAGAGGCTAGGACTCTACCTGAAACCCACCTCCAATGTGCTTCTCCTCCCCTTCCCTACCCTTTTCTCCCATTCCCTGACAGGGTGTCCCCGGAAACGGTGCTTGAAAAAAATCACTTGAACATGAATCCTCAGCTCTGCCTCTCCGACCTCTGCCTCTCCGACCTCAACCCAAGAGATGTCTTAAACCATATACATGCAAAACGGCAGTAAAATAAAGACTGTGACCCAAATTTGACAAAACATTAGTACTAGTTAATTCTAGATGGTGGGGACACATGAGTCTGTTATACTAGTCCCTGCATCTTTCTTTTTCTTCTTCTTCTTTAGATGTTTTTTTCTAACTAAAACAAAAAAGGAAGGACTCTTTGGGGGATGCAGATAGGGAGAATCTGTGAGGCATTCAAGTCACCTGCAAAGGGAAAAGTGCCTTCTGCACAGCAACATTTAATGACAGGGACAGAGAAGCAAAACCTACAAAATCCTATTTAACATACTTTCTTACCCTACATTACCAACCACAAAATAGTCTTAAGAAGCTCTTAATTTCAACATACCTCAAACCATATTCAGAACAGTCATATCTGACAATCCACAGTGGACTTCCCTTTCCAAGAAAGAAAAAAGCACAGATTTTTCAAGTCTAACGATATCAAGATTTTTGAAAAATTCTTTTTTGACTTTTCTTGGTGATTTACTTCCATCCATGGTTAGCCATTTCACATAGAAAAACACGGGTTCTGTGCCAACAACTCATCAAAAATATTACCCAGACCACATTTTAGGGGCATAGGCTTTAAACAAACTCCCACAAGAAATATTATTTGACAGCTATGAACGTCATAAAAGGAGCCAGTGTGTTTTTTTTATCCCACGCCTCTCCTTCTGGGATCTGCTGGCAGTCAGCATGCTCTGGGCCACCCGTGGGTGGTGTGTCGCCCCAGGTGAACAGAGAAACTGGGACACAGAACATCCAAGACTGGTGGCACTCGCACTGGAAGAGCTGACAGCAAAGTCCTAATTTCTTGACTAAAAATAGTAGAGCAGTCTCCTTGGCTAGACAGCAATGGCCTTGTGCAAGTCATTTTCCAGTTAGCCAGGGAATCTGTAGGCTTAGCAAAGTGAAAATTCACTTACCGATTTTCATATACCTGCATAAGATGACCTTGAAGGTGCACAAGCCACGTTTCCAGCACGTGCTAGGCACCCATGTGGCCAGTACCACATCGGCCAGTGCAAATACAGAAAACTTCCTGAACTACAGAAAGTTCTGCTCGTCATCAATAGTATAATTAACTGTTGGAAATATGGTCACAAAGTTGAAAACAAATCTAAAATATTTTTGGAAAAAACATGTGTGTGTGTGTGTGTGCGTGTGTGTGCGCGCGCGTGCACGTACATATGTGCACACATATACACACATGCGGCTATATAATACCACCTTACATTAGATCAATAATTCATTTGTTTTAATCACGTAGTTGGTTAGCTTTGGGGCCCCTTTTTCATCTCATTTTCTTGTTTTCGTACACTCAATGTTTTTTTCAATTTCATCGATAGCCAATGTTATTTAATATGGGTTTGTGTTCAGCAACAAACTACCTTCTAAACATGCCTTTTTTTACCTCTTTGGGGTACACGTGGATGTTGCAATGAGAAATGCCTTCACATTTCTCACGTTACTAATCGTTGATTTCCACCCCTTATCTAAGAGTCGATCTATCCCGGGCGGGTGCGCCCCCCAAAAATGCTGTGAGCAGATTCTCCTCAGGTGGATCGTTCTCACTTCTCACCTGGACACTGTGGGTGAATTCCTGATGCCGAGGGTGAGGAGGCGAAGGAGTGGGTAGGGAACCAAGGCTGAAAATGATCCCAAAGAGAGAAACATCACCTGGGCCATTTCGCCTCTGTAGCTTCCTGTCCCTGACAGGCTCCACACTACATCCAAGAAATTTCCTGGCACAGCTGCTCACCTTCTTGGAAAAGACCCAAACGTGCTGGGAAACAACCCATTCGAGAGGAGATCACAAACACCACGGGTTCACGTTTGGCGTGGTCCCTGTCATGCTCAATTCACCTGGACCAGGAGCTTCCAGGACTGCCGACCCGCACCAGCCAACAAGGCCCCGAGCAGAGTCACGTCCCTCTCCCCGTCATCCGAGACTTAATTTCAAGACATTATAAATTTGGCTCTGCTTCGAACCTACTGGATGACCTCCAACACTTGGTTAAGTCAATATATTATCGTGCTTTTTTTCTTTTGTTCATAATAATATAAAATGCCAAAATTGGAATGGCCTTGAAATTATACTCAGCAATGACTCAAAGCTACAATCCAACGTCACCTCATTAACTTTGTCCGCTGACTTTTCGTCCACCGGGTGTCAGCTCGGTGGTCACTTTCTCCGAGGGACCTTACCTGACTGTGGTCTGTAATTAAAGAGCGAACCATGAGATTATGGGATTAACGTCTGACTGCAAGCTCCATGAAATCCGGGATTTGATCCGGTTTCGCCTGCCAGTGTACCCCCAGCACTTAGCACGCACCTGACACACGCGAAGCACTTCAGGAAACTAGTCACCAAACGAATGCATGAATAATCACCGACTTAAGGAACAAACAAATGCAGAGTTAATACGTTCAGTAATAAAAAGGATTTGGAGAAAAAGCCATGTCTTGGGTCAATGAATCAAGAAATTAAAATTTCTCCAACATGGAAAAATTTCTCTAGGAACCACTCGGAAAGAGAAGGGGGCCAGAGTCCTGATGGGCAAGTTTTTCTCCTTTGTTTATTGTGTTTTTTTCTATCCTTCTCGGCTACACCACAGAACCCACGAGGGAGAAAGAAACATATCTCACCCAAGTCCTCAGTGAGTATGGGCTCAAAGTGGCTTACTTCCTTATTGCCAGTATGAACCCTCTTTTCATTAGTATTTAAGCAGACGCTTATGTAGAGACAGCCCATTTCTGTACCATAAGGAGAGCTCATTCTGTCTTGTGTGGAGCTGGGTTGAGTTACTGGTTATGTTGTAGTTGATTAAGACACAAAACCCTCAGGCTTGTAATAGCTGATACATGATTCTGGTTCAGCTTGAATCCATAATCCATTGGCTTCAAATTCTGTGTGGAAATACGGGGATTTGGAAAGCCAAGAGAGTGGAGGAACTAATTAACTTAAAAATACCCAAACCCAGCCTTGCAGAAGTCTGCTCTTACACTGAACTGGGCTTTACCATCTTTCTCAAGGATGCACTTAAAGGACCCAGATGAATGGCTAACGTGAATGTAGAATCGCAGACTGCGAGGGCTGAGAGGGGAGCTCCAGGCTCACCATTTTTACAGACGGGAAAAACAGAGAGAGAAAAGCACGTAGTCAATGCGATGACAGAGGGCTTGGGTGCGAGCTCACTTACTCTCTTCATTAACCACAGTATTCACTTTCATGGCTTCCTGGTCCACGGCCATCTTCCTGCCATCTTTCGACTCTGACCACTAGTTATCCTCTCCATCCAAGCCA
>NW_011889067.1:509519-511953 GCF_000151845.1 Pteropus vampyrus
GTAAGAAGTGCACCTGCTCTGGGTGTCCTGGGCAAATGTTGCTTTTCCGATTGAGGAGACATAGGTGCCTCCAGCCCTCTCTCCTCCTTGCCTCCTTGGACCTCGACGGGGTGCCTGAGGCTGCAACAGCCACCCTTCAGCCACGCGAGGAACGGCCCACAGACTGAGTGCGGAGACCAGAAGGGACCCTGCGTCTGTGGTGGTGTCGCTGAGCTACTGCAGGAGCCTTATCTGTTTAAGCAGCTGCGGGCATGGCATCACATTCCTGCAGCTGAAAACACTCGTACCTGACACAGGGTTGTCACGAAGATTAAAGGAGGCAAGTGTGAAAGTCGCTTGATAAAGCACTCGGCGGCACATCCTCGGTATGTCTGGCTCCAAAGCCCGCCCTCCTTCCACCACTGCAGGTTGCCATGGAAACTGCATTCATCCAACACACACACACTGCGCAGGGGCATAAACCAAGTGTCACCCTGCGCACCTTTTTCTAGCCCGTATTAACGCAAATAACCTCCGACGATAAACAAACACGGCCTTCGACATTTCGAGAATGGCTCCTCTAGAAAGCCCCAACGTCCTGCTGACGAACCACCGCCTGGAAAAACGGACACTGGCAGATGTTCACGCTGGCAGATGTTCACTGAGAGCAGCACAGGAGAAGCCTTGCTCATCGCTCCTGATGAGGTGGACCGGGCTCCACGTCACACGGGGCGAGAGGGGAGAAAAATCACGGAATCGGAAGAATGCGAAGACTGTTGGTGTCTTGGGCAAACATTAAGGATGTGGTGCAACCTTTCTCTATACGGCAATGCTCTGCCTTTCTAGAATGATTAGAATTAACTGTGTTAGATTAATAAACTTTCAACACAAAGAAAGTATGCCCCTTAAGATATGATTAATTTCTTATTCTACGACAATATTATATATTATTACATATAACATAAGATACTGTTGTTACATATTGTTTTCATTATTTTATTATGTTATTATATAACATTATGTTACACATTTATATTGCATATAATGATATATAATAAAACAATTATTATACGTTATTATTTTCTCATTATTATTCCAAGTTTGTCCCTTTAGGTATTATTATTTGAGTTAAAGAAATACCTTCTTGTTAAACCTATTATTGTTATAAACATCAATTATTACACTTTTAATATTGTTATCATTCTCTTAAAATTCTCGTCTAATCTCCCCACACCACTATAATAAAGCCGTCTGTTATATTTTAGGGCACAGTGTTATATACTAGTAACGCACATCTGTCTTTTACGTTTTAACCTAAAATGGTGGACTCCACTTATTAATATTTTATTTAGGATTTTAGCATTTGGTTCATGAGCCTGCAGTATATTTTCCTTCTCTATGCTTCTTGGATGTTTTGGTATTCATATCATACTGCTCTTTTAGAAGGTTTTCTATCTCTTTCTATGTGCTAGACAGTTTATATTACTATACATTTTTTTTACAAACTGCAAAAAATATGTTGAGGACTTCTACCTACGCAGATGCATCATAAATTGTTGCCATAAAAATTACTATCTGGACTTAATGTCATTATGAGTCTACATTTTATAAACTGTTTCAAGCTGTAAAGCATTACTACACAACCAAAAGAAAAATAACGATTTTTGTTTCAGAGACTCACCATTCCCTTATACTGAGAGGCTCACCTCACATTCCTCTAGTCTGAATGCCAACCTTTAATTAAATGTCCGCCTGCAACGTCTACTCCTCGTACACCGTCCCAGATGTCTATCCGGCAGAATGGGGTCCCCCAGCCCTTCTGTGGTTCTCCAAGCCTCTTTCCTGCTTTTACGAGGCACTAAGCCAAATAAATTACCTCAAGCGTTCAAAATAGATGTCAAAATTAATACGTGTTTATGCATGTGAAACTCAGGATTGTGCTTTATGAAGTATGAGTGCTGTCAACAGACTAGAGAAGATTTTAAAATAAAGTCATCCCCCTAGAAACTTAATCAACATCATTTTCTCCAGACGATGCAACAGCCTCCATCAGACAAAGGTTACCAAGCACGGTGCAACCATTTGAAAGATTTGCACTAACATGCAGCCTATTGCAGACCGAAGCTGTTTTCCACATCTCTAGACCCACACGCTTTCTCTGGTGAGTCAAAATGACATGACATTCCACCCATATAATGTGGGAAGCCCACAAAAATGTCAAAAGCACCAGGCACTCAGCACCGGCCCCGGAATTCCAATCACACTTATGAACTGTGACTCACCGTCTCTCCCCACCAAGGTCGGGATCTAATTTGAAGACCTCGGTGCCTCAATAAATCCCTCAGGCCAAGGAGAGAGCCTCCCTCTCCACATCTTTCCTCTCTCCAGACACCTCTATCACACCGTCAGAATGAGGATTCTTTTTGTCCATTTGTCTCCCGTGCTGGGCAGTGAG
>NW_011889067.1:512003-516932 GCF_000151845.1 Pteropus vampyrus
TGTTACATATTGTTTTCATTATTTTATTATGTTATTATATAACATTATGTTACACATTTATATTGCATATAATGATATATAATAAAACAATTATTATACGTTATTATTTTCTCATTATTATTCCAAGTTTGTCCCTTTAGGTATTATTATTTGAGTTAAAGAAATACCTTCTTGTTAAACCTATTATTGTTATAAACATCAATTATTACACTTTTAATATTGTTATCATTCTCTTAAAATTCTCGTCTAATCTCCCCACACCACTATAATAAAGCCGTCTGTTATATTTTAGGGCACAGTGTTATATACTAGTAACGCACATCTGTCTTTTACGTTTTAACCTAAAATGGTGGACTCCACTTATTAATATTTTATTTAGGATTTTAGCATTTGGTTCATGAGCCTGCAGTATATTTTCCTTCTCTATGCTTCTTGGATGTTTTGGTATTCATATCATACTGCTCTTTTAGAAGGTTTTCTATCTCTTTCTATGTGCTAGACAGTTTATATTACTATACATTTTTTTTACAAACTGCAAAAAATATGTTGAGGACTTCTACCTACGCAGATGCATCATAAATTGTTGCCATAAAAATTACTATCTGGACTTAATGTCATTATGAGTCTACATTTTATAAACTGTTTCAAGCTGTAAAGCATTACTACACAACCAAAAGAAAAATAACGATTTTTGTTTCAGAGACTCACCATTCCCTTATACTGAGAGGCTCACCTCACATTCCTCTAGTCTGAATGCCAACCTTTAATTAAATGTCCGCCTGCAACGTCTACTCCTCGTACACCGTCCCAGATGTCTATCCGGCAGAATGGGGTCCCCCAGCCCTTCTGTGGTTCTCCAAGCCTCTTTCCTGCTTTTACGAGGCACTAAGCCAAATAAATTACCTCAAGCGTTCAAAATAGATGTCAAAATTAATACGTGTTTATGCATGTGAAACTCAGGATTGTGCTTTATGAAGTATGAGTGCTGTCAACAGACTAGAGAAGATTTTAAAATAAAGTCATCCCCCTAGAAACTTAATCAACATCATTTTCTCCAGACGATGCAACAGCCTCCATCAGACAAAGGTTACCAAGCACGGTGCAACCATTTGAAAGATTTGCACTAACATGCAGCCTATTGCAGACCGAAGCTGTTTTCCACATCTCTAGACCCACACGCTTTCTCTGGTGAGTCAAAATGACATGACATTCCACCCATATAATGTGGGAAGCCCACAAAAATGTCAAAAGCACCAGGCACTCAGCACCGGCCCCGGAATTCCAATCACACTTATGAACTGTGACTCACCGTCTCTCCCCACCAAGGTCGGGATCTAATTTGAAGACCTCGGTGCCTCAATAAATCCCTCAGGCCAAGGAGAGAGCCTCCCTCTCCACATCTTTCCTCTCTCCAGACACCTCTATCACACCGTCAGAATGAGGATTCTTTTTGTCCATTTGTCTCCCGTGCTGGGCAGTGAGTGGGCTGGAAACGGGCTCTCCCTGGGAGTTGGTGGAGAATAGGTGCTCAGCCGGCTTGACCGAATGAAAGATTCGGCTCATTTTTTGTTCAGGGGAGTCTAAGAAGACATTTCACGCTGCTTCCCACTTGACTCTTACGGTTACACCCAGAGGTACATTGCATGAAACGCAGAAAATGGAAATGAGTGGCAAGTCGTAATAAACGTCAGCTAAAGAAGTCCTTAAACGTGCAGCTCCCCAAGACAATGCAGTATTGTGTGTTTTCCGAGGGCCATGATTTACCTGGCCCGTTTTGGCAGATTCTAATGAGCCAAATGTCATTTACGACAACATCCAGTATCTGTGCTCCCACAGCCCGACAGGAATCACATTCGGTGATGCCATATCCTCAGCTGTTTCTAAAGACACATTTTATAAAGAACAGTTTGTAAAGAAACATTCCCTCCTAACACAGAGAAAGACAAACAGGCACGCGCGATGTTCTGATGAAAACCTGACCCTGTATAAGAAGTAGAAAGATAACCTAGCACAAACGAGGAAAATTCAGTAAATTCCATGAAATGTCAACGGAATGAAAATCATTGTATTATAGAATATAATCAACTGGTTAAAACAGAGCCGAATGTTAATATTTTTACAGTTTCTAATTTACTTCTAGAGTATTTCTTGTAATCCACACTCATTAATAAATACAAAAACTAAAGCCCTGTTAACATATTATCACCCATTATTATTCAAACAAAACAGAATTTTCTGGGAAATGTATTTTTAAGGAATAACACTGACCTCAACCTGTTCCTTTCGATCCCAGTTTTATCCACGTATGCCCTGATCTGACAAAGGAAGCATCTATCAGATGGATTAAAAAGCACAGTGACGACTCATTGTCTGATGCCAGCAGGGGAATGAGTTCTTCTGCAGGTAACGACAGGTGCCCAGTCTGTCAGTGTATCGTTTTTAGTTTAACGCTTTCTTAAACAAGGGACCTGGAAAATAACCTAACACTTTCGTCATGCCCAGCATCATTTCCGGAAAACCCCATCACCTAAAAGCCATGGGTCAGTTTGCTGCGATTATAAACGCTCGGACCGCTGAGCTTGCAAGTCCTCGAGGCTGGTTCTCGCCTTGCTGTGAGACTGTGCTTTCCGTGACCCCAGTCTCCACAGCAGCTTCCGAGTCCCTTCCCTCCCTGGCTCCCCACTGCCACACAGTGACCCGGGACCACTGAGGAGGGCCCTCCAGCCCCAGCCCCTCTCAGTTCACCGTCCCGGGTGTCAGAGGTCATTTCAGATGCAACCCTTCATGCTTCATTCCCGGAGCTCCCACCGGGAACAAAAACCCATTGATAGGGCAATGTCCTAGGTGACCGGGGCGCCTGGCCTTATCGACGAGCGTCGCCTCTGGACAATCAGCACTCACAAGTGCATCAGTACCTTCCATGATGTTCCACGTCTTTTTTCATTTCACCGGATGTTTCATTTCAGTTTTTAGATGGTATCCACCTCTCGAAGAAAAAATTTAGGACCTGCAGGTCAGACACCACCTCCACTAAGTTACCTGCTCTGTGACAGTTCTGTCCCTTGGAGATTAAAGCAAAAACCATAGTCCTGAGTGATCTTTTTTTTTTTTTTTTCCAAATTGAAATTCACACAGGCATAGTATTTACTCCTGGTCAATTTTTTTTTAATGCAGACTTTCCATTTTGGAAATAATCTGAAAAATTCATCTAAGCATCCTACGGCTCATCACTTATAGACAAGTGATGTCCCTGTCCCCTTTTGTATTTGTGTTGATGACTGTTTTCACGTTGATCAATCACCCAAGGGGAATGGGTTTTATTTCAGTGCAA
Source organism: Pteropus vampyrus (assembly GCF_000151845.1). Classification (NCBI taxonomy): domain Eukaryota; kingdom Metazoa; phylum Chordata; class Mammalia; order Chiroptera; family Pteropodidae; genus Pteropus; species Pteropus vampyrus. The sequence continues at coordinate 515,335 of NW_011889067.1, forward strand.
TATCTCTCAAACTACTGTGCAAGTTCTCAGGTTTGAATGTTATTGTCAAGGAGCATTTCTAGGCGGGTTCTCTGCCCAAGCCAAACTATCTGACCTCAATTTTCTATACCTTTTTGAATCACAAAAATATTCATTCCGTTAAGTGATTTAACTTGAGCAACTTTAACAAGTAAAGCAAATTATGGTTTCAAACCAACTCTTCACGGGCTAGTGTCTGTTTTGCTAGACGGGTATTCATATTCACCCTGCAGAACTGATTCCACCCAAATGTAGGTGTGTGGGGTTGGCATGGGTGAAATGGGACACCTGAACACGAGCGTCTCCCACGGCTGAATCCCGTAGACTTATTTGCTCTGAAAAATAAAAGAAGAAAAGGTTTCCCCAGAAAAACAAAGTTGTTCTATAAACAACAACAAAAAAAAAAACAGAAAGGTAAGAATAGAAAGGTAAAAAAATAGAAATTCTTCAAAGAAAAACAAGGAGGAAATTCACCACCAGACAAAGAAAAAGGCGGGCGCCGTTAAACAAGCATTGATTCTTGGGTATCCATTTCCCAATCCTTTCCTCTTTCTATATTTCCTAAATCCTAAGATGCTGCTCCCTGCTTTTTTTTTTTTTTTTTGAAATCAGAATGTAATACAACGTACCATCAACCTATGTATTTAGGGATATTTCTGAATTTTTGTCCCACGAAAGCATTTAGTAAATCAAAGGTGTCTAACAGCATTTACGTAATTTCTTCTCCCCTTCTATCTGATCTCGTCCCTCATTTCTGAGTACACGGCTTGGCTCGCTGAGGTCTGAGTAAGGTTAATCTATCTAGAATTTAGAATTGGATTACAATGGAACAGGAGTTGAATGGGTGTGTGTGGGGGGTGGGGGGTGATGGGTTCTCTCCGAGACCCTTAGGAAAGTCACCTTAGGCATCCAATCCCTAAGGGATCTCGGAGTCTGAATCGTAGGTGCGTGCCTACAGGACAGCATGACTGTGGGGTCCGCCTCCACTAAATGCTTATGGACTTTCAGGCAGGTCAAGTGTCTCATGGCACTGCTGCTCCGATGACCTCTGGTTGTTTGCCGTACGATTTCCTGTGCCGGGTGACAAGAGCCAGACCTCACAGAGAGGAGTATGGCCACAACCAGCTCGCACACGGCAGACAAAACGCAACTCCTGGTCAACCTCTGGCGGCTCTGCTAAACTCCCAATCCCAGGTGGGGTTGGCATTGCCACCTTAAAGAGTATATATGCCGCTTCTAAGTGAATGATAACATTAAAAAATTAAAATGTAACAACGGCAAATTAAGCAGTACAGAAAAAAAGACTTCCTGTACTCATTGTCTGCACAGAGAAAAGAACAAAATGGTTTGTTTGTTTGTTTGTTTGTTTTTGCATTTATTTCTTAGGCTTCTTGTTCTATTCTACTCAATACTATTGGGCAAGTTTAATGTATTTTTTAACTTAAAAACTAGGAGTGGACTATTTTAAGGCTTAACCCTAAAGGGAAAAAAAAAGTACTTTTGAAGCATTTTAGCTAAAGGTTTACACCAAGTTCATGGCACTATAAATCCACGTCTTGAATGAGTTGAATCTGGGACAC
>NW_011889067.1:517723-520312 GCF_000151845.1 Pteropus vampyrus
ACATTAAAAAATTAAAATATAACAACGGCAAATTAAGCAGTACAGAAAAAAAGATTTCCTGTACTCATTGTCTGCACAGAGAAAAGAACAAAATGTTTTGTTTGTTTGTTTGTTTGTTTGTTTTTGCATTTATGTCTTACTTAGGCTTCTTGTTCTACTCAATACTATTGGGCAAGTTTAATGTATTTTTTAACTTAAAAACTAGGAGTGGACTATTTTAAGGCTTAACCCTAAAGGGAAAAAAAAAAAGTACTTTTGAAGCATTTTAGCTAAAGGTTTACACCAAGTTCATGGCACTATAAATCCACGTCTTGAATGAGTTGAATCTGGGACACGGCTTATGTTTAAACGGCACCACCCTGTAATGACGCAGGAAACGAAGTTGCTTCACGTTAGAACGCAGGACACACTCAACCTGTAAAATACGCTGATGGTAACACGACTTCACCACCAACTGCCGGGCAGACGTTGTCTTTAAAATAGTTTAGTGCTTAACGTAGCTGTTCAGACCACGATGCCCACTGACACATTCTAACTCTTGTAAATGCTGGAATCTGAAACACCTTTGTCACCCGCCTCTTATTCAATGCTTCTCAAACGGGTTCTGATGTCAGAGTATGTGAACCATCACGGAATGCTTTTGCAAAGCATGGAACACTATAAAACTAAATACTATGGAATGCTATAGCATACTAACAAACTAAACTTTATCTTATCGTACATATAATTTTGGACTAAATCGAAAACTTCCGTATATCACATTTTAGTGTGACAAAGAGGTCAGGGACAAATATCTAAGAACTATCTACAGAAAACACATCTAACTATAAAATATTTTTCTGCTAATTAGTTTTCTTCTTGTGAATGTGACGTTTTTTAATTACATTATTTAATTTTAGGTGTTTGGTCTAGGACAGCGGAAAAGTGAGCATGGTTCCCATTGAGACAGACCTGGGTGTGGTGAGGTCAAGCTGTTATTTCCTTATTGATAATATGGAATGATACTATCTGCATCACAGGAGTGGTGGCTTTTGTTTTGTTGTTGTTTTGTAATTGTTACTTGTCTATTTTTTATTATGGAAATTTTCAAATATACATAAAGGTAGACAGAAGAGTATAATGAGCCCCAAATACCCGTCACTCAACCTAACCAGCAGCAACCCTAGGCCAATCGTGACCCCTCTACTACTCACCCTCATTATTTTGAAGCAAACGCAAAACATTATGTCATTCCGTCAGTAAATATTTTCATGTGCATCTATAAAAGGTACTCCTTTTAAACATAATCACAATGCTATATTCACACCTTAAAAATCAGCAATTGACAATAAAATATTCATTTTCCACTTTCCTTAACAAAGGTCAGCTATAATCCTGGTCTTTCTAGAAAAAGAAAAACCTCTCCTTCCCTAGTTTTCGAGACAGGGATGGCAGGAGTTACTCTGGCTACGATGCTATTTCGCATCGCCCCACACGGAGCTCCTCGCCTGGCATGCCGCAGAGATGCGATCAGTAGCTGCTGAGGGAAGGATCGGATGAATCCCTGCTCCTTACACCCACTGCTGCTGAGCACAGAAGTCAAACACAAAACACCTCGGCTCAAGGCACTGGGACACTTCGTGAAAACAGCATGTTCAGGCTGAGGTGTTTAAATAGAATATCATTGTATATAATGCATGTACTTAACACATCGAGAGCTCTGTTCAACACATACGCATTTTAAAGTAGCAGAAACCTAATACGAAGGCAAAATTTTGAGCCAAAAATCTTGACTTTTCCTAATGAGAAAGGAAAACGTGCTCAACTATCTTCAACCCTGCAGAATTAAAAACCTGTCACCTTAAATCCCTGAGAAAGGGATTAAGAGAAGGAGTCATCCAAAGGGACCCGGAGTACTGTCCTGGTTGGCGGCCCGCCACGCGGAAAGAGTCGAGAATTAATAGCAGAGCAGCCGGTGTCCAAAAAACAGAGAACAAGCTGATCCTCCAACAAAGCCTTTGGACTAACAGTGTTTACACGAAAGGAGATCATAATCACAGTTGCAGGTAGAGAGTGGAAAACAGAAACAAATATGCACAAATATACACAAAAAAGAAACCAGGATACGCTGTGTTATGACAAAGGACAGCTAACACTTCGGAAGAATTTATTTTATTCCTTGGGGTTCTCAGGAATAAAGCTATAATCAGAACGACTTCAAGTCCGGTCCCTCCTGGAAGTAATTGTCCACCCACTCTGTGTCCAGGGGGAACACGGAGAAATCACACGGGCTCGCTCTAGGATGCTCACTCCAGCAGGAGAGGGAGGACACCCACGTGAAGAATTACAGACTCGGATGGAGCCTTGGGCCATGAGTGAGGACGTTCTCCGAAGAGCAGGGAGAAACCGCCCGAGGCTGAGGCTCCCCTGAGGCTGAGGCTTCCCTGAGGCTGGCTTCCTGAGCTGGGTGGCGCAGAAAACACAGATGCTCAGTGAGGAGCCCGGCAGGTCGAGCGCCTGGCACGGGCAAAGGTCGGAGAGGCCTAAAGTCCAGTGTGGCCAGCGCACAGGGCACACACACACAAATGAGCCTGGGGAAGACAGGTAACC
>NW_011889067.1:521387-525568 GCF_000151845.1 Pteropus vampyrus
TGTTTCAAGCCAACTGGGACCGTCTGCAGCCGTAAAGAGCCACGTGAAAGGGCACGCGAAGGCTTCGTGATTCAAACCAGGCCTCGAAATTCGCTGGAAGGCAATGCTGACAGAAGGTCCAAGTGGGTCACCCCTAACAGCCACACGCTTGTCCCCTATTTAACCTCAGGATGTCCTGCCAAGCACAGTAGCCACCGCAGGGCTGCTGATCTCATGTGGTAGCTCCAGCCCCAGAGTGTACAGAAAAGCAAGGCTGAGCAGTTGGGTGGGGAGCCGTGACCGTTTGCCCGGGACTAGCTCAGTCCCAAGAAAATGGAGACAGTTGGCCGCCCTACAGGTGTTTCCGTACGACTCATTAAGAATATTATAAAAGGTGACTAAATAGAGAGAATAACACAGTAGACACTTTCGAGGTTCTTCTCCACCTGGCCCCACGCACCCACACGGCAGAGCCATTTTCCCATTTCTGGAAGAACCTTCGAGAACGCCTCAGTTCCCCAAAGTCCAGACCCAAGAAAATACGGTCTGGAGTGATTAAGTCCTGAGCATGAGCAAACAGAAGTGTCCACAGAGTGACCAGGGCCTCACAGAGCCGTGGGCCACCAGGAACCTCTTTTCAAACTATGTGCTTCTGTGATGTAGGCTAGAACGGGTCCGACATTAGGATAAGCTTCCAAACTCCAAACGAGCCCATCGAAACATCACGCCTAAGATCCCTCCTGACCGGGGACAAATTCCATTATGGCCTCTACGTCGAGCCCTTCCAACTTCAGCTGGGAGAGAACCAGCGAGGCTCATGCTGCCCAACATGGCCCTCGGACCTGGCCAGCGAAGCAACTGGCCTTTGTCTTTGCGGCTCTCTCGATCTCTGATTTTTTCTCCTTGACAGAGAAAGAAAGAAGATGCTTTCACTCAGTGTTCACCTGCCGTCACTCCCCAGCTTGCAAGTCCAGTCTCCTGTCCCAACAGAGCAGGCACTAATAACACCCACTCCCTGTGCCATGCCTGAAGAGGACAGACCAAAACAGAATTCAGGCCAGGCATTCATCTAGAACACACGCACAGTAGTAGCTGGGGAGAGAGGTGAGCCCACTGGCTTCTTTTCATCCAGGCATGGAGGATGACAGAGTAGACTGCCCAAAGAGACCTAGTCTCAGAGCCACAGAAGACTTTGAGCCTCTCTGAGCAGGACTGGCCAGATCTCGGACAGAAGGGACGTCTGGGCACAGGCAACAAAGGCTGTGTCAGGACGAGACCTGTCTCTTCCATCCCTGACCTCGGTGAGGGGCTGTCTTGAACTTTCCCACCCTGCAGCCACCATTCGACCCATCTGGTGAAAGTGATTTAAAAAAAAAAAAATCACACAGCACCCCAAAAATGAGTCCAAGAAGATAGCGTTCCAGCGAGTAGATGCCCGCACAGCTCAAAAGCTGGGTCCTGCATCTCCATTCACAGACCTGGTTCTTTCCTACTGGAGAAATAACCGATTCTGCAGAAAGCTAAACGCTAATGAAATTCAGAGTTCGCGTGTGCCAGAGTCCATCGGGACAGCGTGCCGCCATCGCATGAGTGATGCTGGTGTGCTTGCTGGGTGCCTGATGTAGGGACAGACTACAAGTTACCCCGGTTAACGTGTTCCCATCTCCTAACAGACCATGGACTCGCTTTCTCATTAGATCACAAAATCTCTGGAATATTTAGGGACATCTGACCAAGATTACTCACTAACAAAGGAATGAACTGTTCAAACTCAGATGGCTTGCTGCTTAAAAATATCATACACACAGGCCAGAAACAACACGGAGAGTCTCCTATGTGGCGACCATATGAGTGGCTCATTCTGACCGGTCAAGACGATGAGTACCCTATAGATCCGAGGGCTATGTCCACCTTCCTTTATTAGAAATTTCAGAACTTGGCATATACTTCCCAAGTTCAAAACTATTACATAAATACCTTGGAAATATCGAGTGATGTTTCTGAGAACTGCCAATAATTTAACCGCAATGAAGCTCCCAGCCAAGACATTCATAAAAAGTTCGGAAGAAGCCACTTTGAGAGAGACGTACTCACGGCGAACAGATTTCTTCTCCTTAGAAAGAATGTGTAAATCAGTAGTGAAACAAGGAAAAGGAAAATCGGTTTTATCCTAACAGACTAAGGAAAAAGACATTGAAAAGAAGTTTAGAAATGAGACTATACACAGACTTCCTGATTAATATCTGATTGTTACTACGGGTATGAAAAATTCATTCAAACATTTCTGTCATGCTTTTCCTTCCCGCAGAGTAGGGGTAAAAATGTCTTAGCTGGGCTGGAGGGCAAAGAACTGGCCTTTGACTTGGCTGCGGCCTGGCTGTGTGATCTTGGGCAAGACACTGTCCCTCTCCGGGCTCGAGTTCCTCACCTGAAAAAACAGAATCTCTAACTGTCCTTCCAACTCCAACATGCTACCATGCCAGATGCTGGTCAGGGCCACACATCTAGCCCTCTGCCTCCCTGGCGGAGAAGATCGCGAAGAACATACAAATTAGAGAGAGGTATTTGAAAACGAGGAATCACACCGACAGGCAGGCGGTGGCACCCAAGGAGGGACAGGGAACAGTCAGCTATGACTCTGTGGATGATGTCAGAACGCCTTGGGATTTTTACAAACACGGAATTTTACAAACACGGCACTTGACAAATCACATACCAGAATCTGCATTTGACTACAGAAAAGTAACTGAAATGCTTAAAAGAGATGCCTGTCTAAGGGGAGGAGGGTGTGGGGAGAAGAGACACTAGACGTCAGATTTTAAGAGCTAAAACGAGTAAGAAAAAAACATGAAAGCAATGGTAGATCAGAGTATAGGTAACAGCATTTTTCATGTGGGAAGAAAATTCTTGAATCCATGTAAGAGACACAAAACGAATGCTAAATTACTCAGGGGCTCCTCACCTGGGGTCAAAGACCCCTGGGACATGAATCAAGATGGTTCTCTTCTCAACAGCTGCACGTACACAAGAAGGTATCCTAGGCTAAATTTAGGAAAGTCAGAACCCACCTCTAACTGAATATCTAGCCTTGTCCCATAAGCCTGGAATCCAAATGAACATTTTTTTTCTGCCTTTTGGTGACTCATAGCCTAAAAATGGCAAGATAAACATTACGCCAGCATGTATACACATAAAGACCATCCACGGACAACAGAAAAATGTGCACAGGCCCTAATTTCTAAGTGTGCTGAACCCACTTTGCCCCACTGTGGCTGCCAATGAGGAGGGAGCATGTCACAGCCAATCCACCAAGTCTGGGAAGAAACACCTTCTACACATCCCTATGCCTAAGAAACAGTAAAAAGTAACACACACAAAAATAAAGGAATAGGTGTGAAAAACAGAGAGTTTTCTAACTTGTTTTTCTAATGACTTCCAACTGAGAAACACTAAGCCTGGAATAGACTTTTAAATCGGTCCCCAGAATAACTTACGAGGCCCCACACTTAAAGCTTCTGTTAGCTGAAGGCGAAGATGGAAGGACTGGCCACCCCCTCCCTCCCAGGGAGAGTCCGAGGCAGAGGGTGACGGAGCAGCTCTCGGGGGTGCCTTCGGCGGTGACAGGAGAAAGAACAAACAGCAGAATTCAAGAGTCTGCTGCCTGGAATCAACCAACATTTAGCTGTTGATCTCCAAACAGGTTCTGCATGGGGCAGATCTGCAAAACCGCCATGAGGCATGACAAACGAATCTACCCCAGAGCCTGGCTGGCTAACAAGGCTTTCGACCACAAGCGCTTCGGTGAGTCATCCCAAACGAACACGTTTTAACTACCCCGCACGACCGGTGCAACCGAACGGCAGAAGGCTGCCATTCCAAGGGCATGTGCCCCGAAAGGAAGCCGGCGACATTTAATTTCAGCTACCAAGCTTCATCCAGACTTTGCGGGGAGGGGAAGTCATTCCTATGGTGATGATGATTACGCTTCTAAGTGCCATCAGCATAGCTAATTCCACGTTCCGGACGGGTTAAGCATGAGCTGATGAAGCAGCCCTTGAAGAGTAAATCACTCCCTTTGGTCGACTTAGGTCTCTAAAACCCTGCTGACCAGGACAGCGGAATCGGAATGTTTAGGAAAAGAGATCATTTGCTAGGAGGTTCTTCTGAGCGATTCTTCTAAGCTGGATCGAGCTCAGAGCAAG
>NW_011889067.1:527063-528506 GCF_000151845.1 Pteropus vampyrus
GTACTCTGCTGTACGTACGTTATACCTCAGTAAAAAAGTAACTTAAAATATTGTGTGAAGCCCCATGATGTACACGGGGAATATGCTTCAGCGTGAGGGTATTCGAGATTCTTGGAGCTGCATCTTGGCCAAGATATTATTAGTAATAGCAGTTGCTAGATTCAACGCTTAGATGCACCAGGCCCCGTGCAGGGAGACATGTGAAATATACACCATATCTCCTTTAATCCTTAAGGCATTTTCATGGGGTAGAGATCGTCCATATCTCCATTGCACAGATGGGGAAACTGAGGCACAGAGAAGCGGAGTGATATGTCTAAGCTCACGCAGCACGTAGAATGTCAGAACTGGGATGTGAACCCAAAGCATCGACTCCAGCGCCTACATCCTTATACGGTTATGACGTTTTCTCCTCTGCTGCGAGATGAGGGTGTTTTTCCAGGTGGTTGTTGCGAGGGCCCGCTTCTGCTGCCTCTGGTGGAGGTGGAGCGGGCTGGGTGCCGTTGTTGGTGTGTTGAATTTCGACCTCATTCCTTTCCCCTCAAAGAAACACGTGGTGGGGACGACGCAGAGTGTTTTCATACGCCTTCTGGAACGCCACGTGCCAGGACAAAGCGTCCGCAGTGTGCCACACGCTTTTAAGGCCTTTTGAAAAGACTAAGGGGCTTATTTTTTTCGCCTCCTTTCTCCAGCCTTTATATTTGTTATTATATTGTTATTATATGAAACATAACCTATCCGTGGCACCTAGAGAAGGCATTCTCTGCTCTTTAATTAGAACGTACACACCTTGTGATTTTTCCAGACATCCTCTTTTATCCTTACTGCCTTCCCAATTAGTTTCCCTGAAGTCCTCATAGGAAAACCTGTTGGATCGTGGATTTCTCGGTTAAAAGGAGCCATTAATTACAGGCCCTCCAAAAATCCATCGGGGGAAGGGCTCAAACTGACTTACTAATGGTCTAGGTCCCACGACCAGGCCTGAATGCCTGTCCAAAGCCTTCACTGGGCCCCACAAAGCAAAGGCGGAATGATGTCCCTCCCCACCCCGGCTCCTATGATAACCAATTATTTCAAATAACTTGAAAAAAAGAATGATCGAATATTGAAATTTTCGATAAAAAAATTGATCTCATCTCACCGCTGCCACAGGCCCACAGCCTGCTTCTCTCCCCACCGACTCCCAAGCTCAGTGTACCAAACACAGGTCACCCAGCGACAGCCTGGAGGATCAAAATTAATGGGGTGTCTCCGCCCGGAGCTGGGACACTGAGGACCGGGCAACAGACGCCTCCACCTGCCCTCCGTGCGCCCCATTCTCCAGCCTTCATCAGGCTGCTATGCTGCCTGAGGCTTTACTCCTTGTCCTCATATAATTCCTGGCACTTGGCCTAGCTCCAGCCAGCCCAGAGCCAGGTCCCGCTCCTACGTGTCACATCTTCC
>NW_011889067.1:529674-532732 GCF_000151845.1 Pteropus vampyrus
GTTACAAACCAGGCTCCGGTAAAGCTTTGACAGGTGATCCCTGAGCAGGGCGAACCCATGAGAACCGCCCGCCGAGGCTGAGGCAGGAAAAGGGACGGGCCCTCTCTCGGCCAAGGCCAAGGTGTGACACACCAGGTACCTGTGCTGAGGCACAGTTAGACCAGGATGTCACCTGGTCCACCTCGACCTGGCACACACGGCATTTTTTCCCTGACACCTGCCACCCACTCCCCACGACTTCCCAGCGGCCTGGCCACAGGGCCGTGAACTTGCTTAGATTTTGTCGTTGCAAATCCACTGTCTGGGATATTCTTTCTTTCTCCCTTTCCTTCCTTCCTCCTTTCTTCTTTTCTATTTTTGTTTGTTTGTTTGGTGAAGGGGGTGATAAACTTTTTTCCACACTACTACAGAAATGCACGTTCACCGTAGAAAGTTCGGAAAATACGGATGAGCACAAGGAAAATAAGTCACTCATACTCCCTTCGACCTATAATAACCACTTGAACTGTCTTGATGTATTTCCTTTGAGACTTTTTTCCTCTATACTGCTTTGTATGTATGTATATTTTTTTAAAGAAAAATCCAAGGTTAAATAAACACAGATTTTGCAGAAAGAGTCTGGTTCAAGAAAAAGCACCCCAGCATCATCCGCTGGAGACTATGGCTTGGACATGATGGCCTAATGCGCTGGTCACCGTCACCCCCACCCTGGGGGGACACATCCAAAGGAAGCTGGTACATGCCGAGTACTTACTCGGACCACTACCTTGACTGGCCCCAGAAGGAAAGAGATAAAGGACATGGAACCCCCACTGATCAGAACCCTGGACGACTGTGCCTCCGGCGAGGACCTCACACCCCCTGCTTGAGAAGGAAGGAGTGAGAAGCAGAGTCAAGAGGGCAGGGGTGTTCCTACAAAGAAAGTGCTCTCTGCAAACAGAAACTGGGTGGGGGGAAACTGTACCCCTCAAATAGCTCTGCTGCCCCAATGCCGTCACAACCCCAGAGTACAGCAGGAACTTTGGTTAAAGCGAAAACATCCACCTGAAAACTGTCCTTCAAAAGGAGGAGGAAGTCCGTGACTGCTCTGCCAAGGCACACAGAGCAGAAAACGCATGGTTATCCAAAGAACCTCAAGGTTTCCTTGTCGAAGTTCATTAACACGAGGGCTTCGGCACCAAGTGAGCAACAGGTGTCTGTCTGCCCAGAGCCCTGCGGCCCCAGGTCTCCGTTGCCCTCCCCGGGATGGCTTGCTTGAGGCCAGGTTCCTCGGATCCGAAGTGGGGAAAACAAGAAAACCGCCTGTCAAATTTCTGTTAGGCGGCTGAGCCACCCTTGACACCGTGTTCAGACACCACCGTGTTCATGGAGGTTTTCTCTGTTATGTCTCCTTCCTGCTGGGGAGCCCATCTGCCTCGGCCATCCTACCAGATGCCCTGCAGCCTCTACTTGAATACCAGTCGTGACGGGGAGCTCACTCTCTCACAAGGTAACAGGGGTCTGTGAAAAACTAACAAGTTCACAGATGCCGCACTAGTCCGAAGTGGTCCACGGCTCCCCAGGTGAGGTGTGAGGTGTCCTTCCCAGTCATCCTCTGCCACACCCTCCGCCCGCCCCCGCCCCTGGTACACACACATTCTAAGTTGAATTCGGGAGTCCGAACAGAGTGAACAGCAGAGCTACGGAATGTCGAGGAACCCGAACGACCATGTGATGCCAAGCCGTCCCCTGCAGCACCTCCAAGAGTCAGGCACAACAGAGCCGACGGCGGCCCTCTGAAAAGAAGGCTGGGCGAGAAGCGAACACTCAAGTTCACTGAGCATCTACCGTGTGCCAGGAATTGTGGAAACTGCCCCATCTGGGACCCGGAAGTCCTCTGTGAGGCAGGAGCCATCAGGCTCACTTCGCCTGGGCAGAAACCTAGACGAAGGAGATCGAGTCATTTCACTGGGGACACGCAGACTCCCAGCTGCTGACGGCAAGTTTGCCTCCCTCGGTGCAAAGCTGACTTAGCACTGGGCCCCCTTGGAGACGCGATGGCCAAGTTCACGTGCGGCTTCAGAAAGTGAGCACCATGCCAGTGCCGGCGGCAAAGAGCGTGCACGGACGTTCTCACCCGGACGGCAGCTGGAGAGGCTCCCAACAGGGAGGCTCGGGGCCTGTGGCTCCTCACAGGATGGATGAGAGAGGTCGGGGCCCTGATGTAACAGGAGCTGAAGGGAAGGTGCGTGGGAGGCCAAGCCAAGAAGTATGCGATCTCCCCAGGGCCCAAAACGCGTCATCCCCAGCCACCGTGCACAGGTGTCCAGCCACCAAGGATGGGGCCGGAGGAACGCGGACGGCCCCTCCAGGGACCACGACTCTGAGATGGGGCTGCAGCTAGCTGTGCGTCCACCCGCCTCCCTACCCAGCGGAGGTTTTCACTCTGGCGGGAGGATGTAAACGTGGGAGGCCACTAAGTCCTCCTGCGACAGGCCCCCGTGAAGCCTCGTCTCTGCGCCCTGGACTGAGGGCCAGCTGCACCATTCCCCATCCCGCTCTGCCTTCGGGTCCGGCCCCCTGCCCGGCCTGGTGGGATCCCGACTCCACACCTGTCCCATCTCTCTCCTCACCTTGCGTCGCCCCAGATCTGAGCAGCGTGCTCTCCGTCTGCGTCATGGTCACGGTCACGAACCCTGAGCGGAAGCAGGACTGAGACCTGGGCCCTTCACCAGGCCGAGACGAGCCTGTCTCCAGCCTGACGGTGGCTATGCCCAACGACAGTCCCCTCATTTCAGATGTCCCCATGTCAACCACCAGGAACCCAAGAGACCCCCTCAAATCGGCAATGACGTGGGCAACGCACGGGCGTTAAGATGCTAGATGGAAGAAATGAGCTTCCCGCAGACCCTCACAGGCTAGGACAAAAGCTGACCCCTTGGAAGGCGAAGCCCTGAGCCACTGTGATGGAAATGGTCTTGGATGGGAGGTGACGACCACTCCCACAGGTGAAAAGTCTCTTTACGTGACAACATTCAGTGATTCTGGAAGTGCCTCTCCCAGGTGGAGCGGGCAGGAC
>NW_011889067.1:533982-537967 GCF_000151845.1 Pteropus vampyrus
AAATGGTCTTGGATGGGAGGTGACGACCACTCCCACAGATGAAAAGTCTCTTTACGTGACAACATTCAGTGATTCTGGAAGTGCCTCTCCCAGGTGGAGCGGGCAGGACTCCCAGCCCTGGGAACAGTCTGAGAGGAAGATCTTCTCTGGGGGTTCTTAGAGGGGCTGTTCCTTCTTACCTGGGTGGCACACAGGACTTTACAGTTGGTACCTTCCAAGGCCCAAGCGGGAAAATCACATTAACCGATACTACTTAAACTCAGCACACCGAGCCCATTTTTCGTTCCAAACAGCACGATTTGCATTTTGTTTCCTGAGCCCGAAACGAAGCTTGAAATAGAAGCCTTCCAAATCATTTTGGTTTTTCAAGTAGGATGTCATCACTCCAAGACTTTTTAAAGTCTTAAGTGTTCCCCCAACTTCCTGATTAAATGTAAAATACGTTTGTTTCCTTTAGCAGGGTTGGAAGGGTGGGCTGAAAGGAAATTCGTTTTTTTATTTTATTTTATTTTATTTTTTTTGAGTTTTTAAAAATGAATGTTAAGGATTGAAGTTCTGCCTTCTCTATGGGGCACCGACTAATTCACATGTTCTGATATTGTTGGGCTGAAAGGCCTAACGCTTGATTAGATGTCTCTGAGTACACCTCCGCCAAAATACCATGTAGCTCCCAACTTGAGCTTTACTCTTGAGTCACTTTTTCGAAAGAAATATGAGCAGCAGCAGCCCCTCCTGGATCCGTCCTAGCGCTGGGGGGTGGCCTGTTCACACATACGGAACGAGCTGTGACACAGAGAAGGTCTCGCCTTGACTAAGGCACATTAAGACTCTTAAGCAAGCTGGAATGTGAATGTAATAAATGTCCTTCGTTAGCACACTGTTCCTCCGTCTTCCACGAAACGCATATTCTCTCCCGAATTTTCTCTCTTCTCTCCTCCCCTCCCCTTCCCTTCTCCACACGTGCACACACGCACGCGCACGCACACGCACGCACACGCACATCTTTAATCAGTACTGTCACGCAGGGCCAAGAGCAATCAGTAAGAAGATTATGATGGAACAGATTGCACCTCCCCACTCCCTGGAAAGAGATAACGTAAAGACGCAGTCCTAGTACTTCTCTGCATCTCCCAAGCTTGTTCCGTGCTCAGCAGACAGTTAACGATTCATTTTTCTTTCCTAGAAAAACCGACCCAGGGTGCCCCTCCCCGCCCCGCAGAGCTCTGCGTGTCTAGTGCCCGAATATTCTCCCCACCATAGAAAGATCAAAATGCTCTGGCCGCATACCATGCTGGCACGTCACGAGGGGTTATTTCAAAACTCGACTCTTTCTCTGCATGGGGAGAGGAAAGGAAGCCTCCCTCTGCCAATATACTCAACATACCCTTCTCCCCAGAGCCCGCCTCTCCCGCGAAAGTTTTTATTTGAGTCCATTTTTCAAGACCTTGAAGTAAGCTGACCCATTGGAAACAGGTTCAGTTAGCAAAATAAGGCTACAATGGAAGTAACGCTACCATAAAATACCACAGGGGGAAAAAATAAACAGGGCTCTTTCAGTGAGGGACAAAAGCAGACGGACGGTTATCTCAGACCCTACTATCCCATAAGCTCCCCGCCCCACCACTCACACGGTGACCTCTCTGGCAGGAAAAAAGGCCATCTTTGCCTTTTGCATCAAGCACAAATACGCATTTTATTTTACTAAAGTGGTGGAGGGGGAATCCCCAAAGTGCAGCGTGTCCAAGTAATCCTTGGGGTTCACGGAGTCATCTAGTCACTCCGTTAACAGATGTTAATTGAGCCCCTACTATGCACCAAGGCTATTTTTGACACAGAATTCAGAAGTCGAAGAAACAGACAAGAATCACTTTTCCCAAGGAGTTTATAGTCTAACGAGGGAAGCAGAAAAGGAACGCAGTAAATAGTGACTTGTATTTTATGTCATCTAGGGAAAAGAGATTTGGAAGAGTTGGGGGGTGAGGTACAAATTACAGTTTTAAATAGGTCAGTGTAGGTCAAGGTTCCTTAAAGAATCACTTTTTTCCCCCTGATTTTCTAAATTGACAAGTCGGAGCCTGCCATTTGCCTTGGAGGCTGCAAAATGTCTACACTCGCTAGGGACCTGGCTGGGATGTGCAGGGCTCTGAGTTGTCTGCTTCTACCTACAGCAGCGATGTGACCCTTTGCTCCTCGGCCCCAAGTGCCTCTCTGCCTCCACAGCCCTCGGACTCCAGCCAGGCCAGACCCGAGCACTCCACCCTGGGGGTTCCAACGCCTCCTGCTCCCAGCGAGACACAGCCCGGGCTCCCCCCCAACTGGACCCTGAGAACGAGCACCTCGTAAGTCTGCAGAGAACACCATTACCTGACAACTGACTGATTGGAGGGAGGGGGGTGTCTTTGTTGCTAACCTCAGAGACCAGGGCTGAGTCCCAGATGCATCCGTGTACATCCCTCATGCGTGAATGTGTATTAACTCAGCAGAAAGAAAAGAAAAGAGAAAAAGAGAGAAAGGAAGGAAGAGAAGAGGAGAGAAGTTAAGTTTCCAGCTCTTCCGGATTTGGCAGTGAGACACCACCCAACCTGACACAGTCCAGAAACCCATCAGGGACATATTCCTGTTTATTCAAGGTCTTTCTCACCCTTGCAGCTTGCTTTCTTTCAGGAAACAGCTCGTCTGCGTGGCTGAAATCATGCAGGCTTTCAAAATGCAGACTTCCAAGAGAAGAAAAAAAAGAAATGTGCTGTTTGCACATTTTCTGAAAAACATTTATATTCATTGTGAGCCGGTTTGTTTTTCTAAGCTGGGGACAGGAAGCCTTCGGTGCGAACGCCTCGGCAGAGCTGCCAACTTCGCTGTTAGGATGCTTCTGCCTTTCGGAATTCTTAAACCAGCAAGATGATAGGAAGACGGTGATTTAGAGCCACGCGTCTTTGCTCCATGTGCATAAATGACAGGGGGAAAAAAAAAAAAACCCTGAGGTTTAGCAAAAAATGTTAAAGTCTCGAAAACAAAAGAGGATGCTTTTATAAAAGTAAGATGCTAACATCGACCTCTGCAATTCAGTGGTAACAAAATCATACCGGAACCAACAATTGGCAGAAGAAATTAGAACGAACACACTATTTTTGGTTAAAAAAAATAAAGAGGAACGCAAATGAGAGTGTTTGGTCCAAGTGGGATATTGGGCGTGATAAAGGTTTACTGCGTTCCTTTTCTGCTTAAGGCATAATTTAAATTTCTTAATGATATACAGAATAACTCATGTTTTAAGTGCTTAAAACATCATCATGCCATGCCATATTTGTTTGACATGAAAATGTCACTCAAAGTCCTGAATAAACATGGGATTAGTTTTACTAATGGAACCGGATATGTGGAAACTCGTATTCATAAACTAGACAAAGTTAGAGACAGTGCACACCTGTTAAAATTCATGATAGCTGCTCCAGGTTAGAAAGGGGTCAGATCTGCAGTTGAGGACCTGGGGGTCCAGCCCACCTGCACGAGAAACTGTGTGGCTCTTGGCCACACAGTCCCTTCACACCTCCAGGTCTTACTCAGCACAGGGTTAGACAGGGGAGACTGGGCTAGATGACTCCAAAGTTCCTCGTAACAAGAGGAAGATCAGGCATGGAGATGAAGGGGCCGTGCTGTTGTTAGCTGGAGCAGAGGCTGTGAGGGACGTGGAGGGAAGCTGGGGAGGCAGACACCGGCCAGCTCTGGAAGGGGGTCTGGCAAACAGACCGTGAAGACAGTGTTTATCCCTATTAAATAGAGAATTGAAACTATCAACATGGAGAACAGACCGGAGGGGGAGGGAGGCAGAAAGCAGGGGGCTATGCTCATCTTCTAGGAGAGAGACGGGGACAGAGGGAGGAAAATGAACCGCAGCAAAGGAACGTGGCTCGGAAATCAAGTGAAGAAAAGAAAATTAGCCAATATATTTGAAATATTGGGAGAAATGATGATGTTTTAGAAAAAA
>NW_011889067.1:539014-541261 GCF_000151845.1 Pteropus vampyrus
TAGTAATAAAATAAGTTTAAGTCGAACCTATACATATATATATATGCATGTTTACATTTAACAGTACATAACTATAGCCTTTTATATAATGTGAAACTGGTGGGTTATGCAATAAATTCTTCAGGACAAGAGTAAATTAGGAGGAAAAAGGGCAAACTCAGATTCCTCCTCAATCCACACATGTAAATCAATTCCACATGAATAAAAAGTAAATGTGAAAATATATAGTATGTATGTGTGTATATATATATGTATGTGTCTATGTATGTGTGTGTGTGTATATATATATATACACACACACATACATATATATATATACACATGTATCTGTGTGCATAGAATTCAACCATTTTCTAGAATCAAGAATTGTGAAAGAAAAGTCTGATATCAATCTGTTTGTTTTCCTGTTTTAAGTTACTTTTTCTCTTATCCTGAATTCTGAACGTATTTATACAATAGCCAATTTCAAGCGTTTATTTACAAGTCTCACATCCGGCTAGGAAGTTTCTGTTGAGTGCTTTCTCTTCATGTGTGTGGGCCACACATTCTATTTCTCTGTGTCTCAAATATTTGTTGAAAACGGGACATTTTTAACGACATAACGTGGTACTCTAGAAATCTTTCGATCTGCACCCTTAGAAGCCAGAAATTTTTGCAAGAATACGTGTATGTCTCTGTTTGTGTCATTTTCATCGGTCCTGACAATAACAAAATGGTCCTTTCAGACTCCAATCTTTCTTCATTCAAGGCTCTTGAACATGTGAAATGTGACTTACTCTGAATCGAAATGGGCTGTAAATATAAAATAAACACCTGATTTCAAAGATTTAGTGTGGGAAAAAAAAAAGCAAAGTATTTCATTAAGAATTTTTATATTGATGACACATTTAAATGATAATATTTGGGTATTCGGAGTAAAGTGGCTTGCATTACATTTGTATTGAACAAGGATGCCATATAGGATTTTGAGGTAGTTCTTACTTCCCCAATCATTCTAAGAAGCAGGAACCCCACTGATTAAGACAGGTGGGTGTTTGCAACTCTCCTCCCTCATCGAGATGCAGTCTTGGGTTCAAGACTCAGCAGATGACACCTAAAGGGGCTTCGGAAGGTGACAATCAGGATCTCATAGTATTGCAGACTCTCCATCTATGAAGGGCATCCCACTCCCATGTCAATTATCGGCCCTCAGGAGCACGGCCACCGACTTCGAACTAGTGTGAATGACCCAGTTTCAAGGACAACCCTAAAAATCCCACATTCCAAGAAATGCCACGATGATGTGAAACAACCAAATTCAACTTGACTCTTGAACAAGAAACCGAAAAACAGCCCAAACGTTCCAGCCACAACACGGTGTGTGACCTCAGGCAGGAAACACCTCCCATGCCTTCCAGTGCCGGCAGCTGCAGGGCCAACAGAGCTCAAACAGGGCGACGCCATCTACCTCTCACAGTCGGCGGATGTCCGACTGCCACTACAAATACGTTTGTCCCCTCCCACAGCAAGTCCACGCCAACGGTAGAGCACCGACCGATGCTGTCGGTCGTATTTAGTGAATACAACCATTGTGAGTGAATCGCAACCATTCCTCGTCCTTGTTTAAACCAACAAGGAAACCAGTCTACGTCGTCGTTTACAAACAGCCCCTCTCTGACGAAAAGTGCCGTTAAGTGTTCAGAAGGAAGCAGGATGCAGCGGCTCGCAGCTCGCCTGCATCTACTCAGGGGTTCATGACAGATTGTAAAAGAGAGACGTCTGCTCCTTGGCTGAGGGCAGAAATGCAGTCTGAGGAGATGAGGCCTGAACAGGAGGAAGGGGGAGGGAGGATGAGCTGGATGCCAGAGAGAGGCTAGAAAGAGCTCACGGCGGGGGGGGTTTCCACATGTCCCTGGGGAGTCACCGGGAGAGACGGTTTCGTCTTCCTGGGCTTCGCTCTCACTTTGCTGTCCTTGGTGAAGGACACAAGGAGCAGGAAGAAAGAGCCACCTCATTGAGCATCTATAGTGGGCCAGCCAGGTAGTAGACGCCTGGCAGAGTCTCTCTAAATTCATCTCGCATCGAGCCTGCGAGGCGGTGAAGAGCAGCCCCCTTTTTTCAATTAAGAAAGTAAAAATGGAGGTTCTTGAGGTCGAGAGAGCTATCTGGCATCACGGTTGGGAAGTGGCAGAGCCTGCTGGAAAACTCGCTCATTTCCGCTTCGTAGAGCCATACAGGATATAACATAATTTTCTTAGGCAAAAAAAA
>NW_011889067.1:542051-544514 GCF_000151845.1 Pteropus vampyrus
CGTATAATTCCCCTTTCTTTTTTTTTCGAGTTTAAAAACACAGGAATCCTCAAAGTACGCCCCATACAACAGAGTTTCAAAACAACACTCCGTATTTTGTTTAGGAATATATACTAAAAGGATAAAGAAAAAGGAAGAGAATTAAAGACTCGAAATTCAGAACAGGGACAAAGAGGAAGGAAAAGAGGAACTGTACTTAAATCTTTGTACTGACAATGTTTTACTTCTTAAGCTGAGAGGTAGTAGGTAAGTATACACTGCATTATTATGTAATCCTTTCTAATTCTTAATTATTACATAATAAAAAAATTTAAGCAAACTGAGCATTAATCTAAAAAAAAAAAACAGAATACTTATGAGAAATAAAGCAAGGATTCTCAAAAGGTAAATTAATGCTATTCTTGACAAGTTATGAAGAAGTCATCTTTGCTCTGGATTTCAAATCTAGAAAGCCCTGAAGTTGAAATATCAGCAGGAAGTGTGTAGCCAGGGACGCTAAACACAATGACATGAGGGAGAAACCTTGAGTGTCCTTCCTAAAAGCAGAATGAGATAACAAAAACAACAAAAACATTAGATTCGCTATGTCAAAGGCTAAGCCGGGCCTTCAATATGTCTCAAGAAAGGCCCAGGTTTTGAAAATATGGGGCAAGTGTGGAAAAGGTCCCAAATGGTGTGGACATTAATAAACATGGAAAGGGAGGGTGTGGGAGAAGCACAGGGCACAGTACTGGATGGATCTGGGCACAGCTGGGTCAGAGACCTGGCAAAGCTACATCAAGACCCGTTCGATGATTCTCATATTCTCTGCTTATCTCCCCCACTCAACATGACCGTCTTCCAAGGCAGAGAGCACATTCTCCAATGAGTCCTCGCAACGTCCAGGGATCCGTGCTAGTCTGTGACGGGGAGGGGCTGAAAGAAAAGCCAGCATCGACCTGAAGGAGTGAGGGAGAAAACTCAAATGTGACGTTCACAGGGAGAGAAAAGACTTGCATAGAAACAACTCGATTATAAAGTAGAACATACGAGGGTGACGTTTGTAGTAGTGAGAGGATTGGGAAAGACCGAATGTCTTGAATCTTGAAAGATAACTAGGATGAAGAACAAAGAGGCAAGTAGGGGAAGGAGGATGGGGAGGAGGGGAGAAGAAGCCGAGGATGGCATGAGGCATAAGTTAAGTTTGACCAGAGCGTGGGACGCGGTCGACCACAGCACTCGGAGGAAATGTCTGGCCACACACAAGGACAGAGTAAGAACTCAACGATGACTGTCTCGATGATCGCCAAGTCCCGCCTGGCACGTCTTCCTCCACTGCTGCATGACGAAGGCAGTCTGGTCCACCTGCCCGCAGGCGGGGTCACGACCCAGGGAGAAGAGTGGATGGGAAGCAAAGCAGAAGAGACGCACATTTCTTTACCAGTTATAAACAACACATCTTTTTTGTAACTAGAGAAATAAACACAGTTCACTTCTAACAAAGCAAACATTTGTAGAAAGTCATTAGATGACATCTGCTCTCTGGTGGAAAATTTAAGGAAAACAGCATGATTCGGGCCAAGGCAAGAGAAAGACCAATTGGTTTTATTTAGACTACAGCACTATCAGCCTTCCTTGTACAATAAACAAACACTGAGCCCCTCCACCCACGAACACCACTGTCCACCTACACGCCCAGCGCTTCTTTCCTCCGACACACCAGTCTATTCACACTCAGCGCCAACACCGAAGATGAACAACATCGGTGGACTCCTTTGGGAGATCTTACGTGTTGTGGGGGGAAAAAATGATTAGGCGCAGACCTTAGAGAGAAATGAACGTATTTCTTCTCTTACAGAAGCGTAAAACAGTGAGAAAAGAAAGAAGAAAAGGAGTATGTCCTTAAGGCAGTGACAGGCAGAGTGACTCAGCCACTAGCCACTGGCATTGATGCCTTAGGTTGTCCAGAGCAAAACATCAAGTGAGCTAGACAAGGGGGTCTAATTTGCTGACCATCACTTGCTCTGAGCCCTTGATTAGGTCTGTTTGGGCTCTGTGATCTTTGGTGTTCTGTTTATCTGGTCCCTCGGTTTTTAAACACAACTGGTCTATCCCATATTATGCCATAGAGAAGCCAGAGAGAGAAGCCTGCTACAATCATGAGCCCACCCTGAGGGTTCAAGAGAGAGATATATATAAGGAGAGAACATTCAACCAAGATAACAGCAAGGCACAGGAATCCTAAATGTATGCCCCAAACAACAGAGTGTCAAAGCAAAAACTGATAAAATTGAAAAAAAAAGTAGACAAATCCACCATTAGAGTTGGGGATTTCAACACCTCTCTCTCAGCAATCGACTCGATAACTAGATAGGAAATCATCGGGGAAACAGAGGAACTAAACATCATCAACCAACAAAATGTAATTGTCGCTTAAAAGACACTCCATCCAACAAAAGCAGAATACACATTCCGTCCACATGT
>NW_011889067.1:545126-547267 GCF_000151845.1 Pteropus vampyrus
TGTAGGATACAAGAGCGATAGGCAAAATTCAATTATATTTCTGTGTATTCACAACTAACATGTGGATAATGAGGTGAAAAACCCAACACCATTTAAAACCACACCAAAAAATAGGAAATATTTAGGTACAAATACAAAAAAAAAAAAAAAATCTAGATTTTACAAAACTTTTTTTTAAAAGTCAAAATAGATCTAAATAATAAGACGGACCATGTTCATGGATCAGAAGACTCAACACAGAAAAAATGTTAACCCTCAAACTGATCAAGAGGTTTAACACAATTTCTACCAAAATTCCAGCAAGATTTTTTGTGTGTATGTAGACAAGCTTATTCAAAACGTAGATAGAAATGGAAAGGAACTGACCCACACAAATACTCTCAAATGATTTTTGACAAAGGGACAGAAGTCATTCAATGGAGGAAAGACAGTCTTCAACAAACGAGGATAGAAAACTGGATATCTGCCCACAAAAGAGAGTCCTGATCTTGACCTTACACCTCACACAAGATCATTCGAAATGGATGACAAATTTAAACGTAATAAGGCAAAGCTATCAAACTTTTGGGGGGAAAAAATTAGGAGACAACCCTCAGGACCTAGACAGAGTTCTTAGCTACGACACCAAAAACCATGAACCACAAATGAAAAAAAAAAAAAATGATAAATTGGACTTTACCAAAATTTAAAACTTCTGTTCTGCAAAAGACTCTAATAAGAGAATAAAACAACCAAGCTATAGATCAGGAGAAATGATCTGGAAACCACACATCCCAGGAAGGGAATTCTAACACACTGAAGACGCTAAAACGCCTTCCTGAATACTCACTTCGCCATCAAAGAAAAGGAAGAAAGATGAATACTGAACGCAGCAGGATGCAGACTAGGACCCCATTTTCATTTTTACGGCCAACTCTAGTCTTACATTAGTTTCCATTAAGATCACTTTCTTTCCTGACCTCCCCAGGGATTGTCGGTCAATGGATTTTTAATTGAATCTCAGAATTATGTGCTAACCTCACAGTCTTACGCTTCCCTTGGTTATCTCTGCAGTGGAGAACACTGTCACCATCTCCGTAGGGTACCAGTCGAGGGCTGGCTAAGGAAGAACCTGGGAGCCAAGGCCTTTACTCGAAGCACTTGTGTCCCGGGGTGGGCATCGAAGAGAATCAGCTGAGGATATAGGGAAAAATCAGCCGTGGGACTAACGCAAACAGAGACACTGGCCTGTCACCCTCGAGGGATTCACTGAGGTCTGCATGAGCACATCACCCGCACTGCCCTGCCTGCGTACATGCGTGAGCGTGTGCCTACCCATCAGCTTTACCCATTAACTACGGAATAAGCTGTGGCTGGTTCATGCCACAGCATGAGCCGGGCTCTCCCCCGCCCCACCCCCACCCCAAAACTTTCAGTCATCTTTTAAAGTACTGCTACGAAGTGCACTGCTAAGGATACACCAGCAGTCACCAGCGTCACCAGCCAGATGGACAGCGGGCACCATCTAGGCAAATGGCGTCCACGCACCAGGGCCCGCCGGACCATGGCCGCCTGCCGCTCCACACAGCCCTTCTCTGCTCCAGGTGTCACATGCTTGCCCGGCTCTGATAGTGGAAGCTGCTAGTGCAGAAGCCGTGAGCAGTGGTGCCCGCCACACGCTGGACACCCCCAACCCCGGGCGAGCAGGAAGACGGCCTGAAGGTCGGCTCAAAGCCGCTAGGCCACCTCCAAGATGCAAGGCCACGAAGCCAAGGCCTGACCGGGCCGGAGAGGGTGTGCGTACGGCAGAGGGCCAGTGGGAAGGGGGTGTGAGTAGCTGTGGTCCCACTGGGCACAGCTCCACGGCAAGGAGGCTCTGCGTTCTAAGTGTGAAGTGTTTGTGCTGGATTTCGTTTGAACGGCCACAGGCCATGGGCCCCGCCTCCCTCTGCCGTCCCACACATCCCTTCTCTTCTCTCTCAGCCTGAGCAGAGGATGACCGCGAATCACGGCCGACGGACGGGCAATGCTTCCTCCACAAGCACGGTCATGCCCCTCCCATCCACCACTACCTTCAATCTGCAAACCCTTCTCCTGGACTTTAACACGTATGGGTCTCTCTTTGCGTCGATTATAGATTAAATTAATAAAGCATAATTAAA
>NW_011889067.1:547317-551780 GCF_000151845.1 Pteropus vampyrus
ACTACCTTCAATCTGCAAACCCTTCTCCTGGACTTTAACACGTATGGGTCTCTCTTTGCGTCGATTATAGATTAAATTAATAAAGCATAATTAAATAATGCATAGGAAAGCATAATTAAATTGTGCTTATCCATTCTATAAAACAGCTTACAGTGTACCCCTAAATGAGCCACGCCAAGTCTCGGAATTCCGTTCCGTAACCAGGCTGGTCACCTGTATCCAGATGTAAGGGTGACCGAGTTTAAAATGCATGGACTGCTATTAAACTGACAACGTTTTTAGTGATGTCAAATGCTGGCGAGAATGTGGTGAGTCAGTCACTCTCCCAGGCTACGAATGGGAGTATGAACAGCCACAACCCGGTAATGATGAAAAGTATTTGTACCTAAAGATGTTAAAGATTCCATAACTGGTAACATAGATAACCGAAATAGGGGTCACATTGATCACTCAAAAACGAGCCAGAGACAAGGTCAGCAACTGCAGGAACAGAATCCGATCTTATCCAATGCCTGGGCCCGTTACTCCTTGAGGAGAGAATCATCTCTGTTTATGGAAACAGACGAGCACTTTGTCCTGAGCTGCTGAGGACAAAGGTCTGTAGGAGGCAAGATAAAAAGAGATGGACCGTTCCCCGCTAAGACTAACTAGGAATTAACGTGGGGAGTGGGTCAACAATACATGAGAAGGGCTGGTGAAGAGAGGGGATCACAGAACAACATTCCCTGATGTAGGGATAATGAAACGTAGGGAAAAAATGTGAAATGGGCCAACATCTTTCATGAGATCGAGCACTTAAAAACCATACATTTCAAAACTTAAATCTTTAAGGCTGCATTCTCTGGAGGAAAAAAATAAATCAGAAACCAAAACAAAATAATTTTTAAAAATTTGTTTGAAAAGTTTCTAAATACTCCACTTAGCTGTGTCCTACAAAGTTTTTAACTTCCGATGAAACAGAAGGTTTCTAGGAAGAGATAAACTTCCATAATGGAATAAAGCAGCAGAAGAAAACCTGAATGGCCCAATAATCATACAAAAGGTTTTAAAGAGACCTACTCCCCCCAAAAGTTCTGTTCCCCATTTATTTTACTGCCAAGTTCTTTAAACCCTTCAAGGAAGAGGTTATTCGTGTGCTATTTAAACTGATCCAGAAGAGAAAAAAAAAAAGATGGAAAAAGCTTCCATCCATTTTATGAAGTTAACAAAAATCCTGATATGAAAACCTGAGAAAGACTAACCGATATTACTCATGATACAGATGTACTACCTTTCAACAAAATATCTGCAAACCAAATCCAGCTGAATACTAAATAGACCATCTATCACGGCCAAGTACAGTCGATGCCAAAAACACAAGGATGATCCAATATCAGGAAACCTACGATTGTGATTCATCATGTGAGTGAGTCGGAGGAGTAGAAGCATACGGTCACCCGGATCGCCCTGAGGAACCCTGCTCACCAAACACGCCGGGAATTCCAGCGTGCACACCATGGGCAGCGGCTGGCCCAGTAAGGGGACACACCACTCGGGAGAGCAGAGCTACCCCAGGTGGTGGCCAATCGGAATCGGGGAGTGATGCTGGGAGGCTCATTTATCAAGCCTCTCCCTCCAGCCAAATATCACAGAAGGAGAATCAATATACAAAGGCAGACAGAGAATGGGGTCTGTCGGCTAGGGTGGTGTTTTTTCAAACTGCAAATACATCCCCTTAGTAAATCATGAAATTAACTTATTAGGTCTTAACCAGCCCTTTTTTTTTTTTTTTTTAATGGAACCGAATGGCATGAATTTAAAAAATAAAAGCAATATTCTTCAGGAAAAATCAGCACAGTTTCTTGAAACTTGTTCCGGTAACGTGAATGGATATATATGTCCATGCCCTGAGTCATGATGCTAACTAATTCATTTCTTCCTGTGGGTCGCAGTCAAAAGTTTAAGTAACTGTGTGCATTTGGACTTGCTCTCGTGTGTCCCTGTCACCACCAAGAGAAGAGTCAAAGCTCTGGTTAGCCTGCTGGTCTAACCAAGGAGAAAGAGATACGTGAGACAGAGCCATAGCCAAGGCAAGCCCTACCAGAACAGAACTCTCACAAGATAAATGCATACAAGTTTTTTAAAATAGAAGGAGACATAAGCAGAACATAATTGAAAAACAGATATCACTAGATAAATTACTCAAAAACAAACAAACAAACAAACAAACAGTCGCAAATAAATTACAGACAACCTGATCTCTCACTTTCAAAAGCTCAGCTAGAAATGCAAGACTTGAAAAAAAAAAAAAAACGTTTTAAGACTACGGAAGTGAGCTTAGGAAAAGAATGGCAAAAATAAAGAAACAGAAATATTATATATTTAAAAACCTTTCCTGAAACACATACACACACCTGTGAGGATGAAAAGTTATTCGCGTAAAAATTATTTCCATCATGTCCAGATGAAAATATGGACTTCGGGATAAAGAAGAAAAAAAAAATGTAGGTATCGTGACAAAGCGAGGCACACACAAGGGGGCGCGGAAATCAGATTGGCCACAGAGTTCTCATCAGTAATCCTCAAAGCCAAAAGGTACAGAATCAATAAGCACAAAGATCTGAAGAAAAAGAGAGAGAAAAGTTTTCTTTGATTATATTGTTGAATTTTTCCGTTCTTTTTAAGGAGCAGTAACTATCCATATATTGGATCTCCTTTGTCATTGTTTTCCTACAATCGTTTGCTTTTATATTTTGTCTTGTAGAATACCCGTTCTGTCTAGCATTTTCCCCAACTGTGTTCACTCTCATTTCTAACGGGGTCAGCTGTTTGCTGAGGACAGCTTGGACAGGACATGAGGTAAGAGATGGGGAATGAACCAGAGCTGGCCATAGCTTCGATTCTGTTTTGTCGTCTGGCTCATCCTCTCACTGAACATGCTCTTTCCCCTTCTCTAGAGTCCCATCTTTTTATTTGCAACATTCCTTGGAAACCCCCTCACCCCATAGCTCTCTGCTCTGGAAAACACCGTCCGTTCCTCATCTTATCTATCCCCTTTGCCTTCAGCATCTCCCTCGGTACGAGGTTACGCTGTCCACCTGGACAACAAAATTTCCCAGTCAACGATTTCCCCTTTCCGCTCTATGTCCTGTGCCATTTTTGGTGTCACGCTTGGCCTCTTTGGGGACAATACCCACTTCTTTTGAATCCCATCAGGGCCCCCAATTTTACTGATCTTAACAAAAATGTATTAGATGGGCACAATTTGTGACTCACAAGCCAAGGAGACACGTGTCAGCCTTCAGGTACCCATCTCACTCGGATCTAGACTTTACAGGGCTCAGAAAAAAACTTCACAGTTTGTGTCTGGGGACAGGTGCTATTTCCTTGTTTCCTTGGAGATGCACTTGGTTCTCTTTGTTGTTCTTTTTATGCAGTTTTGAGGAAAGGGACTCTCATTACTTTTCCATTATGCCAGGCGCCATTTAAAACAAAAGAAGTTGGAACTTGACTACATAATTGTGAATACCTTCTAGACTAATCAAAACTAATAGTGAAGAGAGATCTTGCCTTAGCAGACACTAAACACATTTCAAAGCTACAATAATTTTTAAATGATGGAATTAGCACAGGAAGAGACATAAGATTAGATACATGTATTTGGTTATTTCCAAGCATGATGCAGAAGCAAAGAATTCTTAAGAAACTCCTACCGTAGACTACTTAAAAAATTTTTAAATGCCAGTATATCAAAAACATAAATAAAAATAAAATGCTAATGATAAAATGGAAGAATTATGTGCAACATACTAAAGACAAAAGCTGAACTTTCTATGTAAAGGGCACATACAAATTAATAAGGAATTCTCGGTATAAAAATAGGCAAACATATAAAGATAAAATCTGTTATCCTATTTCACAAAAAGCAGTAACGTAAATAATCCAAAAACATTTTTAAGAATCTCTCACTACTAAGTTTATCTTAAATCTTAGATTGCCAACTACTGCAAAGTAAGTGTACACACTGATAATAGCTCTCTGAAAGGCAATCTGTTAGTGTAAATACAAACGCTCTTAAAGTTGCACATACTTTGACCCACAATCATATCTCAAAATACAGTTTTCTAGAAATATATTCAAAGAAAATAATCAGAAATGTGAGCGACGATGATGGGTCTGCAAGCATTATATATATAGCAGCATTATTTGCAACAGCAAAAAACTGATCAGCTTGTATGTTCGGCAGCAAAGAATTAGCTAACAAAATACTGACTAATGATGCCATAGTATGAAGACATTAGATATTACTCTAGAAGGATACTTAATAGCATGTAGGAATATTCCTCATGTTATGAAATCTTTAAAAAGTTTTCATCTAAATATGGTATAATCACTTTTTATAAGATATATATTTATATTAATCTTCTAGGAAAAATATTAGAAATAAACACCACAAAATCCTAACAATTAGGAGGGTTAAAGGC
>NW_011889067.1:551830-554658 GCF_000151845.1 Pteropus vampyrus
ACCCACTTCTTTTGAATCCCATCAGGGCCCCCAATTTTACTGATCTTAACAAAAATGTATTAGATGGGCACAATTTGTGACTCACAAGCCAAGGAGACACGTGTCAGCCTTCAGGTACCCATCTCACTCGGATCTAGACTTTACAGGGCTCAGAAAAAAACTTCACAGTTTGTGTTTGGGGACAGGTGCTATTTCCTTGTTTCCTTGGAGATGCACTTGGTTCTCTTTGTTGTTCTTTTTATGCAGTTTTGAGGAAAGGGACTCTCATTACTTTTCCATTATGCCAGGCGCCATTTAAAACAAAAGAAGTTGGAACTTGACTACATAATTGTGAATACCTTCTAGACTAATCAAAACTAATAGTGAAGAGAGATCTTGCCTTAGCAGACACTAAACACATTTCAAAGCTACAATAATTTTTAAATGATGGAATTAGCACAGGAAGAGACATAAGATTAGATACATGTATTTGGTTATTTCCAAGCATGATGCAGAAGCAAAGAATTCTTAAGAAACTCCTACCGTAGACTACTTAAAAAATTTTTAAATGCCAGTATATCAAAAACATAAATAAAAATAAAATGCTAATGATAAAATGGAAGAATTATGTGCAACATACTAAAGACAAAAGCTGAACTTTCTATGTAAAGGGCACATACAAATTAATAAGGAATTCTCGGTATAAAAATAGGCAAACATATAAAGATAAAATCTGTTATCCTATTTCACAAAAAGCAGTAACGTAAATAATCCAAAAACATTTTTAAGAATCTCTCACTACTAAGTTTATCTTAAATCTTAGATTGCCAACTACTGCAAAGTAAGTGTACACACTGATAATAGCTCTCTGAAAGGCAATCTGTTAGTGTAAATACAAACGCTCTTAAAGTTGCACATACTTTGACCCACAATCATATCTCAAAATACAGTTTTCTAGAAATATATTCAAAGAAAATAATCAGAAATGTGAGCGACGATGATGGGTCTGCAAGCATTATATATATAGCAGCATTATTTGCAACAGCAAAAAACTGATCAGCTTGTATGTTCGGCAGCAAAGAATTAGCTAACAAAATACTGACTAATGATGCCATAGTATGAAGACATTAGATATTACTCTAGAAGGATACTTAATAGCATGTAGGAATATTCCTCATGTTATGAAATCTTTAAAAAGTTTTCATCTAAATATGGTATAATCACTTTTTATAAGATATATATTTATATTAATCTTCTAGGAAAAATATTAGAAATAAACACCACAAAATCCTAACAATTAGGAGGGTTAAAGGCAATTTTTCCTCTGTCCTTTCCTATGTTGTCCACATTTTTTATAACGAGTATGTTTGAAGTTTTTAAATCGGGGGGGAAAAACGCAATGGAAATTTCAAAAGAGAATTCAGAGTCCTTTAACACTGTAAGTTTTTACTAATAAAAGAGTTACTCTTCCTTGTTTCTAAATTATTTTCAAAATAAAACGCTATCGTATTTCTAAATGAAGGCTTCGAGAACAAATGCATTTCTATTTGACCACAATAATTTATAGCATACACTGGCTGGAGCTGTTCAGTGCTGACAAATTCCAGAAAGTAATTGCATAAAATACTTGGAGAGGAAATTACTTTATGCTGCCATGCTATTTATGGAAATTAGCATCTCTGTAAAAATAAACTGAAAGCATTCTCAACCTCGAAATGTGGTTTCCATAAGACGTTAGCTTTGGTGCTTCAAAATCCACCAGCAATCCTGTGGAAGGACTGTGCCTCCTTTTTTTCGGTCGCAAAAGAATTATCTATAATTGTTTTTTTTCCTCTTGTATCTTTAATCCCTCCCATTCTCCTGGCTGCTTCCCTTTGGAGCACATATACGTCGAGGTGTTTGTTTTGCTAAAAACAAACAAACAAAAATACCAAACGCCTTTCTAATGATGCTGAATACCTCTCAAACAGTATCATTTACTTACTTTATTCAGTGCCCGATCTTTCACAATCCCCACCTTCCGCTGGACTTGGCGCCTTCAGACGTAACCAACCCTTTCACGAGACCAGGGTGAATTTTCACCTTCATATGTCCCTAAAACTTTGTTCGAAACCTGAAGGAATTTTCAAGGCTTCCCTCTCTCAACCCCATGTAATCACCTGTCAAGTCCTATAACTGCAGGTTCTTATATGGTGTCCATAGTGACACCCTCTAGCCTACGACTAACTATTCACTCTCGTGAGCGAAGTTGAAGGTCTCCTCATCACCAACCTGGACCAGTGCCCAGGGCCTTTGCGCAAATGTGTCCCCAGTGGTCCAACAGTGCCATACACACACACACACACACACACACACACACACACACACACACCCATCAATGCTCACAGGACTCCCTGCTGCTCCCTGAATAAAGGTCTCTTTACTATTTATTTGCTAAGCATGATCTTCAAGGTCCACCCCCGCCTCAGTAGAGCCACAAACTGTCTCTGTTCATCCTTATCTCATACCTCACTCTGCCAGGTACTCTTCCAACATGTGGTGTCAATGGAAACAGAGAGAGAAAAAAAGATTTAAGAGATTTCTGAGATGAAATAAGTGGTACTTAGTGACAGAAAGGGTACAGAGCAGGGGCAACAGAGAAGAAGGCATGCAGAGTGACCCCAGGATTCCGACTCAGGTGACTACATGATGGAGGAGCCAGGTGCCGAGACAGAGCTGGGGTGGGCAGTGAGGACTTGCATTTGGAAGTGTTGTGTTTGAGGCCTGCAGGGAAGGCCCCGGGGGAGGTAGCTAGTGGCTCCTGGATATATTGAGCTGCAGCTCATGGAAGAGGCAGGCAGAAGCCTCTC
>NW_011889067.1:554985-559672 GCF_000151845.1 Pteropus vampyrus
GAAAAAAAGGAAAAAAAGAAGGAAGGACTGAAACTGAGTTATCAAAATTGTGTTTCATATTCAATGTTCACATTTGAAAATAATAGACAACTTTTTATCTTTTCGGTGTATATGTAATCCCATATGAAGAGAACATCAAAAGCTGATATTTGAAAACCTGAATAATTGTGAGGCCTGGGTCCCCCGGGAGAAACCCCAGGAGCCTCTGGAGAGTGACTCTGGCTGCCTGCAGAGA
This sequence comes from Pteropus vampyrus, assembly GCF_000151845.1. Taxonomy (NCBI): domain Eukaryota; kingdom Metazoa; phylum Chordata; class Mammalia; order Chiroptera; family Pteropodidae; genus Pteropus; species Pteropus vampyrus. The sequence goes on from NW_011889067.1 coordinate 555,221, forward strand.
GCATACAAGGGGAGGAAGGAAGCAAACCACACAGTTCTCTGGAAGCCAGGGCGGACGGCAGACAAGGAGGGGAGCTCCCTTAGAGCTAGCTCCCGAACAAGAAGACTTCGGATAAGTCCTGCTGTCACCAGCCGCCATCTCCCTCCCTCCCTCCCTCATCTCTAAGGACTGAGGGGCACTGAAGAAACGGAATATCACTCGTAGAGATGGGCTGTGCCTAAGCAGAGACGGGCAATGCACTCCCCAGAGGAACAGCTGCTTAGACCGGATCCAACCTGTCCCTGGACCTTCCACAGCAAGAACTGAAAGGAATTGGCAGGACGGAGAGAGGAGGCGGGCTCCTACACCCCCAGTCTGCACAGCACGATGTGGGCATTTCCTGGGGGTCAGCTGAACAACAATCGAAGTGACCTGGGTTAAAACCATGCAGCCAGCACCCCACCCCACAGGGCTGCCTGCGGGGCAAGACCCCGGCAGCCTGAGGCGAGGCCGAGCTGGACCGTCTGCTCTGGGAAACCTGTCTTGCAGACTCCGCTGCAGATCTCACACTCGCCCCACAGAAGAGTCGGAAGAGCCAACTAGCAGAGGGTGGCCTCCGGTTAAGAGAAGAGCTGTTTGCCCTCCTCCCTGTCCCCTCTCCTTATTTCCAGCCCCAGGAAAGCTGGACCCCGAATCATGAAAAGCAAGACGTAGCCCAGAGTCAGTCCTCACTCACCCCTGGCCTAGAATCATGAAAAGCAAGACGTAGCCCAGAGTCAGTCCTCACTCACCCCTGGCCTAGGTGATACGACGATAAGCCACAGCGTGACCCCACTGCCAGCACCTGGAGCCAGCCACCTGCCGAGCCTTGACTAGACAGAACGAGGTGAGATTTAAATCAAGTGTGTGGCGGCTGAGGGGGGAGAGGTCAGAGTTTTAAACTGGACTGGACTTTTAATAAATGAGGGTGGATCTGCCGAGGATTTCACCTCGGGATGAGGATGGACCAGGTTTGACGAAGCATGGCCGGAGCTGGTGAATGGCTCCATATTTATGTCCCACAGAGCTGAGAGACTTCTCGATGAGGAGGCTGGGAGAGAGAGCTGGAAGAGTAGCAGCTGTGTTCTCAGGGAAGATCAGGGTCCCTGAGGACAGGGCCCCGAGCAAAAGGAAGCTTCCAGGGCCTGTGAGACAGGAAGACGGAGGTCCTTCCTCTTGTCTGGGTGAGAGAAGCAATGGATGCCTCCAAAAACGGCCAAGAAGGACTTAGAAAAAAAACAAGACTGCAGACCTCGCGGCTTGCTCTGCGATCTGTCACAATTACGTGTGGTCAGTGAATGCAAGAGCTGAAGGTTTAGCTGATTAAATACAGAAAATCTAGTTTTTATTAAATTAGCCGGCACATCCACGCTCTTTGACGTTCAGCCTCACAGGGCTATAAATTCTCTATCAGCCACCTGGTGGCAGCACTCCTAAGGCACCGAGAGATACCAAGAAGCGTCTTACAGCCCCCTTCCCCAAACACCAAAATCCCAAGAAAACTCAGAGGGGCAACTGTGAATCACACCCCCGCTGACCCAAGAGAGATAATCAAGTGTCCATTTACGGGCAGGACCCAGGGACCGCCCTCCCCTTCACTGGAATTCTACCAGGGCAGTGGTCGGAGGGCCCTGCCCAATCCCACCCACACCTGCAGGAACCTCCCCCAGTCCAGGGCCCACCCACCGCCTTCCAGCCTCTGCTGCAGCCGGTGCCTCCCGAGCGCCCCCTGCAGCTCCCCAGCATCATGACAGGCCCTGAGTCTGTTTCGAACAGTGCAGCGAGCTGGCTAGTGCTCACTGTCCACCCGTTAGATGCCAAACACCGTTTTTCTTTGGTTTCATTGCTTTCTTCCACTCCCCAATGGTCCAGCTGCTCCAGACGATGCTACGAGCTAGATACCCCCTCTCTACAGGTGTGGAAACTGAGACGCAGCGACGTGTGCAGGACAGGTAGTAAAGTGGCGCAGCTGGCATTCAAACAGTGGACAGTGCGGATCATGAAGACGGCTGGCCCCACACGTGGAAACGGCGCTGCCAGAAGCACGCGGATATGGAAAAATCCACAGGAGGTGCGTGATTCAAGCTGGGCAAACACTGCCCTTGGCCGAAGGTCAACAGACCGCCTCAAGGCACATTTCAGTCTTCCAGGGTGAAAGAAGGCAGAGCAAGACGCCGCTGCGCCTTGAAGCCTCAGCCCCACTCGACCATTATCAGACGTCTGAGGCTCCTGTCCCCTGTTTCGGATCCTCTGGCGGGACAGAAAAGCTAGCATCCACTTTTTCGCCGCACGCTACACCTCGCTAACCAGCGGAACCCAAAAATGACTCTGAAAACGCTTAACTTTCGTTCTAACAGAAGATAGCTCTTAAAATATGGTTGTGGAGTCACAGAAATCATGGGGCATCAGGGTTTAAAGAGGCCTCAGAAACAGACCCAGAGAGCGACGCCAGGGGCACAGAGGTCTAAGCCACCCCGGGGTAGCTAGGTATGCATGTGCGCATGCGCACTTAGCAGACGTGCCTGCCCTCGTTAACAGGCCCTTTACACGCCCTGAGGGTATACAGGCCACCAAGCCAAGTGACTGAGAATGACATCCGCAGGGAGGGGCTGCCTCTCCCCAATTCACACAAGGTGCTGTGTGGGCTGGCAGCAGCCCAATGCCAAGATGGGCTCTGTCCCTTCAGATGTGGGCCTACAAACTACTCCGCCGTAGCCAGGCTACGCACACATCCGTCTGACTTAGAATGCTCTGGAAACTAGACTTCATAGGAAATCTGGATGCTGCAGCTATGTAGAAAAAAATGGAAGGTCTGGCCATCGTGGGCTTGCGTTCCCACCTGGCTGTGGCTGGAGCTCAGCGGAGGCGGCTCGTAACGGATGAAGCACACGCCGTCCTCGTTGCCACTGTCCCCACCACTCCCTACTGTCTCTCAGGCAACGCTCTGTAGGCAAATGAGGATGCGGTGAATGAGCTGGGTGCTCCCGGGCCAGTGGGGAAGACCAGAGTCTGAAGGAAGGACTGCGAAACGGTGCAATATGTGTATATTCGGAATGCATACTTATTAGCAGGGCTGAGGCCAGACCCCCGAGGTCCGCCCATTCACCCGTCCTGTCCTCTGGCACAAGCAGACAGTCATTCTAGACTCAAAAGACAGGGTGTGTCGCAGCCCCGAGTCACCACTGGTACATGCCACCCGCCGTGGTGTTAAGGCCGTGGGTGTGGCTCCGAGGGGGGGACCCCAAAAAATGTGGATCGTTGTTAACAGCTAAGTCAACCAGAAATACCATTCTCTAGAGGTAGGAGAGAAAACTAGATGCTCTTTGGTATGGGGTTAACGCCAGCCACACACCTTAGGTGATCTAAGGAAGCAGAGAAACACCTGCCACTCCTCTTCCCCTCTCTTACCTGCAGGAGGGCGGAGTGCAACACGACCATCCACATGGGCAGCTGCCAGGAGCTCGTCCAGGAAGCCATGGGGTCCTGTCTCCTTGGGGTCTTACTTGTAGCCTACAAAAGAGGAAAGAGCTCTTCCCAACAAGCTCTGGCCCCAGCAGCAACACCCATGACTTAACGGACCAATCAGAGGGAGATTGGAAATGTCTGTGTGGGTCCAGCATGGGCTCCCTGCTCCAGGCTCCAGGCTGGCTGGGGCTCTCTTTGGGACCAGTCCACATCAAGGTCAGGAGGGCAGCTGGACCTGCCTCAAATGGGCAGCCCACATGTCCAGCCCTCCAGGAGCTGAGACGTCTCTAACTCGGGCACTTTCCAACTCATTTGTCAGCAGCAGGGTGTGGCCATTGGCATCAGACGCAGGAGGCCAGCATGGAGCCAAGGGTTAGGGCACCTGCCAGCTTCTGCTGCTTCAGGCAAAAATGCGTCTAAGGACCAACTAAGCCAGCCCAGAGGGAAAGGGACCTGACTACGGTCACACAGAGAGGCAGTGACATCCCTGGGGCGGGGATGCGGATCTTCTGACAGGTCAAGGCTTTCCCCACCAGATGCCACCGCGCGCCCTCAGAGGCCCGAGCTGCGGCCGGAGGCCTGCGAGCCGAGGTAAGGGGCGCCGGGAGGGCGCAGCCCCACAGCCCGCCAGCATAGTCTCTCCACGCAGGTGGGGGCCCCTGGGACCAGGAGGGCAGCGAGGGGCTTCTTCAGAGCCCTCCTGCCGCTGCCGAGGGAAATCAGTGGGAGTCGAGACTGGAAAAGCCGCGGTCACACTTGCCTCTCGCTTCGCCTCGCGGGCGCCTTGGCGGAGCCGGTGTCCGGGGGCGGGTCGGTGGCTCCTCTCCATCTGCAGAAAGCATTAAGGGCCTGGCCTAATGCGATCCGCAAATGTGCTGCCGCTTCCGACCCGGGGCGGTGACAGGGCCGGGCCGGGACCGTGCGCCCCTCAGCCGCTCGCACCGCGGTCCCCGCGCCCCTCATGCGCCC
>NW_011889067.1:561506-565767 GCF_000151845.1 Pteropus vampyrus
ACATCTTATTTCGCCACTTCGGACCTGCTCTTGGGGGCCCATTTGTAAACAGCGAGACCACCAACAGAAAAGACAAAAATCGTGACACGTGGCCCTGCCTAGACCATAGAAGGCCCCGGGCTGGTAAGAAGGCGGAGTGCGGCCTCATTCCGCCTGCACTGGAACCCCTCATCGAGTGACCACGAAAGGGCTGCCCCTATTGATTTGGGGGCTGCAAGTAAATTTTAGCAAGTAGGTGAATTCACACACCTGGAATGTGCAATTAATGCATCTCACGTCAGGGGAGCAGGGGACGAACGAGGGCATCTGAGGCACCGGGGAGGCCCCCGGCTCTCTCCCAGACACTTGACTCCCATCAACTCGGTCATCACGCACAGTCGTTGCTCCGTCTGACCAGGGAGGGGACTGATGCACCAAAGTCTGACCCCGCACGCTCTTAGCAACGAGACGAGAGCAGCGCTCACAAGATTCACATGCTAACGCCAGTCCTGCCTGCAGCGTCACGGGCATCTACTGCAGAAACCCCATGAATATTCAAGGTGAAATGGAGAATTCAAAGAGATATTATGCTCTGCAGTGGCAAGCTGCTTCGAGCCGAGTTCCCAGTGCCTACAACTCAGGAAAGGCGCCGGAAAGGCCTCTAGAGTTGGAGGGGGGTGGTAGTTGGGGACTTTGAGCTGCTCTGCTCTAAGGTAGAAATGGCCAGCAGCACTTCCTGTCTCTTTTCCACTGGGCACTTTGGGTTCCTGAGCCAACCTCCCTCCTGCCAGTGCCCCACAGCAGGTATAGAGGCCATGGCCGAGCTTCTCTCTGCACGATCTGCGTAGCATCAGGCCAGCGCCCTCGAGAAACAGCTGGTCAAGAGTAAGAGCAGAGGAGAAGCCATCGCCAGCACCTCTGATGGAAGTGACACCTTCCTATTCACCTGGCAGGCCGGGCAGTCCTATGTGGGTAGCTAAGACGCTATGAGCTAGGATGACGGAGCCGTGGAGGGCAGCCTGCACTCGGGGAGGGCCAGCTGGTCCTCACAGGTCCTGTCCCCAGAATCACCCCCTAACCACCCCATTGGAACTCACCTTCACCACTCTGCCCAAGTGTAGACACAGAGCCCTTCCCTCAGTCACCCACCAACTCTCCCCTCCCACCCTTCGTCCTCTCCCCTGAGGCCTGGCCAAAATGTTTAACGAGAGTGTGGAGGTGGGGGATGCAGACGGCCACCACTCCGTCTACCTCGAGGGGTTCAGACCCCCAGTGAGACTACCCACCACCAGTCAGTGCCTTTCAACTCTGAGAGGGCTGAGAAACCAAGTTCCATTTCCTCCCTGGGACCCAGACTCTTGAGTTCTTGGTTTCCATGACCTGTCTCAGGCTCTGTCTCATTCCTGCATGAGTTTCAGACATTTCTACCCCTCCGCCCAGCACCGCCGGCCGACCCCAGCCAGGCAGGCACGACAGAGCAACCTTTGTATGGGAGGGACGCCGAGAGGACCAGGGAAGGTACCCCCTGGTGATGCTGGAGTCGGGGTATGTGGGTATTCTACCCTAAGAGGGCCAACTTCACTTTGGCACATCGGCCTGAGTTTGTTCTGGACACCGATTGGCTTTTTCTGGTTGCAGGTCTCGTGAGGTGGACTTGAGAAGCACGCCCGAGCAGACTCTGTCAGAAAAGGAGTGTGTGCAGGCTAATCCTGGGAACCTCACAGCTGACTGTAGGAGGCATAAAGGATGCGTTCTCAGCCAAGGTCGCCAGGAGATACCAGGCTGGGCATGTTAGGTGAGCGGGTGTCTGAGGGGTGCGGGATTGTGTGGGGAGTGCAGGGGAGGACAGGGCTCGCCGGTGCCCCGGGGGGAGACTAGCCCTCTCCTGGTCACTAGAGGCCCAGGAGCAGAAGCTACAACATAGAGCTGCCCTGTGTTAATGCAACAGGACTGGGTCCTGGTACCCACTTGCCAGTCGGTCATTGCCTCCCCTGGAGCTGGGTGGCGCTGTAACCTGCTCACAGCTGTCACAAGCCAAAAACAACGCCTCAGAGGAGGTCTCGGGTGCAAGCCCTGAGCTGCCACACCTGCATAAGCCAAGGGATGGGTGTACCTGCTGGTAAAGGGTTCCCATCTCAGCAGCATCTACTGTCCACAGCTTCTCAGGTGTCCCCGGCCCCACGCAGGAACTGCTCGGGTACTGGTGGTGGTCTTCCACCTGTGCAGAGTGGGGTGCTTCATAAAACAAGTTCAAGTCTTCGTCCGGCTACTCTTCTGCCTCCTGAGCAAAAACAACTCTTGGGGAGAGGGGTGACAGGAGGTGTTCTGGCACACAGCCCCTCGGGGCTCAACCCATGACTTCAGGTTGGGAGCTTAGGGATTAGGGCTGCTACAGCACCACACAAGCAAAACCTCTGTCAGGAAGGTGCAATTGGACAGACTCTTTCTAGAAAGTTCCAACTCCTTGGGGGTGGGGCAGGGGAGGGCTAGAGTCCCCTAAAGTGTTGGGAAGGAACTAAGTAGGCATTGGGTGACTCTTCCCAGGGCCGGCAAAGTCTCCTGGCCCCAAATCCAAGGCCCGTTTCCATCTGGCCCCCAGGGCCAGGCAGCCGTTGGCCTGACTCGGGTCTGTGCATGTCTCAGACCCTGATAAGCGTGTACGTATCCACATCCACACGTCCACACACAGACCCCGCTGTCGAGCACGAACAAAACAGATACCCTGGGTTTGCCAGTGCCTTTGACCTCACCTGACTTCGCTTCTCTGAGCGTCAACTTTCTCCACTGCAGTGTGAAAGCGTAAACCTTAGAAAGTTCCGGTAGGTCCTTCTCGTGTGGCCTCTGAGAGTGTGTTTATCCTTTGCGGGCACCGCACAGCAACGCCATCCTAATGGAGAACACATCCCGGGCAGTCTCTCCCGAGTCTCCCCACGACAGGAGCAGAAGAAGCGGGCAAGCAGCCAACCGTTAACTTTAAAGCTACTGCACAGAAGCAAACGGCGAGGTCTTACCCGAGACCACTGATTGTTTCTTTGCCTACCGTTCTAACTTGTTTGCTCATCTAGTCTTCAAGAGTAAATTAGAGACTATCAATCAGAAAGAGACAGAACGTCTGCTAAGAAAAGGCATCCGGACAGCAAAAAGGTGCCAGAGAAAAACCGCACGACATGTCACACAGTCTGAGGCAGCTCTGTTCACCTTCGTGGGGCAGAGATCAGAGTCAGTACGGTGTTCGCGTCCATGAATCCAGGTCATCTACGGACACATTTGTTCGTTAGAGTCCGTCTATGGAGATATGGAAGTATGTGCTATAATTCAGAAAAATAATCACTCACGAAAGGGTTAAACTCAAGAAAAACAAAACGACAAGCAATATATATTTTTTTTTTTCTTGTCTCTTTTCTTTTTCGAGAAAAAAAAACATGGTGAGCGTCATCTCTGACCACTCCAGGAGACCAGGCTTTTGTTCCAGCATCGATGCACGTGAGCGAGCAGGACAGAGTGCTTTGCTGTTTGAAAACGGGACATGCATCTCCTTGCAACCCGTCGAGAAGCGTGGTGCACGAAAGCATGTTCTGCGTCTTCAGGCCCGGCCCTGCACGTCACGCATCCTGCACCACAAAACGAGGCCTGCCTGTTTAGTCTGCTTCCCCACGAGCCCCGGCTCTCCCCGCTCGGCGATGTTTGGGTTGGAAACACCACAAAGGAATACTTGAAAAGTCTTTTTTTCAACTATAAGTTCAATGAAAACATTTCTTATGTATTAAGTTTTGCAAAACACACATAACGGCGGGTGGGTCTGGACAGCCGATTAAGCCTGTGGATCCCTTCTTTACCAAAACTCAGGCGAAAAGAAAAGCTCTCAGTGGATGAGTGTGAAGAACCAGTTATTCAGTTGGATTCTCTGCACTGCAGTGTGTTATTTACCGACAGCCTGCTTTGTGCCAGGCGGGTGCTGGGGACACAGTGGCCTGGTCAGAAGGAGCAAATGAGACAGCGTGGGATAAATGATGATCTGACCCGGCATCGGTGGTAGTGGGGACAGAAGGAGCTGGATGGACAGAAGGCATCGGAGAAGGGGTATTGCTGAGACGTGGTGAATGACTTAAACAGCAGGGCGCCGAGGAGAGACAAGTCGGGGCCAGCGGTGGCAGCTGTCAGTGCCGTTCCTGACATAGGGCACCTAAGAGCAGCAGCAGCACACTGCGCGGGACGGGGCCGTCCCGAGACAATGGCTTTGCCTGGGACCTTTTGAGCCGGAAGTGCCTGTGGGTCTCGGATC
>NW_011889067.1:566187-570841 GCF_000151845.1 Pteropus vampyrus
TTCTACCTGTCTACACCCGGGCTGGGCGTCCACACCGGGCTCTGGCTGGATGGGTCTGGTCTTTGCTCTCCTGCTGTGGTCGTCAGCCTGAAAAACACAGCGTGACACTCAGTCCCTGTGCGGGTCTCTGGTTCACCACCGAAAGCAAGGGTGGGGCACACGGCCCCTCCTCGCGACCCCGCTGAGTGCAGCACGGGCCAGCGCGCTGTGCTTCCACTGCTGATTTTTTTTAAGAAACTAAGAAACCACAAGACTTCACGAAACAGGTATCCCCAAGTTTATGTGAGGGGTCAGGAAAATCGAGAACAAAATATCCCGTGTTCTGCAAAGCGTAAATAAGGAAAATGGAGAAGTTTCGTTTCGTTTTTTTTTTTTAAACTATTATTCACATGACATTTCAGGTCAAGTGGAGACTTCTGATCCAAGAACGATGATTTGAGCTCAAATGTTTTACTTAAACCCCCCGTTCCCTTCGGAAACCACCACATGGAGAGGACAGAAATTTGTGTGTCAGTGCTGGGCATGGGGGAGGGACACGTGACAAGTGTGAAAGGAGAGAGAGGAACCAATACAGGTGTGTGTCACTGTCCCTCCCAGGGCGAGAGAGGGAGCAGGTAACGTGGATTCTTGCCTGCCCGCATCCATGCGGTAAGCCCGCCGGACCGACGAGGGGAGGGTCTGCGTACTGCGGGGCTCGGCCAGCGGGCCCTCTGGCTGTCATCTGAAGCTACTTACTCCGACGTGGTCTCCGACAACGCAGGTGAGGGAGGGATCGGGGGGCTCATCTGTTCTTCCCCTTGTCTAAAGTCTCAGTGTCTTTGTGACTCGGGAAGGAGAGAAGGGTGCCTTTTATTGGAGCCTCACAGGCTCCCACAGTCAGTGCTTGCCTGGTTCATCCCCCGATACGACCCTCTCTGCTCATCTGAGCACTGTCCTCATTCCCGGCTGCACCTTAGAATTACGAAGGCCCAGGCCTAACCCCAGTCCTTGACGACGGAGGGGTGAGGGCCAGATATATACTTTCTAAGTCGTCCAGAGTTTAACGCACAGCAAGAGCTGAGAACCTCTTAGCTAAACCATCGAAACCGGACTGTACACCGTATCAGCTCTGCTCTAGGCCCTCGCACAGCCTGATCCCCGAGACTGAGATATGTGAGATGCAGTCTCTCTTTCCCCAATGAAACAGAAGCCCTTTTTCTTTCTGGCTCATGATAAAGCCCGCCACATCGCTAGAGAGAAAGCTGTGATCGGAATCTCCTACACTGACAGACACAGCAGAGGGAATGTCCGTGCAGAAAAGTCACGTTATCGCTGGGTCCACCTGCATCGGACCTGGATGGAAAACTCAATGCTTATCAGCCCAGGGGAGAAGTACCCCAATGGTGGACAGGCCCAACGGACGACACGCAATAGAGGGAGTAAAACCTATCGGACTCGTGCCATGTCTGGACAGCTGAACGCTGGCCAGTCTCAAGTGAGCCTTAACAGAAACTACAGACAGTGGTCACAGAGGAAATCCGAGGGCCCACACTCGGACGTGCAAGGACGCATGCCCTGGCCGTACCCTGAGCCTCCCCCAAATGCCCCCACCCGCCCCGTCCTCAGAGCTCCCACACGGACAGGCCGGATGCTGGCATTTGAAGAGAACCGATCAGAACCAGCTGAGAAGTGAGACAAGAGAGGAGAAATAGGGAAACCAAAACACCACCTTATTCCCGGGGAAGGTGAGACTGGAAAACGTAGCTCAGATCTCGGGGCCAGAGGCCACCTCACCGAGAACCCCATAACCAGATGGACTTACCCGCCCAGTCGCAGAAGGCCCCGGATTACCCAGGGCCTCGCCCACAGGGCAGGGTCTGTAGCTCTGAGCAGGAGGCGGGGCGGGGGCCACTCAGAACTTGCACGCTCTGCAGACAGGCCGAGTCCTGAGGGGAAGGGGAGAGGAAGCCACTGGTCGGCATGCAGGCCTCCCTCTACACTCAGGGATCCGAGTGTCATTTGTGCCCCAGGGTGGAGATCGAAGGAAGCTCGAGTTAGGCTCTTTCATAAATAAACTTGAGAGTGCGAGGAAGGCTTTTCCATCCCCGAACTGGAAGGAGGGGGTGCCGTGTTTGAGTCGGGCTGAAAGGGAGGCCCTCTCCGGCGGGCTGACTGGTCCAGAGCAAACCTCGAAGTGCCCGTGCCGTGACCCCGTGGTCGGCCCCGGGCACAGGAGTCTGTGGCCGGAAGAGCGTGCCTAAAAATCAGCGTAACGTTCAGAATCACCGAGGCCTTTTGCCAACACAGTGTGTCGTGTTTATTGGGCTGTTCACAGGTCGGCTAAAACACGAGGGGAAAAGACCAGATGCCACATCGGTCGTGTCCAGAAACAAAGCACTTAGCATTTCTCTGTTTTGAACGTCGCGTTCATTCCGTTGCAGCCGGGGAGTGTGGGCAATGGGCTGACTTGCCTGCAGAGGGTACAGCATCCTTTTAAGCGACAAGAAGAGCACTCATTAATTTAACCCATGACCTTTAGAACAATCGGCAGAAAAGAAAACTCTTTTCATGTAGCTACGACAAGAAAATCATTTATACAAATCGAACCGATATAAAATACATTATAAAGGGAACACGGCGTACGAAGGTCACGGAGCTGGTCACAGAGCAAGGATGTCACAGACCACCACGCGGAGAGAACACGGGCGTGAATTCATTTCAGTTAGGAAAGTCTGTCCGGAGCGTGCGAGGTACACGTTTACCGAGGTAAAGGCACGATCACGTCAACGTAGTTAATGGGGAAGAATCCGGACTCCCCACGCAGAGTCCCTTCGTACCAGTTTTCGTCTATCTGATTGGTGAGCGTAATGATGTCCCCTTCTTTAAATCCTAGCTCCCCTTGGTTTTCCGGCTCAAAGTCATAGAGGCCGCGGCAGCAGGGCTGGTCCCGGGGAACCTCAGGACCTGTCCACGTCACACAGAGACAGAAGGCACAAGTTAACATGACGGATTACCCATGGAGAACCAGAAAGGTGCAGAGAGCTGGTGAGGCCACCGACGGCGGGCGCTCGGCTCCCTGGGGCTAGACGCCTGCTCTCTGCCCTCCTCGGCTCTCCCAGCTGCCCTTCGCCAGGGGACGCCCTCACTGACCTCTGGGGCCCCTTTCTCACTGGTCCTCCAAGCCAGAGATTTCTGGCCCAGCCCTTGTCCTGGGAGCAGCTGTGTAGTTCTGCCCGGAGCCCAAGGGAGACAGAATTCCAAGGCCCTACCCCTGCCCTCAGGGGGCATACAGCTCCTCGGTGGAGACCCAACAACACACGGGAAACAATGTAAAGGGCAAAGATGACATGGCGAATCACGCACACCTCAGGAACTCAGAGAAGAACATACAAAGGCCTGGGTGGCCGGGGACATCTCCCCAGAGCCGGCGACCAGGAGCTTGACTATTTACCGAGCTCCACCTGACGCCCTAGGGTTACTGTACTGACCCGGACGTTCTCCAAATAACATTTTTTTAATAATTATGTTTTTTAATCTCCAAACCAAAACATGGTAATAGTATAAAAAAAATAAATAAATAACAAAGACATGTAGGCAAAATTGAGAAAAGCCAGCTGTAACCCACTAACCCAGAGATAACCAATGTCAACGTAACATTTGGCCTAGAAGTTTCCAGATATCTTTAGGAATGTATTCGTGTATGTATTTACGTAACGTCGTTTTCATAAAAGAATTTTCCTACGTACCTCATAGTGAATATCTTTCCAGATTACTTGTAATTACTGACCAGTCGTCACCCGTATTATGGTAACACGATTTCCTTAACCCATTTATTGTTGGATATTTAGGAGCTGGCTTCCCTGCCTCCCTGCCTCCCTCCCTCCCTCTCCCTCCCTCTCTCCCTTTCTTGATTACTTCCTTTTGTTTTCTCTTGGCTTCCATAGATAACTCCGAAAAAGATCCTAACACGTGTGCATTTTCAAATACGTACAATGACTTCCTGCGGGTAAACTAGAAGGGAATTCTGCTGTTCAGGGAACATCATTTTTCCCCAAGACTTTCCACGTTTAATATCAGTTTATTGTTCGATCATTATCTTAAAAGTTTTGGGAACCCCTGTTCATACTGTAAATATGAACCCCAGATCTGCCATGTCCGATATGAGCATGAGCCCCAGCTTATCATCTGGTTTTTTTCATCGTTTCGTCTCTGGAGTGTGCGCCGGGCTTGGGGCAGTGAAGGGACTTCTGTTTGGGCACAAACAGAAATTTCAAACAACAGAAGCAGACAGACAAATCGAACATTCCGTCCATGGTTTCTCTTCCACATTTATACATAAATACTCAATTAAATTTATCCCGATATTTTATTTTTTAATTTAATTCTTTTCAAATGAGAGTTTTTCTTTTAATTCTTGTGGATCTGGGTAAATAAAGGTATTATTTGTTTTGAATAATGTTTCAGCAGTCATTGCCACTCAATGGATTAAATAACTCATTCTTTCTCCACTGATTTCAAATACTTTTGTCTTTTTAATAGATTTGATTATCATGCATGCTCGGATCTATTTTAGGGTTTTTCTATTTTGTTCCACTGATCCGTTTCAATAACTGTACCACATCTTTTAAAATACTGTAGCTTTAAAATAAATGTTAGCAACTGGTCAAGTAAGTTC
>NW_011889067.1:572106-574131 GCF_000151845.1 Pteropus vampyrus
CTATTTTGTTCCACTGATCCGTTTCAATAACTGTACCACATCTTTTAAAATACTGTAGCTTTAAAATAAATGTTAGCAACTGGTCAAGTAAGTTCATTATTACTCTTTTTCGAAATTTCCTATTCTCAGAAAATCTTTCAACCAGGTAAACTTAAGTATCTATGTATTGAGTTTCCCCCCAACAAAACTCCCATTTCGATTTTAACTGGATCATATTTCTTAATAATAATGGTAATCTTAATTTTATAGAATTTTTTTAAAAAATCAACGACCACTGCATGCTCTGAAGAAACCACACTGATTTACGCATTATACTTTTTATCCTCCGGCTAGACCCAATTTGTCTGGGCCTGTATTTAACAATGAAATTACGTCCTTTTTATTTCTGGTCTGGTTTTGAGTCAGAACGTGTTAGCTTTATAAGACAAACTCCTTTCTATTTTCTAAAATAGTCAAACTTGAAGATGTGGAAACAAACGTTTGCCCCACGTGATCTAGGCCTATGGATTTCCGAACGCCGAATGCTTCCTAGGCTATGACAGCAATTTAGTATGTGCGGGAAGACGTGGTCCCCCACACTCCAGCTCGCCACAGCCACAGCCCCCGAAGGGGCCACATGGCCCGTGGTGCCCAGCCACAGGAGTCTGGGGGAGACCGCTCCCAGCACGCAGTCGGTGCTAGCAGGGTATCCGGCAGCCCCCCACAAACCCTTCTCTTTCTGCAGAAGGGGCAACAGTTATTCCAAGAGGTCACAACAGCCTGACCCCAGCGCCCAGGGGAAGCCAAAATGACACACCAGGCTGTGACCTGCCCTCTTGATGTCACCTCCCACGTGATCTAGGGCACTGTCAAGGGTTGCCAAGACACTGTCACATGACTACAGGGCTAAGTGTGTATGCTTCCCCCCCACCCCCATTTACACCACAAGCCACCTGCCACGACTACATGGCAGGCCTGCACGCATCCCGGCCACCACCTCCACGTGCTTTCCCTGCACACGGAAAAGACACACTACTCACTTCTCACTCTGTCTACTCCGAGCAAGGCACCACAGCTACACGATCGCCCCATCGGCTCATGGACCTAAAACATGTCGTCTCTCTCCAGACCACTGAGCGGAGAGGCCTCTGGGCCAGCAATCCCGGACTCGGGCAAGGCTGCAGCACCTGGCTGTTCGGTCACCTCTGAGCAGCCCCAGCACCGATCACCGCTGTCACCAGCATAGGTGCTGGGGCAGTCCACACCTACCAGAGCACAATGCCTGTCCTGGGTCACGCAGGCAGCAGGATGACATTCTGAAACATCATCCAATGCATCTGTCACGCGAGGCCATTTCTGCTCTCTGGGGCCCTGAACCCAAATAGCTGTGGCCTCCTTGATGTTAGGGAGAGACTGGAACCTGCCCTTGAACAAAGCAGGCAGTGTTTAGTTTTTCGGTTCCAAAATAATGCCATTTCAGTTGTAAAATGGTGTGAAAGCCAAGGCTTTCTGGCTTTTGTGCCAGAGCCAGATAGGCTTTTATGAGATTTGAGAGAAAGAGAGAGACAGAGAAAGAGAGAGAGACAGAGAGAGACAGAGAAAGAGGGAGAGAGAGAGAGAGAGACAGAGACAGAGAGAGACAGAGAGACAGAGATGCTACTTCTGGGTCCCAGGAACCAGAGCTTGAAGAACTCAGGGCACAGAACTTTTATCACAAGCTGTGGAGAGGGAAGGGCTGCTTCCTGCCACCCAAAGAAGAGACACAAGCCCTTCCTGGGTTTGGGGAAGGGGCCAGAGAGGGAAGGAGGTGGGCAAGAAGGTCGAAACACTCCCTGGATTCCACCCTGGGGTACAGGGGTCTGAGGTCCTGCTTCACCCTGGAACTCTGGGAGGAGGCAGGCTCCCCGGTGCCCCAGACCAGCGTGGCGGGCTGAGCGCAGTGGAGGTGGTGGGCAGCGTCAGCACGCAGAGAGGGGTCCTGGCTCCCCGTGAACTGTGCATGGATCTCCCCAAGTCCCAGCAGGAAGCGTGGAAGTGCTGCCGGGC
>NW_011889067.1:575981-583119 GCF_000151845.1 Pteropus vampyrus
GACACCTGAGGGACGTCCTTTGGGAACTTACTCTCAGTCCTGCGTCCTCAGCCTGAGCGCCTGCTTCAAAGTGAGCACCTCGAGGCTTCGATTAGAAATAAATATATATATATAGAAAAACAGTGTCCACTCCAGGTGGCACATTAGACACCAGAGAGGAGCCTGCGTCTGCTGGGCCTGGCATCTCTGCGGCCTGGCCTTCTCGTGGGCTGTCTGTCTGCCTCTCCTCCTCCCTCTCTCTCGGCCCCACAGCCGGATCTGGGAGTCTGTTCTCGAGGGCTGCCTTTCCGCCTCTGACTCGGCGGGGGAGATGGAGATGGACACAGTGGTCCGGGCGAGGAAAGCCTCCTCTCTGGAGCACTAAGATTCACGGCTCGCTGTGTCCTGCTGTTCCTGAACTTGGGCTATGTTCAGACCACCGTAAGAGCCCACTGCTCTTTCGGCCCAGTTGGCCCTGATTCTAGGGGATCTCACCGCCTAGAAGCAATCGGGCAGGGCGCCCCCACTGAAATGCAAACTAGACGCCCCCCCACACACACACGCATACTGATTTTTTTGGGGGGGGGCAGGGAGGAAGGTGGGAGAGAAGATACTTGTACAACCTGTCAGCACGAGTCCCTGTCAGGGTACGAGGTACGGCATCCCCCGGAAGCTACTGACCTGCAGAGGGCTCTGTGCCTTTTAGTAAATGCCCCAGACTGCTGTACCTTTTTGGGGTGTCTGTTCCTGCTTTTTATAGTGTTTCTCTTGCCTCCCTTGCGGTCGGGCTGCGACCTGTCCCTTTTTCCTGCTGTCACGGGCCTTCCCGAAGAGTCCCTCCTAATCTGCTGCCTCCAGTCGGCTGTAGGCTGGGAAACCAGATAACCAGTTACGTGACATCGCAGCACGGGGCGGTGGGTCCTCACCCTGCAGCAGGTACCACCGCACCCCGCTCCTCTAGGCTACACGAGCCGACCTCACCCCCGGAACAGCCCCGCGAGGTCGGCTGACGGTTCCCACGCCCAGAGGGGTGGAGCCAGGCCGTGGGCCGCCCTCCGACGCCAAAGCCTCCTTCACGAGAAGGCCTGCGGGTGACACTGTCTCGGCTCACTTCCTGGTCTGAAGTCAGGAAGTGCGGGGACATGTCTTCGTTACCGATGCCACCCAGGGGCCCGCCAGGGGGCAGAGAGGAAGGTGCCCGATGACAGGTGGGACGGTGGCCCGACCAGGAACGGGACCCAGGTCCCCTTCGGGAGGCTCTGTGCCACCACCGTTGCCCTGCCATGGGGCTGTCCCCACGCCACCTGACAGAGGTTGGGCAGGAAAACCGACCAGGACCACCCTGTTTACCTCTGGTGCGTGGGACTCACTCTCCAGCACTCACTGAGTGGCGGCCGGGGCCAGGCCCCGAGCTCAGCCGATTCGATGCCGTGGGCCCTGAACTGGAACAAGTCTATCTGGTTCAAGTGCCCTTCCTCCAAAAGCTATCATTTCTTTTTTCCACTTTAAAACCTCAAGCTCTCGTAGCGAAATTTTGAAGCTAACACGTTCCCTCTAGGGATCCAGAAATGGCATCGGTGTGTAATTCTGATAAATACCACAAAAACCATTTTGTTCAACATCTCTAAAGCAGTATTTTGTCTGCTGGTAAGAACATATTGGAGAGAAACTTCTGCTCCTTGGGTTCTGGCTCTGGACTGGGTCACCTCTGAGCCCTGATTTCCATATCTGCAAAATGTAACTACTCATCGATGGTTACTGCAGGCTGTGGACCGAATGTTTGTGTCGCCCCAAAACTCATATGTCGAAGTACCATCCCTAATGCGATGGCATTTAGAGGTGGAGCTTCTGGGACGTGACTGGGTCACAAGGGTGGAGCCATCACACGTCAGATAGTGACACCGCGTGAGGACCAGGGAGAAGACAGCCATCTGCTAACCAGGAAGTGGGCCCTCACATGACACTGAGTCTACTGGCACCTTGATCTTGAACTCGCCAGCCTTCAAAGCTGTGAGAACTAAATGTCTGTCGTTATGCCATGTATGTCTATTCCATGGCAGCAGCCTAAGCTGGCTGAGACGGTTAAATCACAAACTACTAAGAACCCTCTACTTATTCATAGATGTGACTTACTGAAATTACTTGTCAACTGAACGCGCGCTTAATCGTCACAATCAATCATGTTTTAACGTTGATGCCAATCTTCCACGGCTTACACAGGTTACAGGAGACAGGCTGAACCCGTCTCGAAGCTCGGTGCCCTTCACTGCCCAAAGCCCTGACTCACACACAGCAAGGCCACCCTTATGCCACTGACAGGCTCTGCGACTCTGAGCGAAATGACATATAATGACACTGATTTTGCCACAGGCTAACTGTGATAAATAAGAGCGTCTCATCAACAAGACAATGACATAACATCGAATGAAACGTGATTCGAGGACCTTCTGTACTGACGTGGCTTCTGCAGATGCATCAGAAGCCGGGTCCATTTATTGGTCTTGGCAGGTGACCCCTCTACCACACCAGGTCCAGGGCTTGTGGGACGCCTCTGTCACTCTGAGTTCAGGAAAAAGGGGGAAGACAGATGGCGGCCTTAATGAGAGGTGACTTCGCGGCCACTGGCAGAGGATCACGGTGTTTAGTCTGCCTGCTCCTTGCTTTGCACAGTGTGGCTTTAGTGACCGATATTTAAACATAAGGAGACTGCACCTAAATATATGGTTTCTGGCTTTTCTTGAAAAATGTGAAAAGCTGCTCTCCTGGGCCCACGTTCTCGGCAAGCAGCAGCCGTGGTGACTCCGGCGGTCACCTCCAGACAGGGAGGTGTTCTCCACTTGGCTGCAGACCTGCCTCTCCCTGGCGCCCACCCGACTTGGAGGTCTGGTGTCAGCCATTTGTCACTGGCCTTGCTCTGCGTTCTTACACCTCCCTCTGTCATTCCCCAAATCTGGCATTCGAGGTTGCACCTGAGCCACACCCACCGGACAACTCCGAGGTGTCACTCGTGTGAATTCTAAGGTAAAGTTCTCCACCGCTGTGTACATGGCTGCCCTGTTTGTAAGCGCTAGAAACAACGAGCTTCTATGCTATTTTCTTAAACATACGTTTATATATATATATATATATTGTCTCAGATGCTGCATATTTAAAAATCATATTGTCTCAGATGCTGCATATTTAAAAATCTTCATATATACCCTACAATGATATATTTGGTCATATAATAGTTTAATATTTAGAGGATGGTATTTTAAATTTTAGCTTAAAGACCAAATATATCATTGTAGGGTATGTATGAAGATTTTTAAATATGCAGCATCTGAGACAATATGATTATCAGCATTTCAGCCAAGTAGTGTTAAAATCCCCACAGCTAAGTTAGAAGTTACGTCTTACAGGCTTTTCAAAAAAGGACTTGTCAAGGCCTTGGACTCGACTATTTAGAAGTACAGAAAACCTTGCAGCAAGAAAAAC
Organism: Pteropus vampyrus; assembly: GCF_000151845.1. Taxonomy (NCBI): domain Eukaryota; kingdom Metazoa; phylum Chordata; class Mammalia; order Chiroptera; family Pteropodidae; genus Pteropus; species Pteropus vampyrus. Next base: position 579,438 of record NW_011889067.1, read on the forward strand.
CTGTCTCTAAAGCATCCTTTGGATTGAAAAACGAGAAAAGGCCTCTCTTCGCCTTTCCCACATCGATGGCTCCCGGTAAACAATAATCATCATCGTTCACATGTTATTTCTTAAAATATGTTTTAAAATATGGAAAATAGAGAATGTTCAGGCGATCCACTTTCGAATTTCTGAGGATGCTCACAAGAGCTGGAAAAGAACCCTGAACTGTATTCAGACTGATCAGCGCATTCAGGGACACGTTCGAATCGGTCCAGAGATGTTAGGAAATTTACCCAAAGTCACACAGCTCGTCAGTGTCAGAATTTGAACTACATTGCAGGACTCCCGTTTCCCTGATATTTCTCTGGTCGATAGCTGACTCTGAACCAGTACTGATAACACACAGAAACGTACAGGGGGCAGGGATGGCAGGGGGGGAAAAAAAAAACAGTGGGGAGGGAAAAAGAAAAAAGTGAGAAGCAGTCTCCTGACCGAGCAATCACCATTGCCACAGCTCTGAGAAATTTTAATTGCCTCCGGAAATTCAGGTTAAAAAAAAATGCACGTATGTCTATTTGCAAAGTGCTTGTCCCTTTTAATTTTCAAACTTCACACTTCACTTTTGAATATCTGTTTATTTTCTCTGTAATCCTAGAGACTGGGCTCCAGCGAGGGGAATGACTTAGGCTCTAGACTTTATTTCTGAGCCCCCTTAGAAGTATCGAGAAACTTATAAAAGTCTCCTTTATACCTAAAGGGAGCTAGAATGTCTTTCTATGAGCCATTGGAGAGATTTATTTTGCCTCGCTCCGAAATGCCTGGAGCATACGTTGGGGACCCCCCCCCCCATTCGTTCCCTAACCTCAGCCTTTCACGTTTTTAAAGCCGATCCCAGTTTGGAGCATATTAACCCTTAGGTGTGATTACATAAAGTGGTACCCTCTTTGAGAACTTCAGTGAGAAAAAAAATAATAATCTTCATGCGTCCTTGAGCGGATATAAATTGGCAACTATACCTTGCCCTCTAGTCTTTAAATTTATAATTCGCTGAGTGACAACTTGGGGGCCTGATAAAAATGACCCAGGGCAGGGAAGATACTTAAGCATAAAGCACCAGTTCCTTGTACTAGTTTCTGAAAAACCAGTGGTTTTCTGGGAACTATCCCGGCACACTATTCGGTTCAAGGACTTTTCCTGGCCTCCTTCTCTCCTTGAGGGACACAGGGCCAGCGTGCGCTCATGGAGCGTCACGACCCCACACTCGCGGGCTTGGACAGGCGGCGGTTTCTCCTCGCCAGGGCCCGAACTTGGACTTCGTCTGCAATCCATCATGTCGAGATGTGATTTCCACTCCCCAGCCCTTTCTCCACTTTTGGCTCATTCCGTTCATTCTCTGAAGTACCTGGAAATGTATTATCAGAAGGTTCCATCTCGGCCCCACGATGCCTTCTGCCTGATCGACCTGCGTCCTGTCATCCACCCCTCCCCCGCGCTTGCTTTTTTTTTTTTTTTTTTTCCCCCTTTAGAAAGAAGAAACGGTGAAGAAAATGTTCTTGGAATTCATTTCTGGCAGAGTGCTACGAGCTTTGCTTTAAATTGTTAGTGAAATGCTTGACATTTTTCCTTCACTTTATAAACATTATGTGCAAATCATTCACAATCCTAATGGAAAGTAATTTCCCATTAATGCGGGCCATAAAATGCCGTTTTCTTTTGAAACCGTGCCTTCGAAACAAACAGTCCAGGACCCCTTTACACTCACAAATTCCACCCACAAATCAAGGGAGTCCGAGGCCGAGCGTTAGGATTGGGGACTGAAGTTTCCGCCAAGGGCGATGTCGGAGAGGCAGCCGAGAAAACAGGAGGGACAGGCCAGTGTCAAACGGTGGCTGACGGTGGCTGACGGTGGCTGACGGTAGAGTGTGCGGCAGTGGAGAGCTCGTTATTGGGCACGGAGCCTTCCTAAAAGCCATCCTCTGCACATCTGTGATCTCTGGCTGACCATCGCCCTTCTAACAACTTAATCTGCCCAGCGACTGAGCTCCTGGCCAAGAAGGACGGGACGAAGCACTGACACGCACAGTCTGGATGAGGAAGCCAAAGAACTCACTGTATTATCAGGGTTTTCTTCTCCCGAGTCTGATGCATAAAACAGACTCCTTTTGCAAACCCCTTGCTGGCCGTGGATTCCCTGTGATCGAGAATGTTAGAAATAAATTTACTCCAGAGGCCCTTGAACATTTTATAAGTTCCTCTAGTATTCCTTCTGAATGGTACGACATGAAATATCAATGAGGTAAAGTGCCAGGCTCTGCTACTTACTGGCTCTGTGACCTTGAGAAACATCTCGAGCTCTCTGAGCCTCCGCTTCCTGTTAAAATGGGAAGGATAACGGTACTGGAAATGTGTATGGAGCAGTCAGTACACGACCTGAACCGCAGTGAGAATCAACAACTGTGACTGCTATATTGTCATGCTATGATTTTTCACCGTCTTATTTTATAGTCTCATCACTTTCTTGCAACATCCGTACAAGAATGGAATGAGTTATGGATATAAAGCATCAAATAATAATGCCTGGCATATTTTCGGCTACTCAAATGCTACACCCTTGTGCCCTCAAGTGGTGCTTTGGTTTAAACGCTTGGTCGTTTTCATAGAGTATAGCACTCTCCACATTGCCTGAGGTCATATTTAGTGTACCCCGAGTAAGGACAGACACCTTCGTCAAAGAAAAGCTGAGCTCTTCACAGCGGTGGAGAGCATGGTGTCTTAGGGGCCTGACCTGAAGTCCTGTCTCCAAGACGCCCCCACACATACTTGGATGCGGGCTGGAGGGCAGAGAAGGTGGTTAGGGACGGAGCCTTGGGTCCTTGGATCTGCTACTTCTGTTTCATTCAGATACAACATACTGGTGGAGAGGGAGCCTGGAGCTGGACTCATTTTCAAAGTTTCTAGTTAGTTAGTTAGCTTATATCAGGTGCTTTCTAAACTGAAATTTGGAAGTGGCTTACGATAGTATTAAGAATAAACTTTTTCCAGGCCAGAAACAGAAAAGCCATAAAAAGTAGCAAGACAATATATTTTCATCCAAATAAGAGAACTTTTGAAAGAGAGGGACACTATCAAAAAAATGACCAGAGCGACAGACACACACTGGGGCTGTCCCAAGCAAACAGGGCTGCAGGTCACCCTCGTCAAAGGGGAAGGGGACACGCACGGCAGCCGCAGTCACTTGAAGGGTCGCCGTGCCTGAACATCACGCCTGGTACTGAGCTCCCTGGGGCCGGGAGAAGCGAAGCCTATAATGGGGTCCACACTGTCCTTAAAGGACGTACACCTGTTCTTCAGGAGCCATCGATGTTCCCATGACGAAACACATTTTTCTGCTCAGTCAGGTATTCTTATTGAAATGCAATTTAAAGGACACCTTGAAAGAAGAAAAATACCGCCCACAATCCTACCAGCTCCACGCCCAGCTCTGGGTTTACAAAGCTGTGACCACAGTTTGCTTACAACTTTGTATCTTCCTCCTCTACTTACCACCAGCAGACCGCCAACGTTTTTTTTTGTTTCTACATAACTTCCACATTAATAAGTTTGAAAAGCTACATAATATTCCATCTGATAGACCTTTACCTACTTAACCACTACCCTAACGATTGGCAAATATATATAAATAAATATTGGGCGTGAGGTT
>NW_011889067.1:583169-585247 GCF_000151845.1 Pteropus vampyrus
CAGTCACTTGAAGGGTCGCCGTGCCTGAACATCACGCCTGGTACTGAGCTCCCTGGGGCCGGGAGAAGCGAAGCCTATAATGGGGTCCACACTGTCCTTAAAGGACGTACACCTGTTCTTCAGGAGCCATCGATGTTCCCATGACGAAACACATTTTTCTGCTCAGTCAGGTATTCTTATTGAAATGCAATTTAAAGGACACCTTGAAAGAAGAAAAATACCGCCCACAACCCTACCAGCTCCACGCCCAGCTCTGGGTTTACAAAGCTGTGACCACAGTTTGCTTACAACTTTGTATCTTCCTCCTCTACTTACCACCAGCAGACCGCCAACGTTTTTTTTTGTTTCTACATAACTTCCACATTAATAAGTTTGAAAAGCTACATAATATTCCATCTGATAGACCTTTACCTACTTAACCACTACCCTAACGATTGGCAAATATATATAAATAAATATTGGGCGTGAGGTTCCCCCCCTATAACTTTGTGTTTTTCTGGATATAGGGCTACAACAGACAGAGGATTTTACACTTTGCTTAAATTATTTCCTTCTCTTGTATTTTCAGGAATAGATAAGACAGGATGTTAGCTACTCTTTGGTGCATCTAGCAAGTTATCGTAAGAAAGATGAGAAGTGCCCAGTGTGCAGGCAAAAACGAAAGAGAGAAAAATCAGAAATTGGGTGCCAGCACACTAGAAAAGCTAACTGCTTCTCTGTCCCCAGAGATAAGCAGGTGGCCATCCCAAACCCTTCCCGGAGACCTCTCTAAAGCAAACAAAGGCACCCATTCTGCAGTGAAGATTAAAGGCATTGCCATCCCACTCAAGTCTGTCGATTCAGGTGCCCTCAAGGAAGCCTACATAAACTGAGAGAGGTCTGAAGTGCTGTATCTAAGAAAGAGCCTGCATTACAGGTTCGAGTGACCGGACAACTCACGTCACCCAAGGGTAACCAGAGACGTCAGGGGCCTGTCCACGTCTTCACCCAGAAGCAGAGGCGACTACATTTAAAGCAGCACCAGGAAGGAAAAAACGCTTTCCAAGAGACCAGCATGATCACAGCGACGGACAGACGGTTACACGATGTTTACTTAACAAAAACGGTGATTATAAGGCAACTGGAAGGCAGAGGGAAGGAGAAGACAGAAAGCTAAGGCCTCATCTCCCACTGTAGGAATTCAGTAGATATTATCCAAAACTGGTTTTCCAGAGGCCTTAGCTTTCTGTCTTCTCCTGGGGAGGAAATGGATTAGGGCGGAGTGACGTTCTCCACGAAAAGCCTCGTAGGGCCATTTTCTTTTTAAACCTACATTTACACGTTACTCCGATCACTTTTATATTTAATTGTGGAAAAAAAAAAAAAATTAACGAACAGCAATCGTGTTGGAAGAAAACTCAGACCGCACAGTTTACGTGGGCAGATCCATGGACAGACAAAATAGGTGAACCTCGACCTAAGTCTCACACTCACACAGAAACGAACTCTAAGTGGCTCATAGGCTGAAATGTAAAAATGTACCAGAGTAAAATTATTGGGGGGGAAAAAAAAAACATAGGAGGAAACATTCCAGGTCTAGAGCCGGGCAAAGGATTCTGAGACTTCACGTCAACAGCATGATCTTACAAGGAAATATTGACAAACTAGACTTCATCAGAATTAAAAACCTTTGCTCTGTCAATAGCGTCAGAAGGAGACTAAAAAGAAGTTCCCGAGTGGAAGAAAATATTTGTAAACCACATCCAGGTCAAAGGACTTGTATTTAGAATATATAAAGAACGCTAAAAACTCAACAACAAATTGGGGGGAAAACTATTAATCTCCCCATGCGCAAGGAATTCTCATGAATCAATAAGACAAAGTAAACTACTCAAAGAAAATGAATCAATTATATGATCGGACCATTCATACATGAGAAAATACAAATGGCAAATTGAAATAATAGAAAAAAATGTTCAATCTCGCCAGTTATCACAGAAAGGCAAAATAAGATTGCATGCCATTTTTTTTATCCATGAATGCTTGGCGAAAATTGAACTCTAATAGCATCGGTTTAGGGTGGGGAGGAGGTATTACTA
>NW_011889067.1:585392-588501 GCF_000151845.1 Pteropus vampyrus
CCATCAGCATATATAGGATATTTTCTAGCATATGAAGCCATTAAAATACAGTGGGATAGATAGATACGCATGGCACGGAAATAACTCCAAGAAGTAGTGATAGTTACAAATATAATCTTGTATTTGAAAAGCAGAAAATAACCTGAAATTGTGTGAATATAGCGTGTGTGTGTGTGTGTGTGTGTGTGTGTGTGTATGCGTGCACATAACTAGATGGGACAGAGAACCCACGGCAAACTGTTAACCGTGGCCACGTCCACAGAAGGGACTGGGGTGGGGTGAGAGATCACAGGAAACTACAGTATGATTTACAGCTCCTGAAGGTTGTTGTGCGCAGTTCGGTCACTTTATTCATAAATATGTCCGTCATCTAATTTAAAAAAATAACGATGCAGCAGATGCTCAACAAATGCTAATTTGAACTTTTTAAAAATGAGTAGACTATTTGGAAAGAGTGAAAACTATTTACAAAGAAAGGTCAATGGGGCACGATGGGCCTATGGGGCAGGGCGATTGGGATGGAATTCTTCCTGGTGCTGGTTTTCAAAAACTGATGTAAGTACCCCAAACCAGGAAGCAGGAAAAGGGGCATAATTAGGAGGAAAAGGGATTCGCCAAACAACCAGAAAAGAAAGTCAGGGTCTCAGTGTATTCAAGGGACGACAGGAACACGTCGTGTGAGCACAGGCTCCCAGCAGAGCCTGCCTGCAGGGAACACCCAGCTCAGGGAACGGCCAGCTCACCTGTTGACTTTGCTACGGAGGTGGCAGACATCCCGTTGAGCTCACTGGGACTCCTCTTCAGGGGCCGCGGCTTGTATTCGCGTCTGGGCAGGGTGGATGCTGCCGAGATCCTGCAATGCACATTGGAAGGTGAGTCAGATGCCGATGAGGCCTTGGGGACAGGTGGTGGTCACGCAGGGGACGACTTTTACACACTGATTCTTGAGGAGCCCAAAGTGATAGAGGCAACATCCCAAACGCAGCTTTCAACTACGGATCTGAGAGGTGCTTTCCTCGTAAAGCCTCTGAGGCACCCAGCAAGTGCCACGGGCATCGTGGGCACTCAGCCACGTTAGCTGCCGTCTCTCCCGGCATGAAAACACAGCCGTGTGGGCTGTGGATGAACTGCCTGCCTGCAGCCTGGGTGCCTCGGAGGCCGGACACCATTTCCAGCTCTCAGAGCAATCATGAACGCGGCCTGACATCTGCAGCGGTGAAGTAAAACCACGTCTTTTTCCAGATATCGACATACTTTCTGAATATCGTGTCACTCTTAAGGATGACTTTTTACCCCACAGCCCTGGCCTCGAATACACCAGGCACTCTTACCGTGTCTGTAGCTTTTTCTGGAGCTCCTGCAGAATCTCCGTGGACTGTCTGTGATAGTCTAAAGCTGCCTCTATAAACACGGCCAACTGGCTGACTTGTTCTACCTGCAGCGGAAGTGACAAATTACTCCAGAGAGGCCAGAACCTGGATTGTCCAGAGAACGGACACCAGCCACAAAGACCCTGCGTTTGCCTCGGCTCCCATCCATTTCATCTCGTCTAAACTTGGGGCCCTGGTGACGACCACACAGGTCCCGGGATAGAGCTAGGGATGCAGGCAAAACACGTTCAAAACACGTTCAAATTTAGCTGTGATTATAAAATCTGATGTAACTCAATAAAACGCCTGTCGTTCCAACGAGGCGACAGTCTCAGGAGATTCTGTGGCTATAAGGGTCGTAGGTCGGAACACAGAGGGCTCAAGCTTTTCCAATTACGAGGGAAGCCAACATGGATCGAATGGACTGCTTCCTTAGAGTGGTGTCTCTATGGGTCCTTTCCAACTAAATCATGACAAGAGACTAAGGAAACTGAGCTGTCCTCAGGTAAGAGAGAAGCCAGGGCAAAGCGTCGCCAGGCCCTTGGATGGGGTTGGCGGCATGGGCACAAAATCTTCTCTCTGAGGCATACATCAGAAAGGAACGAACTATAAAGACTGTGGCATCTCTCCTTCCCATGATTCTGGACACTTGAGAAATCTGTGACCCAATTACAGTAAATAAAAAAAAAAGAAAGAAAGAAAAATAAGACCTGTGGCCCATAGAAACCCCAGAAGCCCTTGGCGGCACAAACTGATGCACGTGCCCAGCAGAGGCCTGAGAGTGTCCCCAGTTCCCCACACACCTGAGGGGCTACTGCTGACATGAGAGACTCACTAAGCTCACTTCTGGAAGCCCCCGAGGCAGGCTCACAGGCCACGGGCCTTCCGATCTGCCACACCGCAAATGCTTCAGCCTCCAATTCAGAGGCCGGGAGACTGTGTCATTCCTGGGACGCCCCACCTCCCCGGGGGCCAACCCCGGCACAATGCAGAAGCGATCTCAGGACAAGCTGGACGTCCCGAGATCTGAGATTTCAGCTGGGACCTGCCCGATGTCTGGAGCTATTCTCCGAAGCAGGAGAGAATGGTTACAGAAACTTCCAGAAGCTTTTCTAACAACCAAGGCTCCAGAGCCTCGCCCCATGCAGAAGACATAGAGTCAACATTCTCGGTCACGGGAAAGTCTCCTGATTGGTTTAAATACTTACATCATTTTCTAAAAAATTAAACATGCTTCTTTCAGCCAACTCCTTTGACTCTTCAAACTTTTCTACCGCTTGTCTGACTTCTTCGTCTGGTATCTTACCTACTCGCTTCTTTTTATAGTCGTAATCCAGGCGGCGGCCTTCCAGCTTTTTCAGGTGGTGCTAAGGGACAGAGGAGAGCGTCAGGGACGGCGTGCTCAAAGCTCGGCACGAAGAAAGCTTGGTCGTGCCTATGAAAACAGTCGTTTGTGGCTTTTTCCCAGCCTACATTTTTGAGGACAGGAACCCATCTCATATTTTGGGTGTGGGCACCTCAGCATCGATTAGAGGCTCCCTTCGCTGCAGGTCCTCAAGGAATATTTGTGGGATGAATAGATGGATGCATGGATGGATGGATGGATGGATGGATGGATGGATGGATGGATGATGGATGGATGGATGATGGATGGATGGATGGATGGATGGATGGATGATGGATGGATGGATGGATGGATGGATGGATGGATGATGGATGGATGGATGGATGGATGGATG
>NW_011889067.1:589051-591625 GCF_000151845.1 Pteropus vampyrus
AATACGATACACACGCCCTCCAGGTGTACGCTCTGGAAGGCCATTTTTAATAGTTTTCCAAATAGAAAGTGTTGACTCCTAGAACCTGATTTCCTTGAGAAATCACGGAAAATAACGACCGCTCGTGCAATGTATACAAAGAGACAACTAATATAGCATGATTCTGATGATCGAAAATCCTCAAACAGGTATTGAATCGTTTTCTGTGACAAATGGCTGTAGAAACACACATCTTTACCCGGCTTCTCACTGGCTTCAGTGAGCTACAGGATAAAGGGCTACTTGACCCTGGGACGCTTCCTCCGGGGAGCCAGGGGAACAAATCGGGTGGTGTGTCTACTGCCCACGGTCAGACGATGCTTCCGCTGCTTCCCTACAGAAACGGCCTACTTATCTCAAACATAAACACCACCTTAAGCAGCAACAGGTAGACGTACAGCCGAGAGCGCTCACCCCAATCTCTTTTAAATCTTTGTCTTGCAGTAACTGAAGTGGATCAATGAAAGTTTGCTTTACATTAATATCCAGAGAGTCTTTCACCTCAGCCATTAGCTTCATGGATTCACCAACTTCTATGAGCGCGTTGCCTGGGAGAGAAAACATAAAGAAAGGTTCTCTATCCCAGTACTCTAAGGTTGACAGTGAGTTACATTTATTTCGTTCCCAAAAGTTTGTGGGTGATGGTGTAACAGGGTCCTCGCTAAGGGACCTTTGAATCTTGACTCGAGGGGAAAAAAGGAAAAACAAAAATAAAACGAAAAAGAAAGGTCTTCCTATTTTCTACATTTTCCTCTCTACATTCTTCACTTTCTTCACTCCATAAAAAATAAAAACCCTGAGGCGGACAGACCCAGGCACTTAGCACTTTGACCACTAGATGGGGATAGAGCTCCATTTTAAAAACTGGTACTGCCAAGACCTGGCACCAAGGGTTTCTTAGAATCCAGAACAAAGTCCCTCCTTGTAAACAATGAAAGGGTTGAGTCGTCGGGCTAAGCACCAAGCAATAACGATTACGATAGAAACAAATGAACAGCATCTCCTCTCAGCCCTTCCTGCCAGAGCTCCTGAGGCCACTCCCTGTGTCCGTGGGTTCTGAGGCCCCCTATCCTCTCTGATGTCAAAGGCGGCCTGGCAAGGGACACGCTTCAGCAGGGCGGGCGGGCTCTGCTCCCGCTTTGGCTGCATCACGCCCTGGCTGCATCTGGACGCCAGCTAATCCGCAGGAATTGGCAAGCGGGCATCCTGGTAGCTGCGCACAAGGAGGCGGCAGGTTCTCTAGAAAACGCCTCTGGGACATGTGGCCGTAGACTGAACTGGTTTCTCTGTATCGGGAGTTTCCGAAATTGAGTCTGTAAAACGAAGGTGGAGCTCGGGGTCTACCTTTTTATTTTGTTCCATGGGAATGGTACACATTCGACCTCGGGCTTGAAAGACCTTGAAGTCCAGCCCGAGAATTTCCATTTCTAGCAAACTCTGACCTTCAGGCAGTTTCACCTGTTGGTCAAGGGCAGGCACCGCTGATTCACCAGTAAAGCGGGAACAGCACTATCGCCCTTTTTTATTATGGAATAAACTAGATAGTGTATGTTCCAGGAGCTTGCAAAACATACGTGGAAAATGTTACTCTAAAATTCAGCTGGCCGAGACCCCTTCTTCACCCAGTGGCAGCTTCGTTCCTCCTGGAATGCTACATTTCTTTCACTGACTCTTCGGAGTCTGGTTCTAAATCATTCCGAGATGAAGCTGGGACATCTTTTCCTAGCCTGGGGATGCTTTCCTGCCCAATTAGTCCGAAATGGAGGGTGTGGCTTCTGGCCCTGCCAGCCTGTCACCACCAGCGCCCGTGCCCCAGCATGTCAGTTAATGTAGCTTTGACAGAAATTGTCCCAAGTACATTTCTATGAAGACTCCAAAGACGACATTCTGAACATTGGCCGTCACCTGCATGGATTGGACATTCTCGCTCCTTGCCCGAGATGAGTACTTCCAATCCCACGAGGGCGTGGGGCTCAGCCTCCATGCCGAAGTTTCTGCGCTTTAAGAAGGCACCCCGCCCCCGACGTGGCCCCAAGGACCAAGCGGCCCACGACGGTACAGCCCCTCCCTGGGAACCGCATGTGAGCTGTCTGTTTCTGGTGCCCTTCTGAAGCCAGCTCTCCTCCTTATCCCAAGTTCCCTTAAGTTGCTGGGCATCTGAGAAGCTACCAAGTTGTCTGCCCTCTTAAACCCCATGCCCTGTCACCACGGTCAGGTACATGGCAGGAATGTACCTGTCAGGGCCCACCTGGGAGCCTCACCTGCCCACCTCACCTGCCCTCCAGAAGGTCTGCCTTCAGGGTAAGAAATAGGCCACCTTTCTCCCACTCACATGGATAAAAATAAAATCCACATTATGTGGCTCTGGAGGATATTGGTACCCTCTGTGACTATTAATGTTTGGGGATTTTTTTAAGTTTTCTAAAGATTTTTTCCCCACAATTCCCTAGATTAATTACTACAGCCAAATATCTGAATTCTCAATTTCCATATCCTGCCTTGTTACCATTGCATAAATAGCAAACGTACCAAATT
>NW_011889067.1:591675-597250 GCF_000151845.1 Pteropus vampyrus
TTGTCTGCCCTCTTAAACCCCATGCCCTGTCACCACGGTCAGGTACATGGCAGGAATGTACCTGTCAGGGCCCACCTGGCAGCCTCACCTGCCCTCCAGAAGGTCTGCCTTCAGGGTAAGAAATAGGCCACCTTTCTCCCACTCACATGGATAAAAATAAAATCCACATTATGTTGCTCTGGAGGATATTGGTACCCTCTGTGACTATTAATGTTTGGGGATTTTTTTAAGTTTTCTAAAGCTTTTTTCCCCAAAATTCTCTAGATTAATTACTACAGCCAAATATCTGAATTCTCAATTTCCATATCCTGCCTTGTTACCATTGCATAAATAGCAAACGTACCAAATTCTCCTGGAAGACTTAATATATTTAACTACATTTGCCTCCAATTTAATTTATTAATTTAAAGCAATCTCAATCAAAATTCAACGAGCTGTTTATTTTTCAGTAGACGATACTTAAAATGACTCTTATCTGACAAAACAAAATAGGTGAGTGAAATAAAATTTTTACAATATCTAGGGGAAATTTTAGTTAAATATATTAAAATGTATTTTTAAATTGCAATATTTAAAACACATGACACTAGATCATAACAGTATAGATCAAGAAAACAGGAAAGGCCAGAAACAAATTTAAAATACAATAATTTACCCTATAACAAAAAGGTTATTTCAAATCAGTAGAGAAAGGCTGAATACATTAGGACAACTATCTATTTATTTGTGAGGAAAAAAAAATGAGAACCCTCTTGCACAGTGGTCATTCTTTAAACTCAGACGCTTGGAAATTTAAAGAAAACATATGCATGAAAAGAAAGTATAAATAAACAGGTACAGAATTAGTATAAATAAACCATTAAGGAAACCCAGGCAACCCCCACTACATAAAATGCAAAAATCTTTCTCCATTACAATGACCCACACCTACAATGTCAGAGGGTAAATGCCTACCTGGGGTGAAACTTCACCAACCCAGGCAAAGAGCAAATATTCTGACCACTGAAAGAGCTCATAAACCAGTAAGAAAAAAAAAATGGACTCCTTAATAGAAAAATAGGCAAAAGATGCTAATATACAATTTGCAAAAATGATGACACATGTGAAAAAAATCTACCTGGTGTATAATCCAAAAACTGAGGTTAAAATAGCACCAAAATAACAGTTTTGTGTACTATGTATCAAACAACCAGTTATTTAAAAGTTTTTTTTAAATAGTTTTATATACTATGTATCAAACAACCAGTTATTTAAAAGTTTAGTTTTATTTAAAACTAAAAAGATAATGCCCAGAGTTATGGTCTATACCGAGAAAAAAATATTCTCCCCCACTCCTCGCTGGAGTGTCCAAGTAGTGTAGCCTTTCTCAATATGCTCCAAAAGCCTGAAAAATAGGCACACTCTTGACCCCACCATTTCATTGCTAGGCATCTCATCTAAGGACAGAATCTTGGGTACCAAAGATTTGCCTGTAAAAATGGTGACTATAGATAGAAAGACATTTTTTTTTAACATTAAAAAAAAAAAAACACCTAAATCCCCAGTAAATGGGACTTGTTATGATACATGGAATATTATGCAGCCTTTAAAAACAATACTGTAGAAAATGGACGACTTTATGACGTGGATCATGACACAGTCAACGGGAATACAGAGGTTACCGAACGGCCTACGGGTATATACGCATACTATAACTCCACGTGGAAGAATAAACAAAGTATAAAGGACACATAACAGGGTGTCACTGGACCTATCAACTGGATATGTGATTTTGGGTGGTGGTATCTTTTTCACTATTTTACTCACCGAGGTTTTCTCAGCTTCCTGCAGTGGATACACACTATGCTTCGGTATATATGGGAAAAAGTAATACGGGTTGTTAAATAAAGGCTTTGTGCATCAGCGACACTCAACTGTGGCCGCGTGCTCAGCACGTGTGACACTCACCGAAGGTGGAGCCGTCCCCAAGCTCCTTCCCGTACTTGAGCATGCAGCCGCCCAGCAGGCCTTCTGTCTGGGGGTAGCCGGTGCTTGTCACCTGCCCTCGGATCTTCGACACGGTGTTCAGCATGCCTAGCTTAGCTCTGTATGCTTAAAAACATCGTCATTTGTAATTCCTTAAAGTGACAAGGCAGAGCGACAGGCACAGTGCATTTGACAAACGCGGCCGGCGAAATTGTGGTCACCCTAGACACGTCAGGTATCTGTGGCAGGAAGACCATGCATGGCCGAGCATGCTATCTATGGTGTATAACCAACGGATAAAGAGCAGACTGGTTTGACCTCAGAAGAGATTAATGCAGGACAGATCGGAAGATAACTGTGGGAAAATGTGACTACAAATTGAACACCGCGCTACGGATTTGGGATTTCATTCCATGGGCTACAGAGTGAATCACGTGCTGGCTTGTGGTGTTGGAGATGATTTGAAGTGGGTGAACTTTCAGTTGCTTTTATTTTCATAATTACACCACGTGTTTTAATGTATTCTAGACCCGTGCTTCTCAAACTGTAATGTGCAATAAATCACTCGGGTATCCCCTTAAAATGCAGAGTCTGATTCGGTCAGTCTGGGACGAGCCCAGGATTCTGCTGGTCCTGCTGATCCATGGACCACACTTTGGGGAGTGAGGTTTTAGACACCACCAGCCTTTCTGTGTCTTGCCCACCTCAGCCTCAAAGCCCTCACGCTCCTGGTCCCCAGGCACAAAGGCTTCACTCTGTCAACACACACACAGACACACACACACCCCCCATGACCTTCTCCCTCACTGCCGGGGTGGAAAGGGGAATGCCGCCTGTGACCGAGGGCTACTCTGCTGGATTCGAGGCTGCTGGGTTCCGTTTACTCCCCTCTGGCCAAGTGGATGCTTTTACTGTTGCCTGCATCTCCTTTCCCCAGCCCTATGTCAGTTCTTCGAGGACAGGATCTCAATCCAACTCATCAGTGTGTCCCAGAACCCAGGAAGCACCTGCTAAATATGTGATGATGGGTTGACCAGGTAAAGGAACTCACGAGGTTCATCCCAACCACTGATAAGGCAAGGCGAAGGGATATGGTATTATGGTTTTTAAAACTATAACCATCTACACAATTCTAAAGACTTCTATAGCCACCAGTCTCCCTAGACATGACTTCTATAAAATTTATGTTTTGAAATTTTTACGTTCTAGATTGCTGGCTGGTCCAGTCTGTGCCGATTCCTCCAGCCAAGGGAAGCACAGCGACTGCACGTGAATAATGAATTCCACAGAATTCAAGGACTGGATGCTCTCTGCTGATTTCCATAATTTACAACCTAGGATCAGCCATCAAGGCTGCTGCTTCACGACCTAGGAGTCAAAATCCCCCTGACGAGAAGCCGCCGTAGCACAGGACTCTCGCTGCTTGTCATGTCGTGCCTCAGGTCTTTAGCATGCGAGCCACAACGTGACGGCCATTTCAAATTAATATACGCCTTCGGAACAGGATGGCAAATTTTTTTTTTTTTTAAGAGGAAACGATTGAATAAGCAAACATTTATAAAAATGTCTAGCGGGTTTCTGAAGCCGCTCATAGAAGATGTCTTTGCTTAGCAGTGTCTGGCTGCCGGGTCGAACTCCATCCAAAAGATGTCACAGGGATGCCTGCTGTGTGTGTCATCAGCTAGGATTCACAGCAACTACTAGGTCGCTGGGGCCTTGACTCGAAAGAACTGAATTTCGTTATTGGGACACAGAGCACATTGTCTCTGTTATTAGAGTCTGTGACTGCGAATGAACAATAGAATATGTAAAGACATTTTCTAACTTTACCTGGATTTGGCTGAAGATATTCTGTGGCCTTTGAAAGAATTTCTGCAACAGCTTTATTGGTGACATCTATTTTCTTAAACAAACAAACGGGGAAAAAAAAACAAACACGTGAAATGTTGGTAAATGACAAACGATGAATTCGCAGAAAAACAAAGTTGGGGATGACTGATGACCCCGGTTCTGTCCCACCTAAGCTGCCCCACCCGGCCGACCAGGACACATAATGAGGGACAAGGAATCGGCATGCTTCCTCTGGAGGCTTTACAGTCATGTCTGCCGCGGGCCTATCACATTTTTCTAAATGCCGTCGTATACATTAATTTTTTGCTTAATTCCCACAACCTCCATGTGAGGCAAGTAGGACACATATCATCCTTGTGTCACCGTCAGAAAAGATGGCACAGCTTACTCCAGTTCACGCGGCTGGTTCCAGGGCAGAACCAGGATAAAAGTTCATTGCTGTGTAGCTGTTGCAACACAGGGTAATAGCTCAAAGCCTTCCCCACATGGACCAAAATTTGTCTATCTGAAGGGTCTCGTCTCAGAAATACATTGGATTCTCCAAGATACATAATCACAATGATGCCTTTTTAACTGAATATTGACCATCGTCGAAGCATTTTGATTTTTGTCCACTGGAGGGAACCAGTTAGTCGGATTCCCATCTCCAGCATCAGGGTTATTCGTTATTTGGGCTTGGAATTGGGGGAAAAAATTGCCTTTTGAATTCCGTAAGCCACACCTGCATGCCAGCATCCTAGAGTCCTCTAACACCTTTTACAGTATATCTGCCATCGCAACAAAAGTCAAATTTGTGATACAATGTACACTGAAATGCTCTCTTACCCTTTCCATGTCAAGAAATTCGTCATCGAGTTTTGTTCCTTCCACGCCACTGATTTTTTCACTAAATAGCTGCAGAAAAAAACACACACACACAGATAATGGCCTTGTACAATGATGTCTTACCACAGTTCCTGACCCAAATTATCACAAACATATATTTAAAAAAAAAAAACAAAAAACCCTCAGATTCAGCTTGTTGGATTTTTTTGGACTAAGTCCTTTAAGAAAATTACTGGAAGGAGAAAGCATATCTAAGGACATGGTAAGATACACGATCTCACTCACTCAACAGATATTTATTATGTACCTACTATGTGTAAAGCACATGGTAGGTGTGCTAGTACAAAGATAGGATTCTTGTCGTCCAGGAACCTAAAGGTCAGCAAAGCAGTTATTATGCATTCAACTAAAGCACAAGGAGGAACAAGAAGAAAAATAGACATATACTCAGTTATTGTGAACAGACTTTCGGTGATTCCCAGACAGGATCCCAAGAGCCTGCAGTGTGAGGGACAGGCCTGGGGATCTTCCAGGACTTATTTCCTAGAAAGCTTGGCATTTGAGCTGGCTCATTAAAGACAAGGGGCGCATTTTAGTGGGCAGCCCTGACGGAAAGGCCTTCCAGCACGAGGCAGCTCCGAAAAAGACTGAGAGGCAGCTACGTGTAAAACGGTTTCTCCATCTTGGCACTTTGCTTTTTAGACCCAATAATTCTTTGTGCTGGGGTGGGGTGGGGGGCGGTCCTGTGCACTGCAGGATGTTTAACAGCGCCCCTGGCCTCAACCCACTCGGGGCTGGAAGCACACACACCTCCCTGGTGACAACCAAAATGTCTCCGGACAGCTGAAAACCACGATGGACAGTGAATGCGCTCGGGACACAGCTAGAAGTCTGGTTTAGCGGTGATGCGTCGTGCTTGGGGGGTGGGGGGGAC
>NW_011889067.1:597559-603155 GCF_000151845.1 Pteropus vampyrus
GTAACGTAAACTCGAGGTGTGAGAAGGAATTACTTAAAGACAGTAGGAGAGAAGATCACAAAAATGGCCACGACCCCCCGTCTTCCCTGTATCTATCTTTGTAATTCCTCCTCACTGGAGCTGGAGTCTACCGAGCCTGGGCTGGGTTGTGACTTGTCATGACCCACGGACACAAGCCTAGGACTTACCAAATCTTGGGTGCTTTCACTCACTCCCCTGAAACCCGCTGCCACCATGCAAACAAGCCCCAGCTCATTTGCTACGTGGCGAGAGGCCAGTGGCCCCAACACCCTCGTCAAGACAACCAGTCCATCCCGGGAATAGAGCCCCAAGCTGACCTGCAGACACACGAGAGAGCCCAGCTGAGGCCCGCCTAATCGCTGGCCCACGGAAATGAGTCAAATGCATGCTGGTTGTTTGAGATCACTAAATGGCGGGGCGCTCTGGTACGCAACAGAAGCTAGCTGGTACACCGGCCGACGGTAAAGGAATCGGAGGCATTATCCTAACACCTCGATACAAGGTAAGACCTCCGACGGGGACGATGGAGCGTTTTAAACAGAGGTCTCCATAAAGTCCCCCCGACATCTTTTTGTTCAGTAGTGAAATCATTTAAAATGTTGGTTCTCGACTTTAGGGGTAATTTCCTACGTTAAAATTATAAAATTTTGCTACAGCAATTCACGGATAGGCAATGGTTGAGACAAACACAATGTCTTTCACGTAATAACCAAACTGCAAAGCAAAAACCATTTACGCCACCAGATTAGGCATAAGGGCCAAATCTGTGGAGTAGTCCCCGCTCGTCTGTGGTCTGTGGTTATCAGTTACCCGCAGTCGACTGCGGTCCGAAAATATTCAATGGAAAATTTCAGAAATACATCAATCCATAAGTTTTAAGTGGTGCCGTCCTCCTCCGCCCCCCCCCCCTTAGTCACTGAATAGCCATCCATTACCAGACTGACAGTTGACGTACGGCAGAGCCTGTGTTCAGGTCACCCTGATTTTACTTCATAACGCCCCCAAAACTCAAGAGCAGTGATGCTGGCCATTCGGATATGCCAAAGAGAGGCCGTAAAATGCTTCCTTTAAGTGAGAAGTTGTGAATGTTAAGGAAAAAAACACTATATATAGGGTTCGGCACTCTGCACAGTTTCGGGCACCCACTGGGGGTCTCGCGACATGTCCGAGAATAACAGAGACCACCGTGTAAGCAAAGCTAATTATTTTTTCCCTGAAAAGATATAATATTGTGGCCATCGGCTTCATTTAAAATTCACAGGCTTCCAAACAGTAAGAGGCGTTTTTCTTGCCCATGAACAAAGACATTTTATTCGTATGTGAATGAAGCAAAGGTCCTTTCTGTTCTGTCTACATGAAGCCATTCTGCATTTCTATAGAAAACGAGGCGTTCTGTACCAGGCAGAGCCACGTTACAGAACTGGACGGCGTCGTCTGGTGACGACGGTACATGCATTCGAAACAAAAAGCACTTTGTGTTACCAAGTAAGAAAAGAATGCCTAGGCCTTCCACCACACTCCACCCTGCCTCTCCCTCCTCGCAAGGCCTCAGGTGCACACCCGTACATTACGTGTCCCCGGGAGCCTAGCACACTCCACGGGGATGGAGAACACGAGGGGGCCGGAGGGGACGAGCCAACGACGAGGGGCGTGGGACGCCACGCCGAATACGGGGAGTGCGGTTTGGGTATAATTTAAAGTAGGTTTTGCGGGAGAGGCCGGGGTGGGGAGGAATCTCTCCAGAGGGATTGCAAACACCCTCATGACAATGACAGGCCAGTTTTTGCTCATTCTAGGGTTACGTCTCTGAATTATTCATATTTCTGGATGATTAGGGAGGCATTACAAAAAGAGCGTGTGCTTTAAAGAACTCTGCCCTCTTTCTTTTTCCAAAAGTTTAAATCTTCTTCTTAAAAGTGTTAATACACATCTGAAATTTAAGAGGAACCAACGTTTATCACACCAATAAAACTGAATTTGAATTATGAAGTCTTTGCTTAAAATTAAAATTCTTCATTATTCCCCCTGTTGAGCTGCCTATTACTCAGAAGTTCTAGTTTCCTGGATAAATCACTAGTAAGAAGGGAAACGGCAGAAAATATAAGCGAATTTAAAGCCAGAATCAGAGCCTTATGAGAATCACATACATTGAACTTATGACTATACTTAAAACGTTTAAGAGACATTTATTAACAGAATGTATAAATAGCGTTCATCGTTTCATTGGTGAAATCTGTAAACTGAGCATTGTTCAAGCGAACTTGAACAATGAGTACTTTTCATTTTAACTCAAATACTACTAGACTTACAAATGAATTTACAAGCTTCTTAGTACCTTGTTTTTAAAAGCTGAAGGTAGAATTGTTTTTCACACTTACGACTTTGACGAATTAAATATTGGATAGAATTCTGGTGGTGAACACAGGTGTCCCTCTCTGAGCCCTAAGGAGCAGGAAGAGACAGGGCTCCTGGCTTACAATGGCCAGGCGGGTATAAAACACTGTAAGAACCCCAGGGATGGAGCGACCAGCTTTTGGGGGGTGAGAGGGAGGCGAACACAGTGGACAAGGGAGGGGGGCATCAGCAGAGAGGGGGCACGGATACGGTCCAACGGGTGACCCAACAGGGCCTGGTGTAGGACCCGCGAGTGCTTCTGGATGGCCAGAGCCGGGTCAGCAGACACAGGGAGAGGAGGCGGGGGCCCGGCAGCAATGGGCAGCGGTGGAAGTTTGGCCTGAGGGTCACTGAGGGGTTTTTAACAGGGCATGACATCAGCAGATGTCTCCGTTTGTCCGCTCAGAACCACACTGGCACGTCCTCCTCTTAACGACCCTGGAGCACTGCCCAGGCCGGTCACCACGACGTCTTGGACAGCCCACAAGAGCTACCAGCCACCACTCCGAGGAGAAGCCCCACGACCTGGCCCGGCCACCTTCGTGGTCCCAGCGCGTAACCGTCACATGGCTACGACTGCTCTGGGGGGAAGGGAGGCACTGGATTGAAAAGCAAAAGCGACAGAAACAGAGGAACAGGCCGACTTCAGAGCAGGGCCATGAACTCGCCAGCTGAGCGGCCGGCCGGCCCCAAAGCAAGCTGGCGTAGAGAGAAAGCACCAAGGCTGGGGAGGGAAGGGACAAAGGACCAGGAGGACGTTCGCAGGATTCTTCACGGCTCCTGCTAACAGGAAGGGAGATTATTTGGGAAAAGTTTCAACATATCGCAAAAGTATTCAAAACAGCATGATGAACCACCATGCGGCCAGTCCCCTTCCTGGTACCTCCTCGCTAGCGTCGATTATTTCAAAGTGAATCCCAGACATCACATAATTTCATTTGCAAATACTTCCGTATGGATCCCTAAGAGATAAGCACTCTGTTCTTTCAACAGAACCAAGACACGATGTTCATGCCTGAAAAAAAAAAATGAACGACGATTCCTTAAAATCATGACATCCACTCGGTGACCGTGTTGCCCCAGAGGACTCATCTGAGCGAAATGGGAGGCAAACAAGGCCCGCGCAGGGCACGCGACTGATGTGTCCCCGTCTCAGTCTATTTATTTGTTAAGTAAACTGGGAGGGGACGCCAGCCCAACCGGTGGGGGAACAGGGCATCGAGCCAAGGAAGGGAAGAAAGCCAACGAATCGTGTGTGCCACTGGGGACAAACGGAGCCCAATTCCTCCAAGAGACAGGATGGGGCCCCCTGAGCGACACGTGATCCCTGCGAGACAGCGAGGCAGCTGGGTGCTTATCTCCCGCTCCGGCCATCGCTGGCTGAGGACAGCCATCGGGGACAGCAACTCGTCGGCTATGAGTTCTCTGCACTCTGCTGGCCAGGCACCATCTTGCAGACAGAATAAAAGTCCGCAGGCAGAGGGTCACCAGAGCTCCGAGCAACAGGGCGTCGCCTGTACCTACCCCAGCCTCGCAAAAATTTCTTTCCCCCGCCTTTCCTCCTGCATGTTCTTTGCCATTTATTTACTAAAGAAACGTGTCATCGGTCCTTTAGACTCCCAGATTTGGCGGCCCGCATCCCCACGGTGCTATTGATTGATTGATTGATTGATCGGATCCCGATTCTGTCTTCCGACAAGAATACCGGTGACGTCGCATCGGGAAGCGAGGGCCTCCCCGACCACGGGTTTGCCTGGCGAGAAACACCCTTCTCCCCGCTTCGTCAGATGGTCGTGTACCCGACCCCCCCCATGTTGTTCCGTCTCCCCTTTTTCAAAGAGATGGACGTGAGAGACAGACATAATTTGTAAGAAGAATCGCAAAGGGAAAACCAATGTCTAATCACAAAGGATTGGCTACAAAAATCATTCACAGGACATAGGACATAGAATGATGGATTAATATACTTAATATATAGGAAGACAAATTTGAAATTTTGGGTTTGATTTGATTCTACTTGGCAATCAAGAACGACAAATGAAAAAAATATTAAGAGGTAATATACGAAAGAAGAAATGCAAATGGCCAGTACATATATGAAATCAAAAACAACGTATTTTTAATTTTATCACGATGACAAAATTTAAAAAGAATAACAATGCCCAATGTTGGCAAGGATATGACAAACAGCCACTCTCAAACACCGGTTGTCGGGTCATACATTGGAAATGACTGGCCTTTTTCATGCCATCGTCCTTTAATAAGAAAATAAGCTCCTTTCCCCATAGCAGATTCCAATGCCCCTCTAGTGGTTTTCTGCAGTATTTGTCTCTGTCTCAGGTAGAAAATACCAAATCCGAGAAAGAGCATGACATCTGCAAGACAAATAGCAGGAGTGGCTTTCAACTTCAGCACCACTGAAGCCACACATTTCTCTGCACAAGTCAAAGGAGGTATTTTCGTCAGGGAAAAAAAAAAAAAAGATCAATCCTGAGTGTCCAAAAACTGTCACGCATTACTCGGGAATGAGGCTCTGCTATCAGAGTCCTACTGTACTCGTTCGAATGCATGAGTAAAGTAACTTCCTTCTGCCAGCCTGAAATTTCAGTTCCTGAACTATATGTTTGCCTGGTTTCATGGAACTTAAGTTAAAAACAAATAAACGAAGCCATTTCCGAAGTGAACTATAGCAAGGGGCGGGGGCGGGGGAAGTACAGGGAATGATAGCAAAAGTCGTTGAAATGCAGCTCTACTTCAGTAGAGAAAAACTGACAAATTACTGGAAACCCAATACCTGCCTAATCTCCCAGTGACACATCGCCCCTGGTTCCAAAGTCATCCATCGAAAGATTATCTCGGCACACTTCTATTATCCTGTGATAGGAATTAGTTCCCTTATTCCACAAAGAGCAAATAAATAAACAGGTGCCTGGGGAGATGGCACGTCCCAGTGACTGTCCCTCCAAGGTGGGCCCATGTCACCCACCCCAAGAAGCACCAGCAGAGGCTCATCCTGGCCGCACCAAGTACCCGCCATGTGCTTTGAAAAAAGCTGCATCATCTCTGTGTGGCTCAGTTTTGTCACCTGTCAAGTGGAGACAACAGCATCTTCTTCATGGAGTTGTGAGAACTGTTTGAGACAAGCCTGCGAAGTGTGCCTGGTATGTGGTTGTTTTATTAT
>NW_011889067.1:606250-613296 GCF_000151845.1 Pteropus vampyrus
ACCCGGAAGGATTGGTAACATTACCAGCTACAGTTTCTTGCACGTTTGTTATGTGACCAGCCCTGTGCCCAGCACGCCACGTGCATTTGCTCATTCGATCCTCTGAGGCCACCGTGCTGGAGCTGTGATTCTTCCCACTGTACAGAAGAGGACACTGAGGCTTACATAAGGGAAGTGACTCATCTAAGGTCACACAGCTACTAAATGGCTGAGCTGAGACCCCAACCAGGTCTCCCCACCGGGCTGGGGCTCCACGGTTCCATTATGCTCTTCGTATTGTCCGCTGAGAGACCCGGCGCCCTGCCTCGCAATCCCTGCTTAGCGTCAATGCTTGGAGGTGACTAGGACTGATCTGCATTTCCTGCCTGCTCACAGTGACTTGACGCTGTCCTGTTAGCTTTGGGTCAAATGACTTGTCCCTCGCTCTCCCTTTATCCTCTGGGCCCATGCAACCTCCCGCATCTCATACCCACCTACTCTCACTGCCCCAAATGCCCCCAAAGAGATCTAAGTGAGCAAATCGATAGCCTTATCAAAGAAAAAGCATATCTTGCATGATAGCTTATTTTACCTAAGTGTATGGGGCTTTTCTTTCTCAGAGAAGTAAATTAAATAAATCCACTAACATTCGTTCCTTAATAATCTGTGCAGGTCTTCTGATAGTACACTCCTTATTTTGATGAGGCATCCAAAGGTTTTTTTCAAGTATGGCAATTTCAGCTGATTTCCATTCCCAAAGAACCCCATCTAAGTCTCTCGAGGAGAAAACGACACCGTATTTCTTTAAAATATGCATGTCTGGCAACTCTAAAGGGTACCATCTGTTTCACATAATTTCTGCATGAAGTTTCTGAAAGGCCTGTAGAACATATATGATCCACTCCCGGTGCAAAAGAAGGCAGAACATTCCGTTCCTATTATACAAACGGACTCGTGTTAACTGAGGCTGAAAGTGGCCATGGGCCTTGCAATGATCGGCTCCCTTAGAACACGGCTCACAAATTAACATACACGCAGTTAATCAAAGTCATGCTGGAGAAGAGAAACACCAACGTGACATCACCCTCGGGAATCGCCTCTGAGCCCTGGGAAAAGGAAGTTGTGAACTGGCAAGTAAAGCGAATCGGGACTCTAATCGAACTGAAGCCGAGGAGAAGGCAAAATAAAGTCGGACTAAAACAAGCAGGGGACAGAGGATGGAGTGTGTGAACCCGGGGGGGGGGGGGGGGGAGCACTGCTTCCCTGATGAGGAGTTATAGCGAGGCACACGGCCACACAACAAACGACAAACGATCTGCCATGCGCTTGTCCACTTCCCGATTTCCGGTCCCCGTAGCAGACCGCGGCCACTCCAGACAGAGAAGCCCGGTGTGCGACACCAGGGGAGGCAAGAGACAGGTGACTTTGGGGCCTCGGAGTCTCCTGAATCACAAAGGAAGAATGTATTCCAGAGCGAGTCCCTTTCCAGGTCGCCAGGATGCATCAGAATGGTGAAGTGATTGGAGATTCTCCTAAGGACACACAACCCGATTGCAGATGCAGACGAAATGTTTGCAGTGTTCTGTCCAGGGCTTCGGGATGTGCATCCCGACACCCAGAAATTCCCCAGACGGGCGGTTCAGAGCAGAGGTCGGCGAACTCTTTCCGTAAAGGGCCAGAGAGTAATATTTCAGGCTTTGTGCTGCATGCCGCCTCTTGTCACAACTGTTCCACTCTGCCGTTACAAGGCAAAGGCAGCCGGAGACGACTTGTGCATGAATGAGTATGGCTGTGTTCCAATAATGCTTTATTTATGTACATGACATCTGAATTGAGTGTAATTAGCGTGTGTCATGAAATAGTATTCTTTTGTTTGTTTTTTCTTTTTTCGGCCAATAAAAAACGAAAAACATCATTATTAGCTCACGGGCTGTTCAAAAACATAGGAGATGGGCTATCTCTTTGGCCCATAGGCTATAGTTTCCAAGCACTGGTTTAAAGCCTCATGTAATACGGAGTCTAAACAAGGGGGATCTGGTTCCCGGGAATGGTGAAGACACCTTGAAGTTACACGACGATCAAAAATCATGACAGCAACGGGTTTACCTCATGCAGTGGTGACAAGTATTGTACCGTACTCGTCTTGAAATCACACACGCCTGTCCTTGAGTCCTCACAAGACCACTTGCGAGCTGTCATAACCTTGAACGAGTTTTCCTTAACCTTGTCAAGCCTTAACTCCCTCCTTTGTAAAAAGGGGGATAAGAACGGTACCTCGTTGATACAGTTGTCGTGAGGATAAGATGTGACCCTGCCTCTAAAAATACCCAGCACCTCTGTAAAATAAAGCTAATTAGCATACATATCGGAATGCTCACCGAATGACTGGCTGGTTGACTGCAAAGCATTTTTCCTGGATACGAAAATAAGATTTTTAGAAATCCTGACTCCTAATCTATAAAAGCCAAGGCTCAAAACAAAGTAGATGCCAGAGTTGAACACAAAACCCATAGAATGAAAGGAAATTTTAAACGTGGTACGACACCTCGATGATCCAGCTATTAGGAATCTAGAAACCTCAGATTTCTATAAAAGTTGAACGCTGGAAGTTACAAAACAGGACAGCAGGCGTCGACAGCAAGCACTCCTGAAGTCCCCTGTGTGAGAACAGTTTACCGTGTCTGGAAGGAGAGCCCCAGAACCAACCAAAATAATTCCACTATGATAAACGTGACATTATCGACATGTGGCTATCCAGGGCTCAGGGAAGCAACAGCCTTGACGAAGAAAGAGGAAGGATACAGAAAGCTGGGCGAGCTGGGGTTCTGTAGGCGTGGGGAGGTGGCAGGGGAGGGGGCGGGCTTTCCAGAAAGAAATAACAGAACAGGCAAAGGAGCAAATGGACCCAAGGCTGCTGGGAATGACGAGGTCACATCTCGTCACGATGAGAAACCCACCGATCGAGAGACATGACCATGTGCTTTAGCCCAGACTCCGCTTTTCTTATAAAGAGCACTTGGTCCGAGCCATCGATCTGACCAGTAGGGATCCAGGGTGAATAACATTCAAGGATGCTGGTTAACTTCTTTTAAACGAATTTTACATGTTCTATGACATTGATTAAAATCCGTTTCGAGAGGCATAACTTTTACTGATGACACATTAAGGCTCAGTGAGAGCACCAAAGGAGGGGTTCTAGCTGCCTGAGAATATTCTAGAAACTTCCTCTTCTTGCGTCCTCCTTCACAAAATATTCCCCGATGGGTCATACCAGCACAGCACTAGCTCCGCCTCATACCTCACCAGGATTTGCACGGTCGGGCGAGGCTGCCCACTGCC
This sequence comes from Pteropus vampyrus, assembly GCF_000151845.1. Lineage (NCBI taxonomy): Eukaryota > Metazoa > Chordata > Mammalia > Chiroptera > Pteropodidae > Pteropus > Pteropus vampyrus. Next base: position 609,569 of record NW_011889067.1, read on the forward strand.
TTCGAAGCCTGTGTCTGCCACTCTGCCCGCTTGACACTGTCGAGTCTGCATCAAGACTTGACAGCTCTCTGCTCTCAGCCCGGACCCTTCCACCGTTCCCACACTAAGCCAGCCGAGCTCCGTTGAAGAGCCCAACACAACAGCACGTGGGCAAATGCGGAGTTCGGTGACACCCAACCTCCCCCTCCGCCCCACAAGGTTTTGGGGGACATCCCCAGACAAAAAGCCAAGAGCTGTCTCTACAGAAACCATATTTAGCTCCTACACAAGCGCCGCTGACACCATGGCAACCAGGAATCATCCTGTGACTGTTCAAACCTGAGGAAAAGTCGACCTGCAGTTGAACCACTCAGCCATATAGGCTGGTCTGAGACTTTTAAGCAGAAGCGGCCAACTGTTTGGCAGTAGAGCATGTGAATTCATGTCATGGTTTTCTTTTGGCCTACACGGCTTTTTAAAATTTTAAATTAATTGCCGATGTTTCAAAACTAGGAAATTTTACATAAGATCTGAGTTTTGAACACCCCTCCCCGAAAATCAAAGTGATCCAAGCCCCAACTTGCCATCCTCACTACCTGCTCAACGTTCATTCGACACGAGTAGGTGGCTGCTGAGCACCTACTATGTGCCAGGCAGTGTTTAAAAGGCTTAGGATGCCGTAAGAGAGGCATGGACCAAAAAAATCATCAGACAATCACATCTGCCGAGAAGGGATTTTAGCTGGGATTTTTAATTCGGGGGAGATGGAGTAGAAGCACTTTCTCCTGTCCTTCTATATGGCAACGGTAGTGACCCGGGAGAGGAAAAAATACAGTGGTCCTCGCTGACCTGGAGGAAGAGAGGTGCACCCATGCCTTCACCGGCGGGTCCCCCCTGCACTTCTGAATTGTGGCCCCTTAGGAAGGAGGAATGAGGACAGGGATGAGAAGCTAGGACTCAGAGTCAGGGTCACCAGGCAGCACCCACGTCACTCGGCCCGAAGGAGCAGCAGCTTCTGCCTACTGCTGACGGGCGATCCGCGGCATCGGTGTTTAAGACAAAGATTTATCCAGTGCCGGGGGAAAGGTGGCCTCGTCCGACGGATTAGAAAGCAAGTCGGAAGGAGCGACACTGGGCTGAGAAGGTCACCGCCGCTGATGCTGCGGTCACAGAGCGGGAGGATGACCCTGGGGGCCGCAAGGGAAGAGTTCGCTGGGAATCCGTCACAGAAGAACTAGCACGGTTACGGCTGCAGCACCGCCTCCCTGATCCCACCCCGGCGCTTCACCCCCAGCCCCGTCGCCCCCACTCCACACGTTCCTAGGTTTCTATTAAAAAGCAAAATCTAATTCTCCACATTCTACGCATGAAGACTCTCCAGAAAACCTTCACCTATTTTTTAGCTAAATAAAATAGTATGTCGGTTCTGTTTACTGGCAGTTTTATTTTCTGGGTAAAGCATGCCAACAATAGCTCCCCCAAAGACACTCCATACACCCCCCCCCACACACACACACACACACTTAACTTACAAAGTATGATCTATGTTCCATTTGTTAAGAAAGCTGGAACGTTAATCTGAAAAAAATCACCAAAAAAAAAAGCCGTGCTTTCGAATGCATTTTTACATCAAATTCCAAGTGATACCCTAAGTTACGTTTACTTTAAAGGAAAAAAAAGTCTCCAGAGGTAAGAAATGTTTGGATTACAGTGTGTCATTCGGATATCATGAATATCAAAATCGATTTGGTTTAAACAGCTACTCTGGGACCCTGACTTAAAAAATAATTATCATATAGATTTATGAATTAATTTCAAGCAATCGATGTAGAAAAGAACAAGGATGTTTTTAGTTTAACATATTTTCTGATGCATCCAAAAGAAAAAAAATAAATCATTATGGATTTTGCAAAGTGCATCTTTATCTTTCTCTCTCATGAGAAACTGAAACAACAGACATCCACTGTCTCCCTAGAGATTCTCACAATGTACAGAGAACATCCTTCTCTGAAGTGTTTACCCATAAATGGCCAGCCTGTCATCCCAGGGTTAATGCCTGGGCCCCTCGTGACTGCTTATTGTTTTTTCCAGTGAATGCATTAAAAGAAAGATGGAAAAGTTACCCCAAAATGCTGTGCCACATTCCCACAGCCCCGGTTGTTGCTGGGTCACATGCCAGCAGTTCAAGGGCGCAGCTCCAGAAAGGTAAAAAGAAGTCAACGTAACATGAAGCCCACGGGTGTCACCGCGAGGTCAGAGCAGGCGCGGGGGCGGCCTGAGTGGCCGGCACCAACACTAACTGCTGTCGAGAGAGCGAACGATGGTGAAATGAGCACGCGGGATACGAATCGCTCAGTGGTGACGCCGGCGTAGTCACTGTGAGTCACATTTTTACTGATCAGGCACCCTGTTCCCCAAGAAGCCACAATGCCGCCTCCGAGCTACTTGTGTGTATCTCCACAACTCAACCCGCACCCCTACCCCTAGGAGAAGAACTAAACCAGGCTGCAACGAAACCTTCGCAAAAGGAAAAATAGCGCTGAATCACGGAACTTGGGACAGCTGAGCTCCAGTCCCCGATGCTGAAGGAAAGAAGTCATCGCCTTTTGTCCTTAACTTATGCTCTTCTCACTTTCATTTATTCCTTCCTCTTTCCTGCTGGTCCCCATGTGCTGCCAACACAATGCACGAGCCCTGAGTTTACAGTTCTTCATTCTCAGTTGGGGGACGTTGCTCCCTCGGAGAGGAGCTGGGTATCAGGAAGGAGGACTGGTCAAACAGGAGGTTGGCCACTGACATCCCCCGGGCCTCCCTTCCCCTGACCTGAGAAGGTTCTACATGAATCAGAACCTGCTGTTAAAACATTGTGTGAGGAGAACATGTGGCATTTTTTTTTTTATCGTGCTCTCTATTATATTAAGCCCAGCCTGATCCCTCCACCGCATCTGTCATACGTAGTGTAAGGTTTCTTAGAACGACTTCTGGAAGTGATAAAAATATATCTAGTGGGCACTATGACCACAAATGTGGTTTGTCAAGCCCAGAGAGAACCTGTGATATCTTTCTTTTCAGAAAAAGTCACGAATTATTTCAGCTCATGCAAAAAAAAAAAAAAAAAAAGCTTTAAACCCTCTGCTCATTTCGTTTGTTATGGACTGTTATGGTTAAACCTAACGGCCTCGTCACCAGCATAATATTTTTCCAATACCAGTAACTTCCTGAGATTTGAACCACTCGCCATGCTGGTTAATGGTCAGAAACCAACCCGAATCCACCCAGGGCTCATGTCTCTTTCATCTTTGAGACTCGCTCCTGTGAAGTTCATACTCGGTAACAGAAAATTTTTCAAAAAAGGAGGGTAGTCCCCTGCCGGTGCTGAGGAAGCCAGTGTGACAAGCACAGCCAGCAATGACTCTGGGACTGCCCTACCCCGCCACGGCACCAGCCACCTGGCCTTGCAGGCCGAGAGCACGCCTGGGTTCCTAGGTCAGAGCAGCACTGTGACGGCGTCTGCCTTTAAACGTCCCCTCTCTGGGTCTGCACCACACTCTCCACGGCCCTGCGTCCTATTCCTTCCCAGCTCCTTCCTTCCTTCCTCCACCTCGAGTCTCATTTACTTGATAAACACATACTGAGGGGCCACTGCTTAACAGGTGCGGGGCCACACGCTGTGGTACGGTGGGCGCTCCCCAGGGTCTACAGTTAGCTCACTGTGCATCTTCTTCTGTTTGCACGTTTTGATCTCCATT
>NW_011889067.1:617711-620027 GCF_000151845.1 Pteropus vampyrus
CACAGATGCTCGCTAATGTCGATCTGGGGGCTTCCGAACCTCTCCATCTGAACACGTGGTTTATTTTTATTCTTTGTTTCCTGATCAACACATATAAAACCATGAATCGTCCCTCCAGAGCATGGCTTCGCATTCCGCATCTCGTCGTCATTGTGTAATGTGGTTCTTCTGATTATTTTCTCAGTAATTAGCTGGCCATAGCAGTTTTAACTTCCTCTTTGGATCCAAATGTTATTCGGGACAATTAATAAAATCTTTTCCAGGTGGTTTGATTCGTTGTACATTAAATTCTAGGTCAAAAATAAATAAATAAATAACGCGTCTCGAAGTTTCTTTTTTACGTAGCCCGTCACGTTAAAACGTATAAAGGTGCCACTGCAATCGTGCGTACTCTCAGTTTCCAGTTTCCAGGGTACCGTTTCTAGTTTCTCTATAAGAGGCATGTGTTCTACCGCAGCACACGGCTCCAAGGGGGGTCTCAAACTCATGCTAGCTGGGGCCACGCCGGCCTGCTCAAGTCCTACACTCCACATCACTGTCACCCCTTCATTTTGTTCAGGGAAGGAATAGTCTAATGTCCTGGGTTATCTGACAGAGCTGTCTCCGTGGGGTGGGGGTTTTGAGGCACAGACAAACATTATCAGAAACTGAAGGATCGTTGGGCATTTGGGGGTCTTCACAGGGCAATGACAAGAGAGGTGTTATGATCATCTCTGTCATTAAACCTGCGGCCAGATACAAGCTCCAGACCGCAGACCAGATACAAGCTCCAGACCAAAATAATCCTCAAATGTTAGTTAACCAAGACCTCTTGGTTTCCAGCTTTGTCTCTCTACTGTCCCCCGAAAACCAGCCCTCCCCCGACTCCCTTCCGAGGAGCCTCCCTGGGCTGCTCCCGCGGGAGAGGGTCAGGCTTCAGCCCACTGCAAGGCATTTGTGTGTGGTGTGCCACGTGTTGGGGCAAGCCAGACCTAAAAGCCCTCTCTCTCTCTCTCTCAGCTTAACACCCGCAAAGCCCTGGCTGCAGCAGGAAGCAGAGAGTGTGGACACTCAACTGCTTCCCTTGTAACTTCATTGGTCTTTTATAGTTTGCACGCCTGGGAAAGACGCCTGCCCAACGATGAGAGAACAATACAGTCACGATGAATCCCAGATGCCCAACATGGCAATTTGCCTTGAACTTGCAAGATCAGCACTGGAGACAAACGTATAGATTTTCTTCATTTATCGTTTTACAGAAAGCTGATGGACAATGAATCGATCAGTTCAAGGAACAACCAGAAAAGTCACTTCATTTTAACCTATAGAGGAAAAAAAAAAAAACCTGAAGTATTTTCATGTGTTTTAAAATGAGCATTGGGTGAGGGGCACCATTTCGACAGTGAAAGCAAATATGATTCACTAGTGAATTAATGCAGATCGGTTATCTACACTACATGACTCCATTATTTTAGACGCTATACACATTCGTGAGAGTTCTGGGTCATGCTATTACACAGGTGCCATTTTCATTTCTCACGTTTGCCCCCAGAGGATTTATTTTTCATTTCTAATAAAGCGATGCTCAAAGTTTGTGCTGGGGAAAAGGAATTAGTGAGCAGTGAGGACAGCTAATGCTGTCACCTTGTGGTGCTGCTGAGAAGTGGCAGAGGTGATTCTTCAGGAACCATAAGCTTATGAGACAGTGGTTAGTTTCATGCCATTTGCTTGATTGGTTAGTTTTTTGGTTTTTTTTTTTTTTAAATAATTTTTTTAAATGACGTTGATATACAACACTATATTAGTTTCAGGTATACAACATAGTGGCTAGACATTTCTATAACTTACAAAGCGATCACCCTTAGTATCCATCTGACACAGGCACTTCAGTGTTATTGTCTATATATTCCCTGTGCTGTACTTTTTATCCCTGTGACTGTTTTTATAACTGGCAGGACATACTCCTTAATCCCTTGCCCTCTCTCACCCATGTCCCCATTCCTCTTCCGTCTGGCAGCCACCAATTTGTTCTCCGTATCTATGAATTTATCTCTGCTTTGTTTGTCCATTTGTGTTTTATAGTCCACATGTAAGTAATATCACATAGCATTTATTTTTCTCTTCTGCCTTATTTCATTTAGTATGATATCCTCTAGGTCCACTGATGCTGTCGCAAGTGGGACGCTTTCATTTTCTTTTTTACGATGGAATAATAGTCCATTGTGGGTGTAGGTATCACATCTTCTTTATCCGTGTGTCCAGTGATGGACACTTTGGTTGCTTCCAGATCTTAGCTATTGTAAATAATGCTGCAAGGAATGTAGAGTTGCGTATGTC
>NW_011889067.1:620682-621544 GCF_000151845.1 Pteropus vampyrus
ACTCTTTTTTGATTCAATATTATGTTCTATTACATTCAGGCGTACAACATAGTGGTTAGACATTTATATTATTTACGAAGTGATCCCTCTGAAGAATCTGGTACCCACCTGGCACTAACATAGTTATCAAAATATTATTGCGAAAAAACTTTTCGTTTTAAGCTATAGAGAAAAAATCTGAAATATTTTCATGTGTTTGAAAATGAGCATTGGGTGAAGAGCACATTTCAACAGCGAAAGCAAATATAAATCATAGAGAATTAATGCAGATCAATATCTACAATACATGACTCCATTATTTTAGAATCTATAAACATTCATTAGAATTCTGGGTCAGGCTGTAATTCTAATGAGCTTCTGTTGATCACATAGAATCCGTCATGATTTTTCACATTTACCCCAGAAGATTTATTTCTCAATTCTAATAAATTGATGTTTGAAGTCTGTGCTTGGGGTAAGGAATTAGTGAGCAGTAAGGGCAGCTTTTCTAAGCTATTGCTGACACCTTGTTGTGTGACAGAGATATGACAGTGGTGATTTTTCAATAACCAGAAGCATAACACACAGTGGTTAGCATCATACCAAATTTTTGTAAGCTATATTGCCATCTTGTGGTGTATCTGAGACATGACGAGGTGATTTTTTAATAACCATAGCCTAACAGATAGTGCTTAAGGCGTACCAATATTTTTGTAAGCCAATGCTGCCACCTTGTGGTGTTACATAGAAATGGCAGGGGTGAAGTTTTAATAACCTGAAGCATAATAGTTTTTTCATTACTTTTGTAAGGTAATGCTGCCACCTTGTGGTATACCTGAGATATGACAAGGTGACTTTTAATAACCTTAAGAATAACAGTGGT
>NW_011889067.1:622326-624330 GCF_000151845.1 Pteropus vampyrus
TATCTTGTGGTGTACCTGAGATATGACAGATGTGACTTTTTAATCATAAGCATGTAGACAGACAGTGGTTAGTATCACGCTATTACTTTTGTAAGCTAATGCTGCCACCTTGTGGTGTTACAGAGAAATGGCAGAGGTCTTCCTTGATCATAAGCGTGTCAGGCAGTGGTCAGTTTCATGCCAATATTTTTAAAAGCTAATGCTGTCACCTTATGTTTTTACCGAGAAATGGCAGAGGTGATCCGTTAGGAACCATAAGCATGTCATCCAGAGGTTAGATTTATGCCATTTACTTATATTCCAAAGTCTTTAAAGAGCACACTAACACCTATAGTCCTGTCACAGATACTCACTTGAATGGTGTTGATCATAAAAATGTTACTACTGTTTGTGTACTTTGAGATCCCAATTATCTGGGATTTCAGCTAATCATGGGGACTCTTGTGATCCTCAATGTTAGCATGTCAAGAAGTCTGATCCATCAATACGGCATTAGTCCAAGGGCTGAGAAGAATAGAGAAGGAAGTCATGATACCAAAGGAGGAATTTCAAGAAAGATGAAGTGTCCATTAGAGCTAGTGGTCACAAAAGAGCCCCTGCACAACACTTCCATCCATACGTATCCCTTTTCACCACTTTACTTTCCTTTACGAAGGTCTTTACTCTATTTACCTATATTTAATAACATCTATTAAAATGTTTTTATCATCTATTCCCACTGCCGATAGAACTTCCCATGATGATGGCAGTTTCTGTATCTGTACCGTCTAATACCGATAATCATTAGCCAAGGGTAGCTCTTGATCACCTGAAAGATGGAAACTACAGTTCTCGATCTTTAATTTTTTTTCATTTTAATTAATTAAATCATAAATAGCCCATGTGGCTGGCGGTTACTGAGTGGGCAGTGCAGCTCTAGAAGTGAAAGAAATTATTCTGTGTATTTACTGCAGTGCCCCCTGGACCGCGAGAGGTCCAGGAGCCTCAGAGCTGCTCGACAAAAATGAAGATTCATTTAATAAATGAGTAAATGACGATGAAGAGGGCAGATGAGGACCTAGATCAGCAAGAAGCTGGGGGCGAAGATGAGGGAAGAATTTTGGTAAAAGAAGATGGAGTTAAAGGGCCAGGGAAATGGGAGGCGTCGGTCATGCTGCCTGTTCAAGGTGATGGGGGCTGTGGTCCTACAAGGCCCTGATTGACTTTCTATTTCTCTTTTTACTGCCCTAGTGAGAAGAAATTGTGGTCACTTCCCTTTAAGTGCAAGATTTTTCTGTGTTTACAGATGTGGCAGCAATGAACTTAGCACCTGGTATTTCAAGAATCTCCCACTTGTCCTGTATTTGCCTATAATCATACAAGAAAAGTTTGTAAAAGTCTCTCCCTGAATTGAGTTGTGTTTTAAAATAAGTTCGCTGCTGTTATGACTTGTGGCCACTAGATGGCAGCAAAGACCGCAAAATAAAACAGCAGACCTTAAACTACGCGAAGTTAAACTGTGTGATTGTACAGTTCTCTACGGCAGCACTTCTCAGCCCTTAATGGACACACGAACTCCAGGGAATCTGGTTAGAATGCAGGTTCTGAGTCCCTGGGTCTGCAGGAGATTCCCAAAGCCTGAGATTCTGCATTTCTAACAAGTTCCCAGGTGATGCTGGGGCCGCTGGTCCAGGGACCCCTCTGAGCAGCAGGGTTGCACGTGACAGATCCTGCACAGTCTGTCAGACACCCAAGATACAGCTGCTTTATTTGGCAAGTATTGGTTAGACGAATAGTGGACACGCACGCCCCACAGCTCTTGGGTGTGATGAGCTGGCTGGACGGGAAAGGGCCGAGTTCGGGACATGTTTTTCTCTGGGCCGTGGGGGCATCAATTTCTCAGCACCTCTGCTGGTAAACTTCAGAAGCTAGTGTTATTAATCACCCATTTGGCCCAGGTGGGTGTAGAATTCTGCTTTTGCCAGATTTTGCCCCAAGAGTAGAGCATGCCCTCACCCCTGAAGC
>NW_011889067.1:625265-628796 GCF_000151845.1 Pteropus vampyrus
GGACTGTGAGCTCACCTTGAGCAAGCTTCTGGAAGACAGAGCTTGCCTGGCCCACTTCTGAACACACACAGACACACACACACACACACATGACTACCTCACAACCCCATGAACTCTGTCACCCTGCAAAATCCGAGACATAAATGAATGACTTAAGATTGTCCCCATGGGTTTACGGAGCCGGAATGGATCGACTCTAAGCTCTTTCCATCTTCGGCAAATCTGATCTACGCTGTTAGAAATGGAAATGTTGGTTCCCCTTGTGGGGCGGGGAGGGCATCAGGACTGGAGGGGTCACAGTGAGGCTTCTGGGGGGCAGCTAATGTTCAGTCTGAGAGCATTCGCTTTGTGAAAATACATTAAAAAACTCAATCCTTAAAATATGCACATTTTCCAAGATGCAAAAACAAATGACGTGAAGTTCATTCTTTGACAGGGCTTGACTACGTATAGCAGCGATTTTAAAAACAGAAATTAAGTCACGATGCTTAGATCAATGGCAATGAACAAACCACCTTGACTTTTCTCCTTGGCAGATCCGAGTCGCTTCAGCTTAAAAACAAAACAAATCACCAATTACCTAATCCTGCCCACCCCCCACCACCTCCCCCCTACGCAACACATTTAAGGCTAAAAACTTCAAAAACACCCCGTCTTCTCTCTGTTTTCCATTTGGCTTTTACCCTCCCCCCAACTGACACTTGCTGGATGACCTCACCTGATTTTTATACAGAAAATTGAGTCCATCTGGCGTTCGCTCCCCTCGATCCCCTCATCTCCACTTGAATAAATCCTGGGAACCCACGATTTCCTCCCCTACGTCCCTCTGATTTTGAAAAAAAGGAGCCCCATCTCTGGCTGGACCCTCCGCAGCCTGACTGGTCCTTGACACAGGCCTCCGGGAGCGGGGGCGCCCCCTCCTCACGGGCAGCAAACGCTGGATACCCCAGTGCTCCCCCTAACTTCCAAGCTCTTCGATTTCAGCAGAAGAACTCAAGCTCCTCCCCTCCCCTCGACGACATACGTGGTACCCTCCCTTGAGACATTTTCGGGGTTCACCTTTATACAATTGTGACCCCTCACTTGTTATCTTACATTTCTTTAATTTCCAGACATAAATGGGGCCTAATTCTAAGTGGCTTTGGCAGGTCGGATGTTCAGGCTCTTGTGAATAGTCTAATCGAGTGGACTGAAATATTTGAGCTTCTCTGAACACCTAGAACCCTCTTAACTCTTCGAACGGGGGTGCTTCGGCCGTGCCGTCTGAGAGTCGAAGGTCCAGGCCTGGTCATTCTGTCTTCCACAAGCCCCACGAAAGAGTCTAGCAGGGACTGACCAGGGCCACCTGGCTGTCTGCCAACCTGCTGGCTGGCCCCAGAGAAGCCCCGTTTGTCTACAAGCCAGAACATCACTTCCCTTCATGATACCCCTGTTCCCAGAATTCATACGCGTAGGATCTAGTCTAGTTCACATGTGCCAGAGGAGCTTCTGCTCTCAGGGCTGCCCCCTGAGAGGTTCCACAGCTGGAACCTCCCCAGGGGCACCTCGCCTGGGAAAGGGGGTGCAGACCTGCTTTCTCAGCAACACGCCTTGTCCACGGCGCCCCTGTCCACCCTCCTGGAGGTCTCTGGGTAGCTTTTAATCCCTCCGCTTCCTCTACTTTAGGCCACATCAATAACCACTCTTGGTCAGTCCTTCCAAGGACACTTTGACTTCATTTTCCTGTTGCTGGTACAGATTTAACGCAGTCCCAGAATTTATAGCCACGATATCGGAATTACCTCTTTCGAGTGTCTTACTTAATTCCACTTAACTGTTTAAAACTGGCTTTTACGGAACTTGGTACACCATAGGGAATTATTAAGCAAATTATAGCTTAAACAGAGGGTTTAAGCTAAATTAGTGAGGCCCGCCCAGATGCTTAGAATGAAAAGAGGTGAGAGCTAGAACGTAAGTGTGTTAAGCTCCACTGCACATTGTTTTTAAAGCTATATAAATAAATAAAGGATTAGGGGTCGCAACGTGCCAACTAATACACCCAGCATTATTTGCTTGAGTTTGTGTGGCTTTTCTCTCCTTCATCCTCTTCCTAAGAGCACTGGAAAGAGTTCTCCTAATAGAACCCAAGTCTGGGAAGAAGGCAGACAGAATGACAGAACACAGGAGATATGCCAACAGCACGCGGCCCCTGGCATAGTGCACGTGGTCCACCTGGAGGCCCGCCGACCACAGTGGCCTTTCTCTATCCCACCAGCAGGATCCGAGCTTCCCTCCGCCCTGTCTCCAGCATCAGGTCTGGGCAAAACAGAGACATCCACTCTAAAGGCCCAGTCTGCAGACTGACCACACACACCCAAGGCCATGGCCAAGAGCAGCCGAGAGAGACCAAGAAGACGAATATGCATGAATGTCCATAGAGGGGGCTTCACAACTCTAGAAATTAGGCCTATCACTCGTAAATGGTACATGGGGATGAACTGGGTAGACTGAGTCCTGCCACCCTTTTTACTCCAAGTGATTCTATTGGTCGAAGATGAAGTCAGAATGGACCGAAGGGGGATTTCATCTAAAAAACAAGGCAGACACAACACGTGTTCATCTCCGCCTCTTCCTCAGATTGCACGGAAGGACACGGCAGGCATGAGAAAGGGAATGAGAGAAGAGATGACACACAAGGGATGTCAACCAAATCTGGGGAAATTGAGGGGACCGGCCACCCCTTTGCTCCCCCTAATCGCCGGCAGATGTGTGGATCTCTTCAGAGTATCGGAGGGGCCGTCGACAAGAAGACAACACGAAGCCAGCCAAGCATCTGACCAGCGAGACGGAGCCGCCGCGTCGCCTGTCCACCCTTCCCTGCGTGTCTGGGATGGTGCGGCCCCTTCGCTATGCCCATTCGAATTCCATAAACCTGGCCGAGAGGTGCCTGCCCGGCCGCGCTCGAGCTACTGGGCAGGGTGGGGACGTGGATCACATCTTCCTTTGCAACACAGACGAAGCTGCCCGCACAGGCCTCTCGGAGGAGCTGCCCGCGTAGGTGGCCCGTAAAACTAGTGGGCACAGCTTCCCAGTGCGGGGCACCGGGAGGGATGATGAATCCACGGTCGGATGCAGACCTCCGGCCACATCTGCCGGTGTCGGACAAGGCAGCGTCTGGGGTGTTTCCTTTGCGTTTGCACGGTATACGCTTTTGCCCGTTAGTGTCAGCCTGTACATTACTTTATTTTGAGGTGGGTTCCTTGCAGATAGCATACGGTGGTTTTTTTAATCCAACCTGACACTCTCTGCCTTTTAACCGGAGTGCTTAGACCGCCACATTTCACGTAAGCGTGAATGTGGTTGGGTTTAAATCTGCTGTCATGCTATTTGTTTGCTATGTCTCCCCTTTGTTCTTGGTTTATTTTTTCCTCTTTCTCTGCCTTCCTTTGTGTTAATTAGGTGCTTTTCAGGATGGGGTGTGACTGGGCATTAGGTGGGGGACACGGAGGTGGCTGGGGTTGCGGCATCTGTAGGGGACGGACACCGGCCAAG
>NW_011889067.1:628856-632424 GCF_000151845.1 Pteropus vampyrus
AAGGCAGGGGCTTCGGGGCTTAAGCTTCGTTGACTTCACCGTCAGTCCACTTCCGCCACTACGGGATAGCAGGACTGACCTCTGACCTGTCTCCAAAGGCTTTGGATGGTTTCTGAAATTCTATTTTGCTCTCTTTAAAGGGTATGGACATTATTCCTTTTTTAATTAAAAAAAAAATTTTTTTAACGCCTATAGCACCTGGTCTTCCTAGGTGGTCTCCCATCCAAATACTCACCAGGCCCGACTCTGCTTAGCTTCCAGGATCAGAAGGGATCAGGCACGTTCGGAGTGGCATGGTCATAGATGGGTGTGGATGTTATTCAAAAGACTTTAATATTAAGGGGGATTTTTAGAAACGAGCCAGCCTCTTGAGCCAGACATCCGGACCCCTCCCAAGGGGCTGTTTTAGATGCAGGCACCATAACTCCAGCCGATTATTTTTTGAAGGACATGGTTTCACGAGCACTAAGTCAAGAAGAGATATTTTTATCCTCTCTCACCAACTATGTCACTCCTTTCAAACACGAAATAACTTTGAAACAGAGATTGCTGTGGTCAGAATCAATATTTCTCCCCGGGCTGAGCCCACTTCAGAGGACGGGGCATCTCGGCCAGTTTTGCTCAGATCTGACAAACCTCCACATCGCAGGAGGGCAGCTCATGATTTTCCAGTCTCGGCCCTCCCCCGCCCCCACCCTGACGTTACAGGATCTGTATTCTGGTCCACAGTTTCTTGGGTGGAAAACTAGAAAAGTTTGACACGTTGTTGGCTATATTCTTACTTCTAGTTCCCGCCCCCCCACCACCACCCAGATTTCCTGGTTAAGAAATATACAGGCACAGGAAAGTTTAGGGCTATTTTTTTTTCAAAGGTTATTCTTAGTGTGGGCTTGGGGACAGGAAGGTGGGGATAGAGAGCATCTATCTGGTGAGAAGGGAAAGTGATTCTATTGTCCTCTGAAAATCCAGAGTCCATTGCATGCTCCTGAGAGTGGCCCTTAAATTAATGCACTTAAATTAATTGTTGCTATGCTATTAATTTATTGGTTGCTTCCTTTTTTCTTTGTAGATAAACAAGCAGAGATTCCTAGAGATCGTGAAAAGTCAAAAAAAAAAAAATAGCTCTGAAAGAGGAAAATGAGGGGTAAGAAAAGAGTTTCGCAAAGTTAAAACTTTCGTTGGGCCGCCTCTGCCTTGGGTTCCAAGAAAAGAATTCTTCATGTGAAATGCAGAGTCAACGTAAATATTTGGACTTATAATTTAGATGATACTCCACCTAGGTATCCTGATGTCGTCTTAGATTTACGAGTTCTTGGTAATCATCCCTGTCTTGGTACCATAATTGAACTGTGTTCCCCAAAAGATAAAGTCAGAGAAACATCACAAAATTTCAGCTTCTATGTTCCACCACCAGTTTAAAGCTGGGGGCAAAAACCTCGCCTTCCACAGATTACTGCTGTCACTCTTGGGCAGCCTGTGGCCCCACTTCTATTACAATACGTGGACAGCTGTATAACTTTAGACCATCAGCCCACGAATCCAGAGGACAGAGACAGTGACTGTCAATCCTCACATCCAAGATACTCCTTTGGGTGGTCCACAGAGCCCATGTACGGTAACCGATCAGTCAGTCCCCTCTCCGCTTCACGTTGCTACTCCTAACACAGTCTCACTCATGGGCTCATTAAACCACCAGATCGAAATGTTAGATCCAGCCATGTGAAAGAAAAAAAATCAGTCCAGTTGCAAACATTAAGCATTTGAAGGAGACCAAACACCCACTTACTCGACACAGCCGGGTCTCCACTCCCCATCCGTAGAGCGAGGCCCAGTGCACAGATCCCTTGGGACGATCCAGTAGCTCCCAGTGCCAGGAAAGTGCTTCAGCAGTATCAGGTATGCTGTATAAACTAGAGGGAGTTTGACAAGTCAGCCAGCACGGAGCGACCAGTCAGGTCAATGCAGAGTGCTCTAATGCACTTAAGAGCCCGAGAGCAAGACCGGGCTGAGTAATAATGGCCTAAATGCCACTGGAGATTTCCCAAGTCTAATTTCCAGACCCGAGAGTCATGGCGTTCCATCTCCATTGGGCTCATTAAGGCGCGGCGGAGACAGAATCTGACAGGAGCTCACCCTGGCCTTGGTCTAGATTTATGGAGAAGAGAAGTTGCCAAGAAGGTAAACGAGACCTCGGCGGGGCTTCCTCCAGGATGGTAAACGAGACCTCGGCGGGGCTTCCTCCAGGATGACGCGGTCTCGGGGCATCAAGGCGGTGAGATCTAAAGTGAGTATAGACCAGTGCTGTGCAGAGACCGGGGAGTGTGGAGGTTACAGCGAGGACTCTTCCCTTGCTAACCAGGGGATCTCGGTGCACTTCAAATTCTTAATTTCTTCAAACGTCAAGTGCAGCTAATAGTACCTATCCCCAAATATCCAAAAAATAGAATGTCTGCGAAATGGCAGTCTGGGGCCTGACCCAGAATGACTGCTATTTTTATATTGTGTTATAGCTGCTGATTTTTTCTGATACGGTGAAGTATCCACACGAGTGACCGGCCCTGAAAAGTAAAAGTCTGTTTATCTTTCAGACCCATAGCTTCAGCCTAGCCCTGAATGGGACATGCGCACCTCTGGTGTGCTTACATGGAATGCATGTCAAGGGTGGTCACTTTTCTATCAGCTTACTCAAATAACCAGCCTCTCTGGCCAGAACTTACGCTCTTTATCTCTCCCCCAGCATTCCGTAAAGGTTGCTGTAGGTGTCCCCTGCTGCCCCCTGTTATCCCACCAGCGCCATGTAGAAAAGCAAAGGACCCAGAAAAGTCAAAGCCATCTTGAAAAAGAAGACCAAAGCTTAAAGACACACGCTATGTGATTTCCAAGGTTATTATAAAGCTTCAGTAACCAAGAAAATGTGGTATTAGTGTAGGAATAGATAAACATAGGTTAATGGAAGAGAATGGAATCTAGAACTAAGCCCATATACATAACTGATTTTTCAACCAAGGCACCAGGGCAAGTCGATGGAAGAAAAGAAAGTTTTTCAATAAACGAAGAAAAACAATTAGATAAAAGTACAGAAAAAAACAAACCTTGACTTGTATCACATGCCACACAGAGAAGTTAATTTGAAATAGATTATTGATTTAAACACAGAAGCTAAGACTGTGAGGTTTCTAGGATAAAAACAGGAGAACAGGCAAAGATTTCTTATAAAAGGGCACAAAAACAAAGAAATTTTTGATAAACTGGATGGCATCAAAATCAAGATATCATTCTTATACATATATGTCACTGAAAAAATAAATAGAAGAACCACAGGCTAGAAGAAAATAATCACAATACATATATAATTTCTTTATATATTCTGACAAAAGACTCGTATACAGAATGTATAAAGAACTCCTATAAATCTACATGAAAAGACAAACAGCCCAATTAAAAATGGGCAAAAGACTTGAATAGACATTTCACAAAAGAAGACATACGAATGACCAATAAGCCTATGAAAAGAGATTCGCAGCATCATTGGTTATCAGGGAAATAAATGCTAGTTAAAACCATAATT
>NW_011889067.1:633914-641669 GCF_000151845.1 Pteropus vampyrus
GACCGAGGGAGATACAGGTACGTGTCTTCTGAGCCAAGCAGGAGAGAGAAGATGAATCGCTTTTAAACACGAAGCGGGGAAATCGGACAACTTGCTCACGTACACCTTTGAAAACTTAAAATACTGAATCGAGAAGAAACGATTCTCCACAGCCTCCAATCCTGCTTTAGCTTATGACTTGTAAACTAGATGAGTTTCTCTCCCGTGCTCGAGAAGACACAGTAAACGCTGGACGCTAGACGCGGTGTCAGGCAGACCCCCTGATCCTTGGAGAAACGGCGGGCTTGGCACACGTCCAGGCTGGGCCCCTGCACCAAACACCAAAACACTGAGCCTTTGCAGCACCGTGGGCCTGTGTGCAGCTCGTCTGAGAACGTGGGCCAGGCAGCGGCTCCGCTCCTGACTGCCTCTGAACTTGGATCCCGGAGACTCGTAGCAGACCATGTGGGCTGACAACAACGTTCTTTATGTGGCGTTAGTACATTTTTCTCTATCACTCGACTGTGTACTCGAGAGTCTCAAAAGCCAATGATTTTATCAGAGCCAGCTAGCAACAAAAAGCGTGGCCAAGACAAACTAGATTTTTCAGCTACGGGAGCTGCCTGAGATGCCAAGTCTCTCCTCCTTGCTTTGTCTGGAAGGCGAGTTTTATAACAACAATACGGCTTCCCTCTCTCCTTAGGAGGGTTCGATTCCATGCTGCTTCCAGGAGGTGCAGATTATTGCCTCTTTTTACTTTTCATGAGATTTTTCCTCCATGCCAGCATTTCTCACCCCTGACACTATTGACATCTGATAATATTGCTGGATAATTCTCGGTTATTGTGTGTGGGGGGAAGGGTTTCTGTCCACCGTAGGAAGTTTAGCAGCATCCCTAAACTTCTACCAGACACGCTCCATCCCCACCCTCCACCAGCTGTGACATCTGAACGTGTCTCTAGATAAATCCAGATGTCCGCTCGGGGGCCAAATCGCCTCTGGTTGAGAACCACTGTCTTAAGTTGAAATCTAACAAAAGATTTTACAACTCAAATATTTTACAACTGCTACACTTTATAGCCGGTCCGTTTATTCACAATTCAAGGCTTTTGTGAAAATCTGGGTGAGGTGTAATCTCTGCGTTCAGCTGTCTGCCTAGGCATCTGTCCATCTCTCCGCATTGGCAAGTTGCAATGCCTCATTGATCCTTCCGTTCATAGATTCCATTATCCATTCATATTTTGACGCTGAGATGTTTGCTTGAATCATGTCTGCTGTGTCTAATGGTCTCAGGAATTTAAAAGCTTCCTGCCAGGAGGCATTTCTCAGTATTGACCGTGGTCTTCTAGAAAAAATAGTATGAGGACGGTTGGGTCTCCCGCTCCATTCCAAAGCTTCAGGTGTCATCTTGTCTACAGACAAAATAATTGAGCACTGAGAGCTCATATTCATTTGTTTTCAATTTTAATCCCATAGAAATGCTGACCAGACAATTCCTGCTGATGCTGCTACGGGACGGACGCTGCAGCAGGAAGTGGACTTCGGGAGAAGAGCAGAAAGATTACTGTCCTATCTCTGCCCCCCACATCCATTCTGAATGGCTTTTCTTTTTTCGGTCACCGGAGTACTTCCTTTCAGACAGGTTTTGTGGTTCTTGCCGTGTTTGGAAATCTCCCTTGCTTTTTGCAATACTCGCGAACCGTATTTTTTTTTCTTTTCTTGGTGTCATTTGCAATCTGGAAATACTTCCATATGGTAGAAGCTGGTTCCCTCAATTGTGCTTAGGGAGGAAAATAAAGTGTTCGCTTAGCAGCTACTTTGCCTGTAATACTGAGGGAATTTAGCAAAGGCCTCCCCTCTGAGCCAACTGCTTCTCTTTCCATTTCTTCTACCAAAACTCCACATGCTCCTTAGATCTTACCTCAGTTTCTCTCAAACACACCTGCTTTCTACAGCTCCACAATAATATCTCTATTCCAAGCCCCCAGGACTCTTCCCCTACCCTCCGACAGCCTCCTCCCTGCGTACCCCCAGCCCCGTCCTCTACCCCCAATCCAGTTCCCACGCCAGAGGAAAGCGAACCTTTCACATCACAAACCTATCTCCTCAACAGACTTACCAACTTTCCCAAGGTCGCTGGGCAGTAAGCGGCAGAGCTAGGAACTAAATCTCTAGAAGCAAAGAATATCTTCTCAAAGAGAGAACAATGAAAATAAAAAAGCCCGTTTGTGAGGGAGGGAGAGAAAATCTAGGAGAGCTCTTCATTTGGTTTCTTATTTCCAAAAATGATACCGGTGGCCAAAAGGGGAACCTGGGAGGAAGCAGGTGCCAGGAAAGGTGGGCTGCGGGGAGAGCCAGTGCAGGGCAGGATAAGGGTCTGCCACGGACAGACTGGGCGGGCAGCACTGGGGGTCCAGAGCAGGCAGGGCGTGGGGGCGGGGAGCTGGAGACCTAGGAAGCCACATTGGGATGGCCCTTCCTCTGCCACATGCAGCATCCCGAGCCGGAGTAAAGGAAATGGGTGGACATGTCCTAGTAACCAGTCCCCTCCGGGGCACCATCTGCAACTCGCCCCACTGCTTCTGGAGAATGTCCGTCAATACAGACCCTTTGCTGAGCACCTAGTCTCCTTTTGAAAGAAAACAGCTCTGCAGGATTGTCAGAAAAATAATATTAATTTATTGTTACCCTACTACGGACACGCATCTGGTGATACAACTTTTAAAAGTCAATAATAAGTGTAGGCAAGTAGTATATTTGCCTACATTTGCAAGGCTGCTTTGAACTCCATAAACATATGTTCTTTTTGGTGTTTCTTTTTTTTTTTTTTTCCTTTAAATAATTAAAAATGTGGCCCAAGAATTTCCACATGTAATGCTACCCTTCTACGTGGATTTGTGAAAAGTTATCTCAGGACGTTTGCTTTCTCACTGCTGTTGAAAGCTGCTGGCTACGATGTCTCTGCCCTGTGAAAAATGTGGGGTTTTATTTTAAAATTAGATCCGAGGGTTAATTTAAAGATGATGCCAAGGGTATGTTCCAAATCCGCTCCTCCATCTGACCTGCAGGAACACATCTGCTCTGCACTCGCCCCACCCGGATCCCGACGGTGACATATGTCTGATTCCTTTGATTAAAGGGACGGGTTCGTTGGGACGTCATGCGCAGCATATCAGAGGAGATCAGGCACCCGTCTTCAAGTCGGATGACAAGAGCAGTGATCAGGACGGGCACAGCTAAGCAGGCGTGAAGAGCTCGACCTGGGGCATGAGTCACAACGTGCGAAAGTGTTCGCCAGAGGCAGTCTGGGTAATAATCACGCATGAGTGTCGGGGTCGGTGGCATGCAGGGAAACTGAGTAACTCCCCAAACGTCCATCTGTCCCAAGCTGAGCATTCCGACCGAACTGTAGCACCAGCATGGCCAGGGGGACTCCACAACATTTGGCAATCATTTTCCACACCGGGGTTTGTCAGCTGTTCAGTCGGTGGATCTAGCGTAAGAACACGCCTTACCTTTAATCAAAGCATGATGAAAAGCTTTTGTTTCTGAATAGCCAGGCTGCCCGCAAACATCATTTCCACCACTTTTTGTTTTTTTTTTTAAATCAAAATATACATCGTTTTCTGTTGTTTTTTTTTTAAAGTTCCACACCAGACCATCACGGGTACTTTGCACGTCTCGTGTAATGTCGGCTTTCCACCTTGGTGCTGAGAGATGGGGGCCGAAATGATGCTTCCCGTTTGGAGAGACTTCCCGGATTGCGAAGTTCTCGCTACGTCAAGCGAGGGGTAGCCCAGCAGCACCGGCTCTCGTGGGAGCTCGTGAGACACGCAGAGTCTCGGGCCCGGAGCAGCCCTCCTGAATCAGAACCCGCATTTGACCATCATGGTTCAGGCAGGTTCAGACACTGCGTTCTTTCTTTACATGTCCTGATCGTTTTTAACTTAAAAAAATAATAATGTGTGGCTATTTATTAAAAATACAAAGCAGTACTTTGTAAATGGTTTTATACTCATTCTTCAAAATATATTTGTTAAGGGACAAATATGTGTCACATCCAGTACTGGCAACTAGGATAAAACTCTGGCTCTCTTTCGCACCTGAGGCTGAGGACAGGTCTTCCGTTTTTATTCTATGTGCCCCCCTCCCGGTTCTCCAGGCAGTTCAAAGAGACCCCACCCAGCACGCCGGGCAGAAACGCACATTGTTTCAGAGGATAAGGGACGGGAAAGCAGAACGCAGTTCTGGATTTTAAGTCCTGCCTGTGCATGGAGCCAGGAGGAGCCTTCCAAGAGGAGATTTCAGCTGTCTCCTCCATCTCAGTCTTGGCATCCTCTACGGAGGAGAGCGGTCTTCCCCATCTCCTCGATCTCTTTCGGGCAGAAGGTGGCGGCAGGGCGCGGTGCGGGTCGGGGGGCGTGCAGGGGGCATGTATGTGCTTCTGGAAAGCAGAGGGCAAGATGATTCTAGGAAGGACTCGGTTAGTCCAGTGGGCAAAGCAATGAGTTGGGGGCCGTTGGTGAGCGGTCAGCCAAGACTGGGTCTTACTTGGCGTTGTTTTACTGTAAAAGGCACAGAGGAGTTAGCTGTGAATCCAGCCTCACTGCGGCGGTGTTCAGCACCAGCTCCTCGGGTTCTGAACGCATGCCTGGTTTTATCTTGAGTTCCCGAAGCTGGCGGAGACCTTTCCTATGTGCATATCTTCATGAATATTTAATAGAAATATGAGAAAGGAAACCCAGGTGCTTTTACTTACTCTGTCAATTTCTAGAGAAGTCAAGGGACTCCCTTTAAAGAAAAAGTTAAGTAAATATTGATGAAGAGCGCTTCTTGACACTGAAGAGTGCCTACTTTAAAGCAAGAGCCAAAATTACACCAAATGGCAAAAAGCTAAAAGTAGTCCCTTTCTAAGCAAAAGAATAAAATAGAGATTCCCTGTTTCCTTTCTTCATTCTTTCCTTTAAATGTTGTTTTTCACTCTGCTTACTGAGGTGTGACGGACACATAGAAACTGCATATGTCTATGTGCACCAAATCATTTCCTACAGCTTAGACCTGCACGACGCTATGTGTCAACTACATCTCAATAAAGCTGGAAACAATTGTATATATTTAGGTTTCCTAAATACATTTTATTCTTTTCTTTCTTCCTCCAATAGTTACTGAGCATTTACTATGTAGAGATAAACGAAGTGCCACCAAATGAAAAAGCAAAGGCTATTTATTCTGGGCTTGCTGTCGTAAGGGAATTGGCCATCATCGCCTGTGTCTTGGCAGAGACTGAAAGGCAGGCTGGGCAGGGGGGCGGGGGGAAGCGTACAGCGGATGAAGGGAAGGCTCAGGTGTGGCCTGCCTGGAGGCTGTGGGCCTGGGGAAGCTGTAGGTGGCCTAACTAGAAGTGGGGCACCCGTGCGATCTGTTACTAAGGGCAGGTATCTGACTTTCTCTGACTGGTCTTAAGGGGGAAATGAGGACAGAAATCATGGCAGCTGCCCATTTCTGGCAGATGGTTACAGAGTTACTGTCTAGCTTCCTGAATTGTTGCTAGAGATAGCAACCTGGCTTCCCGCAAGTCTGGCTTAGAGTGAGCCTGCTTCCTGGGTTAATTATTGTGGCTAAAAGGGTTAGTTTCCTGGGCAGGTTTGCTGCAGGTTGTGGGTCAGACTTCTACTTTTGTATTTGGTCTGGCTGTTGTCCATTTGGATATTCCGTCTCTCAACTATGTCCCAGATGCTAGGTGCAGCGATATGAGGTCATAAAAATGTCTGCTCTCAAGGACTTTGCTGTTTAATAGTTACCATTATTATTAATTTAGAAAGTTTCTTCTAAAGCAATAAGACATGAAAGCGAAATGAGGAGTGAGGACTGGATTAAAAATTTAGCGATATCACGATTTTCAGGTGGCTTAACTGCATTCTTTGGTATTAGCATACGGGGTGATACATACTTTTAGGCCAATGAGTTGATATTTGGGGCAGGAAGGAGCTTACTTTGTTGTTGAAGTTATAGTACAACACAGCAAAGATATGGCCCGGTGAGACCTGACCCTCAGGGGGAATCTATAGTCTCTAAATACACCACAATCCCATATACACCTCAAACTCGGGCACGAGCAAGACATGCAGCACCCTAAAAGGCAGCTGGCACTGGACCTATTGTCCTAAGGCAAACATCGTAAAGATCTTCTCCACCCTCCCGTTCAGGAAATCATCGATATGCCTCTCTTTGCCACAGCTGCCGGCCTAAGACACAGCTCCTAGAATGGGCTCCTTGGGGGCGGAGCCTTGAGGAAGGCATGGGTGGGGAAGGACAGTCAACTCATTTTCCTCCTGTTCCCTAAAAAAATCAATATCTCACCCCCTCCTCTACTCAGAAGAATGGACATCTCTTAAAAAATAAATGGGCTTTGTTCTGTGAGGCGTCAGGTGGCAGAAATGGGAGCACATCCTTGAGGCAGCCCATGCCTCATGCAAGAAGAGACCGTGTGACAGCTGACCTGTGACAGCATGAGCTGCCTCAGTAGTGATGTGCTTTCTGTCCCTGGGATGGACGCTGGGGAACCACTTGCCAGAGGGGCTAGTGAGAATGTGTTAGACCGTGCGACGATGTCCTCGTCCCACTCCTTACCCGCACTCCACTGTGTAGCAGCCATGAGATCTAAAAAGCTCCAAGGGTGGGCTCTGTTTGGCCTGAGTCACCCAGGACAATCACAAATCCTTTACTGCAATGGCAGCCTGAACCAATCAGCCCATAGCACGCGACCCAGTTCAGTTCTCTGGGCCATAAGCTGAGGCCCTTTTTGACAGTACTTTGGGAAAGGACACTCTCTCATCTGCTGGATGGCATGGTGTTTACATGTGAAGCCAGGAACTGCTGCAGCCACTTTACCACCAGGAGGGACACCAGCCTTAGGATGAAGCTTTCAGAGAGGATGAAGTCAGAGCATAGAGACAGCAAGAAACAACCATCCTCACGTTCCTTACTAATCCCTGTATTGTATGAGCTATTTTGAGTTGGTTTTTCTGTTTCTTGACCTTGAACAGAACTTACACAGAGGGGATTGCTTTCTCAGAAGAGAAACAGGCCCAGTTGACTTCTGAGGATATTTCATACCTCCAAACATTTCACAGACAAGATAAACAGCCCCATCAAAGACGAGTACTAAGCAAACAAATTCTGTACTTAACTCTGAAGTCAAGGAGCTAAAATGGATACTCAGACTATACGGACATCAGGAGTGCTTCCTCCTCAAACAAAAACACATGGCATAAGGGACCGAATGGGACCTGGAGAGCAGACAAAAGAGGAAGAAGCTTGGCCAAGGCCTGTGATATTCAATACTTAACAATACGCTTACTTTGCCCAGTATTTGACACTGTCGTAGCAATGCCCCGTTGGCTTGTAAATTCGGTTTTGTTTGGCAGCCGTGGCCCTGCTATTTCTCAGGCACGTCAGCATCCCAGACGTAAATGATGACTGAGGTCTCAGAAGGCCTATGCTCACCCTTTCCCTTAAATCCCTTAAGACGACTTCCCACTTTTGCAGGTCACCTCCCACCGTGTGCATGTCCCACGCCAGAGTCGGTGCCCGAGCCCCGCGGCCGATTGAAAAAAATATAAGCTCTGAGATCCAAGACAACTGTTTAAGTAAATAAAGATGAGTGAAGACGTGGCTGTCCGCATGGACATTCCCTGCTGTCATGTGGTACTTTCATCTTCCCTGGCTGAGGGGATGAGCTGAATCCTGGACCGGAATTCGAACCTAAGCGCCCTC
>NW_011889067.1:643059-644432 GCF_000151845.1 Pteropus vampyrus
TGAGTTAGCAAGGTTGATTTAGTACCACGAAGCCTCAAATGGAGAAAATATTCTCAATATGTGTCCTATAGGTGGGGGGCCAAGGGGGAAGGGCAGTCAATAAATAATGCTCCTTTTTCCCTCTCCCCAATATGGAACCAATTGATAAATATAAGACATGTGAAACAGATGGATAGGCTGTCCCCTAACGTGCTCGCTCCCATTCCATGAGCCTTCACTGTCCGCTCGCCTGGAACTGTGCTCCTTTCCTTTGGAACAATTTTTTGGGGATGTGATTTTGTGTTGTTAGTCTGATTCTTTGGTCCATTTCTGTCGGTCCCAATAGACCACCAGCTTCAGAAGGAGGGCAACCGTGTCGGGTTTTGCCTCCGGCTGTGTCCCCGACAGAGTGGCTGGCCCACAGAAGGGGATACTTTCACAAATACTTGTGAAACAGTTGAATAAATGCAGAAGTGAACGACTTTAGTGCCACGCCAGAAAATGAACGTTAAAACCAAGATCACCCACCCTCCTCACCTGTCGAGACTAGAAGAGATCCCACAGAGGAACAGTCAGGGACTTGAGCTACCCGGCGTGGCCAGGAGTCGAATCCACTATTAGTAGTGCGACTAGAAGCAAATGACATAACTCAGCCTTAGTTTCTGAGTGCACATGGGGAATTACATCGTTCTTCAAGGAGGGAAGGGTGGTCGGTGGGTGGAGACTGAGAAAGAGCTAAGAAAACTTATATTTTTCTTCAGGGAGAAAGTGGGGTTGTCTGCTGGTGGCGGGTAGAGGATGAGGGAGATGGGGAAGGTCTGAAATGGCTGTGACGAGCTTGGGAAATGAAGTTGACGTGACTGCAGGGCGAAGGTGAGGGCCTGGCTGGGGCCGAAGACTGTGAATTTGGAGCAGGACCAACCATTAAAATTGAATCATTTCCCCAGCAGCTCTCAGTGCCAGAGAAGAGGAACAGGGAGTGTTAGACTGATCCACGACTGGGGTTTTATAGGGTGGCAACCTCGGAATTAAAAACAGAACAGTTAGAAGTACAAATTGACAGTTACGAATTAGTCACGGGGACATAAAGTAAAGCATAGGGAATATAGTCAATAATATGGTAATAACTAGACTAGTCAGGGGGATCACTTCCTAAGTTATATCAACGTCTAACCGCTCTGCTGTACACCTGAAACCAATATAAAATAATATTGAATGTCAACTGTGATGGAAAAATCAAAAAATGGAGGGGGGGAGAGGAGAAAGGGAATAAGAGGTTCAAACCTCCAGGTGTAAAACAAATGAGTCACAAGGATGTGGTGTGCGGTACAGGGAATACAGTCAATAATACTGTATGTGTCATATGGTGTCATGTGGTGTCAAATCGTTGCTGG
>NW_011889067.1:644865-669491 GCF_000151845.1 Pteropus vampyrus
TTGGAAAAAATTAGATTAGGTCCTCATCTATGTCAGACATGCAAGAGGAATTCAAGATTTAAATGTAAATAAGAAAATTATAAATTGGGGGGGATTATGATTTTATATTCTTGATAAAGAGAAAACTTTTTTTGATGTAACACCAAGGGTGACAGTTTTGATTATATAAACATTTAAAACTTCTGTAAGGCAAAGAAATAAAAATAAAAAAGCTTTAAGGAGATTAGGAATAAAGTCTTTGTAACCTGATAAGCAAGAGGCTAATAATATTATATAAAGAGCTTCTGAAAATTAACAAGAAAAAGCTGAACACACCAAGTGAAAAAAAAAAAAAGCTCAATGTCTAGTACTCAATGCACTTTCAATAAAATAAACAAATGATATAAACAGGTAATTTACATAGGAAGAAGTGGAAAAGTAAAAAGATTTTTTGTTTACCCTAAAAATCAAAGAAATGGGAATTTAAACAGACACTACCACTTTCTACTTTCAAATGGACAAAGATCGATTATAGCAAATTGGAGTGAGGTTGTGGAGAAACAGGTATTCTCATACTTTGTAGGTTGAGGGGCGTATGTTGAAATGAACCTTTCTGCAAGGCGATTTGCCAACGTGTATCAAAGCCTTAAAAATGTCACACCATTTGACCAGCAATTATCCTGCTAGGAATTTATCCTAAGAAACTCATTAGGTAATTGTGCCTACATTAGACTCATCACGGCTTTATTTCATGGCTAACGGTCGTAAGCCACCTTCCAATAGAAGACTGGTTAAGGAGTTTTTGGCAGATCCACAGAAAGGAATGCTAAACCACCATTAAAACATAATGTAAAAGAATACTTATCGACGTGTGAAAAGATTCATGATATACTTTTACATGGATAAAGTAAATTACGAAACAATATGTGTAATATATAGTGGAAAGAGTTGTGACCTCTGGGGATCAGCTTCTGAGTCATTTTGATTTTCCTTTTGTGGTTTTTCTATATTGTCCAAATTTTCTTCACAAATAAATACCGATTTGTAATCAGAAGGCACACAGTAAATGTTATTTTGTTTGGGGATAAATGAGAAATATGACAAATAAAATATCATAGTCTTTAAACACTCCACCTCCCGAGATCTCTCCAGCCTCTGGTACAAAGGAGGACCCATTATCACTCCTCCTGGCTCCTGAAGTCCTCACCAAAATTTTCGAGAGGAGTAGGCATGTCTCAAGTGCTCACCTTCCTGAGTTCCATCCCCCTGCTTCAGGTCTGCTGCTGTGAAGCCACTTGAGGGCACCTGAGACACTGTGACCCAAACAGGATGTACACCCCAGGATACTGTCTCTGAGAATTCCAAACAGCACGTCCTGCGTGAGGCCTCTGGCAGTGAGCAGCCCCCCTCTCCCATTCTGGTCATACTTAGTCACTTGGGCCCCATTATGCCCTGGAATCCCTGTCCCCCCACAAATACTCCCTCCACTCCCGCCTTCGGCCTTCCCTTAATGAACCTTACAGGGGAGACCTGACCCAGTTCCATCAGAACCTGCTGTTTCCTTCCTCCGACCCTCCACCCCAGCACACGTGCACACACGCACACACACGCGCACACGGTGGTCAAGACCCCGCCTTCCTCCCTTAGCCAGATATGATAGGGCTCATGCCCTAGGAAAAACCACAAGATTAGTCTTCCCAGCTTCAAGGCTGGACAAAGGGCTGTTGCACTCCTATTGTTTGATGAGACATGCTACCCAGGGACTTCCACCCTGGCTCATATCCCAGCAACAGGTTTGTGTCACCATCATCCGACTAGGGAGGGACAGATTTTGTGGTGAGTATCCACATTCTTAGCCTAAGAGTCACCTGATAATTGCTATGCAAAGCCTCCTCACTTCAAGGAGCCTGTGCCCTTCTTAGGGTGGCCCCTCGGGCACCTTGTCATCAACATGTCTCAGCTGCCCCAGAGATCCAGGTTCCACCATCAACTCTGCTGAGCAGTGGGGGAGTGAAACCGAGATGGGACACAGTGGGGCCGCTGCCCAGGAAAGCTGGCTTGTGTGGTGATGCCCACCCCACCCCCCAACCTGGCCGCTTTGCTGAGACTGATGGCGAAAGCTGCCCTACGTCCACGGTGCTCAGGAGGCCCAGAGGGCAGGGCCTGGCACTGCCTGGCAATGAACTGCAGAGGGATTAGATGAGTCTGGGAGCCCACAGACAGGGTGGGGGGGCGGAGCCCGTCTCCAGTCAGTGTTTAAGGGACAGGAAATTCCTACTGGTGTGATGACCTCATGCTGACGGTGTTGGGAGCGCCTGCCAGGGGCTAACTCCGGGAGTGGCACAGTGTCCTGTCCCAGGATGCATGAGGCCACCACCCAGGGTCCCTTGAAGGAGCGCACAGAAAGTCTGACGCTATCTGCAGACTCTAGAGCCTGGATCCCATACAGCCCGGCCACCGCAAGGTCCAACCCCTTCCCGCATGCCCCGGTGTGAGTTTTTGGTCCCTCCTGAGGACGCTGAGGGAAAGCCGGACCCCTTGCCCCACACGGCGGTAAGCTAGCTCCTTCCTCTCGAGCCCAGGTCTGCACGCCTGCACGACCTGCGCCCTGGATGGGGTTAGGGACAGGGGGTGGAGGCAGGGTGAGCTTCCTGTGCTGGGGGCATGGACACAGGGGAGGGGAGGAGGCCCACAAACAGGGAGCAGATCTGGCCAAGGTGGCCCTAATTCACTAGAGGGCGGGTCAGGCGCCTGTGGGCGACACCTGGGGGACTCTGGCACGCGCATCTAATCATGGCTCACGCTCGGCCCTTGCCCCAGACCTGCCCCTTCCCTGTAACTCTGAGATCTGTCACCAGGACATGCAGGTTGGAGAAGGATGGCACTTTGCAGAGGCTTTGGGGGAGGTGACTTTTAAGCCTTCGGAGTCTGTCTGTTCCATATCTGTCTTTACAGTCCTTCAGCTACATAGCCTAAGCAAGGAGCATAGGAGACAGAATTCAGGAGAGACGAGAAAGTTCGACAACAGACACCTCTAAGTGTCTTAGCATTGAGGAAAAATGGGGAAGGAAATAGGAACGGGAAACCAAGCCGAGTATTTGCCGGCACCGCGAGAACATCCGCTTCCCGTCTGCTTTACTCACCGCTGTCTCCTGTGTCTCCAGCAACTAAAAAAGTGACCGGCACGTAGAAGGCCCCCAATTCATTTGTAAATGAATGAATGAATGAACGAATGAGTGAATGTTGCAGGGAGGTAAACCCCAAACACCTCAGGTCGCTGGGAACAGTCCCTGCCCCTGCCCAGCTCTCTGCTGGGGCTCACTCCTCCCCACCCCCTCCGTCATTAACAAAACCCCACTGGTGGCACCACGCGACAGGAGCAGCCGGTGTCCGGGAGGATACTGTGAATGGGACAGAATCTCTGCCCTCCTGGCTTGGCATGAGGATGAAACTGAGGTAATTCATGTTAAATGCTCAGCTCAGGTCCGGTCACGGAATAAATGGTTGGGACGGCATCACACACCGAAATGGAAGAGGCACAGAGAGACGCACCGCTAAGCGAGGCCCTCGCGACTGGAGATGCGGAATCCAACGGACTCCTTTACATGGTCAAATTACCGCCGAAATAGGCAAAGGAGTGACAGATGATGGTGACCAGTCACTTTTCTTTTAATTCCTCCGAATCCCTCCTGGAAGAGCCCAGCTCTGAGCCCGAAGACCCTCTGCTGTCACTTCATCCTAGAGCAGAGGGAGGATGGAATGAATAAGTGGTCCTGAGATGCAGGTAGACCTGGGCGGAGTCCGAGCTCTGACATCCCCTGAACAGGTGTCCTTGGAAGTCACTTTCCCTCCCTCAGCCGTGCCGTGGGGATGACAGCACCTCGCTCGCAGCACTGGGTGGATAAAATGAGATACCACCCCCCACCAGGCCCCTACCACCTGGCCTTTAGACAGGGTGCTAAGTGGATAGGATCCCTCTGTGGGAGGGAAAGGGCTCAGTGGGAGCTGCCGGACCACACACGAGGCTGGCCCGGGCACGCTCCCGCACTGGCGAAGCAAAGTGCGGGGCAGGCGTGTAGTTCTAGGAGGTGAGCAGCCAGCAGCCCCTCTCTGCTGACTCTCTGTATGGTTAGCGAAGGGGTGAGGCAGGCAGGGAGGTTGCGGGGGAGGGGCAGAGTGGCAAGGGCTTTGCCTTTAGTGACTGGAGAAACTACACCTCAGTTAGAAAGAGCTGTCTGGAATGTAAAAAGGTCAGGAACCTTGGAGGGAAAGTGATCATGTCATTTAGGAATTTCTACAGTTGAAGCAAGGGCAGCCTGCGTGGGGTGACGAGGCTTCTGAGTTGGACGGACCGAGGCTGTACTCCCAGGTTGGCCACTTATCAGCAGTGCGGGGGACACTGCGGGCCAGCTCCCTCCTGGGAGGAGTGCGGGGAATAACAGCCCCCCGCGGATCACCACGAGGTGGTGCAGACAAGGCCACTCAAGCAGTATTATCGCGATGGGATGACATAAGGCCAAGGAGAGCTGGGTCAGGAAAGTCGACGCCAAACGCTTTGCAGAAAACATACTTTAAACCGGGGCTTTTACCTAAAAGGAACTGTTCCTTCAAAAAAGGAAATCTTGAAGATGACATTTCAAACAACCCCGATGAGCACAGCGACGGGACAGCTGCTTGGGAAGAAGCTCTCTCAGGAGCTGGGTGTTGAAACCGCACGTACCTGGGGAGGAAGGAGGCCACCCAGCCGGGGAGGAATGGAACAGCCTCCACTTCTGCGGCTTTACTGCTCCCGCGTCTGCAAAGCCAGCTTAACCTCCATCCTGCGGCTCCATCCAATTGCCATCCCATCTCTCCTTCCCTCATGCTGTGGGGCTTCCGCAGCATCCACACCTGCCAGCGCCACGTCCCTCTGCCTAGCTCCTCTGCCCCTCCCCCCTGCACAGAGGCTGCCCTTGCCCAGATCGCACAGAGACACCCCTCCCCCTCCACTGGCTCCATTCAGCAACCTCCCCACAGTTCCCACTTTCCCTGGCCTGGGCAGCATTTCTACTCAGTTAAAAAAAAACAAAACAAAAAACAAAAAAAAAAACATTAGGGTGACTGCGATCTAGTCAATCACTTCCTCTTTTCTTAAAATTCTTGGTTTCGACAATACTTTTCTTTCACCCGCCTGTGTTATTAGTTGGCTCATCTTCCCCAATCACTTTAAAGGGGGTTTCATGTCGACTCCCTTCTCATCGCAATTGACAGGCTCTTTCCCCAAGAGCTAATGATCAAATCCAGCCCAGATCCCTCTCCTCAGCTTCGATTCCCAGTTCCTGCTTCCAGCTGGTATTTCCAGCTGAGACTCACCGCCCCTCAGACCCCACCTGCCCAAAGAAGACTTGTTTCATGTGGCCTGGGAGGCCCCCCACCATCAGGCCGTTCCCAGCCTCCCCACCCCTCATTCTGTCTCCTTAGCGGTTCCTTTTGCTCAAGACTCTCACCTCCTGGCCTCATCACCTGAAACAGGCTTCCTCCCTCTTAATCTGCTTCCTATTTCTCATCCTTTCAGGCCCCCAAATCACCTGGTTGCATTATTAGACATGCAGGTTTTTCAAGACCCGCCTCAGACATCCTGAATCAGAATCTTGAGGGGAAAGTCCCGGAATTATACATTTTTGTGAAGCTCCCCAGGTGATGATGATGCACTCTCAAGTTGAGAGTCAAGTTGAGAGGCTATATTCTGGACGCGTTACAAGCAAGAGTCGGCAGGAATTGATGGTTGTTGGATGTGGATCGTGAGGGAGAGGGAAGAAAGTAAAGCCCTCCGGAATTTGAACCAGGGGGAATGACTTATCCACGAGTGAATTAGGGGAAACCTGCACTGATTTTTGTGGGTAAAGGAAATTAAATTCCGTTGTTAGATCTTCAGCTGGACATGCTAAAGAGACCCCGGCAAGAGATGAATAAAAACATCGCTGAGGTCTTTTCTGAAATTCATTATTTGTTTAAATCCAAAACTATCTTTTATTCTTTTTCTCTGCCTACTGTTGAAACGCGTCGTAAACCCAAATGAAAGGATAAGACAAATGATCTTAAAGTAGATGGGTCTGTGTCAGTGTTGACTAGCAAAAGGGAAAAGCGTCTGGAGTTAAAATTAAAGCGTGAGCTGAAAAAGAAGCTACTAATTAGAGCTCGAATTTATCAGCACATCTCCTCTATTTTCTAAAACGATTATCCGAATTTATGTTTTCAAACTGCAAAAGGAATAGCTACTATTCTTGAACCTCCACCTCTCACTTGCCAAAAAATATTTAAGCCTTCTTGGCGAGTCTTTTGGAAAAGGTCTCTTTTCGTGGCACAGTTGTTTATTTGCATCTTAAAATACGATGTAGCGATAAATCCCTGCTCTACCAATCGAAATACAAGATCGAATTATTCAGACAAAAAGTATTTCCTAATTGTTCATATTATAAAGTTAACCCGCTGGAATCCGGACCTTAAAATTATAGTTTTAGCCTTAACGTGGCCTAGCAATACAAAAATTACGACTGAACCCAAGCTTGCACATCCTAAAGAGAATTAGGGATGGACAGATAGTAACAGAACCACTGACGGTTAAAAGAAACTGTCATACGCACGGAGCCAACTTAGAGTGCTTTATGTCAACGTTTGCGCTTCAGGACCCCACGCTTTTGTCGATATGAAAGTATTTCAATTTGCCGTCACATTCCTCTAGGACCTTAAATCAGCAAGGCCTGGGCTTCTGCCATGACTAGAACCAAATGTTATTTTCTAAAGAACAGAGCTTCAGGATCAGGAAAGTGTCAGGCCATTCATCAGGAGAGAGGAGGACAAGATGCCAAGACAAGCCCTTGATTCTTTAGGGCACGTTACTTAACCCTTTCCCTAAAATAAAAAGGTTTTTTTTTTTAATGGAAAAAAAAAAAAAGTCTCAGAATTCATGCTTTCTCCTCGATGCAAAGAGCATTTGGAGTCCTACGCTGTCATTTAACAACTAGAGACAGAATAGGTCTGTAGGGAGGGAATGACTCAGCACCGTCCTTTGCAGGTGGGAGTGCAGGGTGGGGAGCCCCGAGACCAGGTCAGGGGCGGAGCTGAGAGCACCTCCCCGGCTCCCAGGTCCCTCCCTGCTGTGAGGCCACCATCTGGAGGCTTCCACTCTTGTGTAGACTTTTCAACTAAACCAAAGCAGTGCTTCTAATTCACGAGGTTTCTAACCGACACCATGGCAATTATCTTTACCGTGTGCCCAAATCCCGGAATCAGATATAGATGGTAAATTATATCACGCGCGATCTAAAATGAATTTTTTTAATGAAAACAATCATCTCCCTGGTATACGATTTTCATTTCGAAAATTTCAGTTGCACATGTGGGTGTGGGTATAGGATGGTTCACAGCAGGAGTTGGGTTCAGTTTACTAAAGAGATGAGAAGGAACCTCTATGTGTAGTCTCCACTTTGCAGGTGACAGAGGAAGGCAGAGGAATGACACGGAACTAGAGACTTCCAGGATCTCGCCAGCTAGCGAGAAGACAGCCAGCTTAGCCACTTAATTAATGGGGTCAGTCTAGGATAGAGGCGACGGTGTGCTGAGACCGGCTGGCAAGAGCCCATTTCCTGCCAGCAAGCACGCATCTCGTCCCAAGTCTGCTTTCGTCTTGGCACCGTGAACTTGACAGACTGAAACTGGCAAAGGCTCTACAATCGGGGTTCTTGAGGGACGACAGTTAAACACCAGTGCAAGGCTGAGAGACGATGTCACTGAAGAGATGAGTTTTGAAGGCTGAAAAGGGGTGTGATGGAGGCCCTTGGGTGGAGGAGGGTCAGGGGAAAGAAAAACGCATGTTTAGGAAATGTGAGCGGATTAAGTGGCTCTCAGACTTTTAACGTGCACCAGTGTCACCTGAAGAGCGTGTTGAAACAACATGTTGCTGGGCCCCGCTCCCAGAGTGTCTGACTTAATAAATCTGGGGTAAGGCCCGAGGAGTTGCTTTTCTAGCAAGTTCTCAGAGGATCTAATGTTGCTGGTCTAGAACAGAAGTAGATGGTAGAGCGCCCGGGCATGCCAGAAAAACGTGGATTTTCTCTTGCTCCCCACCTAGCAAAGGGCGGTCTGGGGCCGGTGGCATCTGCATTACCTGCTTTCAGACAGGTCGACTCAGAACCTGCAGTTTAATAAATCCTTAGGTGACTCATATGCATCTAGGCTTGATAAACGCTGCACAGCGGAGCCCAGTGGTTCTCGATTCTGGCCCTGAATTAGAATCACCTGGGGAGCTTTTCAAAACCATTCGTGCCCAGGCCCTACCTCCAGAGACGTGGATCTACTGCCTTAGGATGGAGCCTGGGCATGGGTGTCCTCTAAAAGCTCCCCAGGGGATTCGAATGTACAGCCACAGGCTGCAGACCAATGCTTTAGCCATAACCCTCAGGTAGGAGAAGCAGTCCTTGTCAGGGCGGCTCTTGTGAGGGTTCCATGATGAAAGTTTGAAGAAGCCGCCAAAAAGCTGCAAAGGCATCCCTCACAGCGGAGACTATGACGGGGGCAGGGACAGACAGCTCACTCTCCGGTATGCCTGTCCCTGCTCCCTGCACGGAGCTCAGCCACTTGTTCACCCCTCTCTTCCTCCGGCTTGCCTTTGGCCTCCCACTCTGTCTTTCACTTTCTCCTTCTCGCTCCCTTAGTGATGTATAATATTAGTTACCATAGAAAATACTTTCCCTATCAGCACATCATGTGACTATGCAAAGCACTTCACGTGTCATTTCATCAGACAACGTGAAAGGGAGAGAGTTAAAAAGCCCTTGTATTTATCGAACGAAGCTCCATGGCCCTGATCTGTCATTGAAATAACAGGCGAATTGAATGGTTTGGGTTATTCCCTCTCTGAAACAAAACTAGTACCAACTACTAATTAAAAAGCTTTGCATTTGCATATGGCCCTTGACTGACCCTCCTCTCCTGAAACACCCATCCTAGAACTTGACCCTGAATAGAGAAGGGAAGTTCTCACCCTGTTGCATGGGGCGCGTCTTAAGCAGCGTGTATTCTGAGAGCACGCTCAGCAGGCACACATTAGATCATGGAGTCTTCTGGGACGGTTTGGCCATTGTAAAGGGCTTTGCTATGTAATAAAAAGCCATTAGCGCTGAACTTCAAAAGCATTAGGCTAAGTGAAAGAAGCCAGACACAAAAGACCACCTATTGTATGAATCCACTTGTATGAAAGGCTCAGAAAAGGCAAATCTATAGAGACAGAAGGTAAATTAGTGTTTGGTTACCTGGGGCAGTAGGGAGAAGTAACTATAGATGGACACCAGGGTTTTTTTTTGCGGGGGGCGGGGGGGAGGTAGGGATGATAGAAATGTTCTGACATTAGATTCCAAGTATGGCTGCACAAGTCTATAAATATACCCCAAACCACCGAATTGCACTGGCAAAATGAATGAGTTTCATGGAATGTAAATTATACTTCAATACAGCTACTTAATAAAAATAACGGCAGCGACAAAACATTAGCATTATTTCTCCACCTTAAAATAAGCCTTTCCCATTCTCGTCCTCCTCTAATAACGCACACTGAAGAGGAGGGAGCAAAAAGTTGTAATGTGGACTTATTTAAGAAAGAAAAAAAAGATGTATTTACGTTGCCTATGGTTTGATAGCATTTTTTTCTGCCTTAAAGTATATAGGTTTGGCAAGGCCAGGAAAGGAGAGAAAAGAAAGACGTTTCAAAAGAAAATAAATAAAAGCTATTTTCCGTTGTTAAAAATAGCTGCCTCGGGGAACCTTCTGGAGGCAGGGAAAGGCAGAGCTGCGGGAAAGGGTTAACCCCGCAGGAGCTGACATCTGGCAGCAGTGAGGGCGTTGGCAGAGCCCCGTCCGCCCGTACCAGTCTGTACAGGGGAGCTGTCCCGCTTGCTGATTTATCATTCCCTAATGTCACGGGGATGGGATGTTGAAATTGTGGCTAGAATGCGAAATACGAAAAACACGAAGATTATGATTTAGCGTCTGGGGAAGATCAGCGTTAGCCGGGGAACAGCTTGTAAATGGGAGGCATCCTTGACACTCGCCTGTGGTTTTCAAGGCTGGGGGGCGGGGTGGGGGGGGAAGCAAACTCGGGGATTTTAGACGGCCAGAGGGTTCGTGCCTTAGAGTCGACGGAGGCAAAGATGGAATTAATAAGAGCAAAACCACGTCTGTGCTGTGATGCAGAGACAGTGTCTGTGCGCGTCAGGAGGACCAAAGTACATTTTAATTAAACAGAGACTTGATGTTGAAGGATAAATAAAGCAGTGTGGGGCGTAAACAGCGTAAATCCGTGATGCCAATGCCACCTGCAAGTGTCTAGACGTGAGGTGCATCCTGCTAATTTGGAGTCTCAGACGAGATGCAGAGAGAGGGGAAAATATCCCCAAGTTCTGCTCATTAAAAGAAATAATAGCTTGGATTTTAAGGAGGTGCTCAGGCGGGGAATGATTTTAACAGTTATCTGTGGAGGACAAGTTGAGTTAGCGAAAGAGACACAAAACTATATGTGTAAAAACCTGGCCTCGAAAATATACGAGGATCCCTAGTTTGCGTGACTTCTTTCTTCCCGACCAGAGTTTACATATTGAGTTGGAGCTCTCTGCATTTCTGCGTGTCAGCATGCCCCCGTGCACAGGGAAAAATTCAGTTTCCACATTGTTTGTTGGTTATAGAAATGAGTGTTGACAACCGATCCTCAATGCTTATGGTTTGTTTTAATTACTTCCTGTCCTGACAAATGCATCTACAATATGGATTTCAAGAATTGGCCTCGAGACATGGGTGTGCTACATTGAAAGTTTAAAAAGTTAAATAGTTTACTAGCACATCTACTAAACCTTGAATAGTCATTCATTTGTTCATTCATTTATTCATTCATCCAGAAAAAGCACTGCCCTGGGCACTGTACAAAATGGTCAGGTTGGACCCTGTCTTCCCAAAGCACCCAGTCTGCCTGATGGAATGACGTAGGAAACTGCAAGGGTCAGGGGTGGGGGGGTGTGTGTACTAAATTCATTTTGCAATAATAAATGGAAAAAATAAATTACTATTCAGGAGTTCTCTTCCTGTCTGGTGATGTTGGGCAGTGGGACTTTGCCCAGAAAAGTCCTTCAGATAACTAAGGATAATCACTCTTCAGAACCAATTTAAGAATTACAAAAGAAATTTTGCTGGGAATTACTCTAAAATATAGGGCTCCCTCCCCTGCCTTTCTTGATCTCACTTGGTCACGCTGACCCTCAGTTATAGTCACCTGGGCACAGCAAGCCAGGAGCCTGGCCGTTTTCTGTTCATTTGTTATATTATATCATGGTTTTACTCTTATTGCTGCGTGATTGGGGGCAGGCCCTTGAACCTCACTAATTGTGCTTCTTCTCTGTAAAAGGGTGGACGTCACCTGATGTTCTATTAGGGCCTTTTCTAGTTCCGATGCCATGTCCTTTATGCTGTGCTGTCAGTACCGTCCCAGGTGCCTTTGTGGTGGAAGGCAGTGTGCCCATGGGAAACGCCCCTCGTGTGTGATGACTGGGGACTCTCGTCAGGTTTAAGACTGTGCTTATTAGAACTCTATCTGGTGTCCCCACAAACAGGCTCTGCCAAGCTCCTGGAGGTTTCCTGGGCATGAACCGCACAGCATGCCTTTTTCAGCTTGTTAGGATGTACAAAGGAGCATCTTCTTTTTCTTATTCTTTTCTCCTTTTTCTTTATTATTATTTTTTTTTTCTTGTTTTTGTCTTTAGTCATCACATGGACGATTGAGGTTGCCTTAAGTCTTACCTGTAGGCGAATGGAGTAGAAGCACATTCACACGCCTACCTCTGGTGCTACTACCGTTTCCCCATCAGGCAATCCCGAATCTCCAGAACAATGGCATCGAACATAGCACTTTTCTTGGCATCCATCCATGTTCATTTCATTCCTAAAACAGATATCTGGGAATTCAGCAAGCGCGTGTTAAGGAAGTGGCTGCCCTGTTCCAAGCCCTGAGCAGGCTGCGGGAAAGGCAGAGGTGACAGGCCTGATCCTGCCGGAGTCAGGTGCGTCTAGGAGCTCCGGGAAGAATGTCCTCACAGAGCCCTGCACGGGCCGCTGGCCCCGTCACACTCGCTCTTGGATTTGTATGTTTTTCCCTAGATGAAGACCTAAAAATGCGGGTGGAATCTCACTGTTCTATGAACTGACCATGCCCCTAGTCTGCTCTCTCCCAATATTTTACCCTCGAAGGGCTGTTGTTTTCTATCATCAATGTAATCCGTGCTTACCACAGAAAATCCGGAAAAAAAAAACAAAAAACAGAGAAGTAGAAAGAAGGAAAACAAATCAGCATTATGGGTAACATTTTGACCTATTTCCTTCAGGTCTGTGTTCAACAAATTCTTATGGAGACCCTGTGCCAGGCCATTACGCTGGGTGCTGGGGACGGGACAGTGAGTGACGCCATTCACCTTCACATGACTCACAGCCTAGTGAGAGAGAGAGAGAGACCCTGTGTGCAGTGTGATGACCAGGTAGTACACGTGGGAGGGACTTGACCTTGGGGCGCTTCCTCAGACCCTGGGTTCAGGACAGGGATTCTGAGGAAAAGACGTTTACGTTTAGACCTGAAGAACCACAGGGAGAGGGGAGTGGTGGCAATGGGAGGGAGGCTTGAGTGAAATGTGGGTTCAGGGTGGCAGGAGGGCAGAGGGCAGAGGGCAGGGACCTCCAGGAGGAGGGATGATAAGATTCGCTGCTGGGGAGGTAAACCAGGCCCCGCCAGGCAGGGCATTTATCAACCAAGTTGTCGTTATTCTGCGGCTACAATACTACAACCTGCTTCTTGTGTTTATTTGTTTTTGTTCTGGGACTTAACACTATAGCATAATCGTATTTCACATTATCGTAAACTATTTTAATGGAGACTTACTATTACCCCAATTGAAGAGGCAATCGTTTACTTAATTAAGAAAAAAAAAAAGAGCTTATTTTTCTTTGCTTCACATTCCACGCCCCTCGTGGTTCTCCAAGGTCTTCAGCTAATGGCAAATTGGAAAATCCTGGGCGGGATAGATGTATTATTGTTCTTTTACCCCAAAACAGAATCTGAGTCATCTCCCAGATCCTAGCACCTGCATGACTTCTGGCAGCAGCCGTCAGATTCCCTCCCAGAAGGAGAAGCAACCTAGCTCTCATTTCCCGCTCTAAATCACCCACTCCCGCACCCAACGAAGGATAAACTCACAGAACCAGTTTCTGGGTCGCCCCAAGTCCCTTCTTCCTTCCTCCACTGGGCTCTGAGCATTCCCACCTGCCCTCCCCTCCTCTAAAGAAATCAAAGACCCAATCCGTTGACAATATAGCAACCTTTTATTTTTAAAAAAGGCTTTAGAAGAAAAAAACCTCAGCCAAACGCAATATAGGAAGAAACTCATTTCTTCATCCGTCTCGACTTCAAAGAAGCGACAAGCACTCATTCATTCATTCATTCATTCTTCAGCAAGAACTGTGTTGTCCGGCTGCCCTGAGACTATGGAGTAGAGGCAGGAAGCTGCATCCCCACTGCCTTGCTGACCTCACCGCTAAGGGAGAGTGATGTTCAGCAAATAAACGCCAGCCGGCATCTGCCGCCCGACAGTGGTAGGCGCTATGCAGGGACGCGTACGTGAACACACAGCAGGAAAAAGCATGGCACCCTGAAGGAACTGGAAGGAGGCAGTGTGGCCAGGGCATGGCGAGGCAGTGGGGAGGTCGTCAGATGAACAAGAGAGACTTCTTCCTTTCCTCCTTTCCCCCAGGACACAGCCCTAGGACGCCTTATGAGAGAGTGTTTCTGCCCCTTTGGAAAACCGTCAGACTGGGTGGGCTTGGGATTGGGGAAGGGAAACGAGTCACGTCGCCCGAACCCATTCAGCTTCCATTTTCCTTTGGTCTTGGGAGCCCTGGGCGTCCGTCACCTGGTTATGAATGCAGTCCTCAGGACAATTAAAATACCAAAAGAACACATGAGTGAAGAAGTTCTGTTTCTGTACCTCCCTTTTATGTGCAGCTCATTGATTATCCCTCTGTTGGTGGTTCTTCAAAAGTATCTTAAGATGGAATATTCTTGTGAGCACGGCTGTTAATATTAATGCTGTATCCAACACCCGCAGATTCTCAGAGAAGTCAGGTTGCCGTTAGATTATATTATTGATTTATTCTGCCCAGCCGAAGCAGTTTGAACTCTTTCGGTCACAAGTGCTAGAAACCCCGATGCAAGTTGCCTTAAGCCGACAGGGAATTTACGGGCTGACGTTATGGGACGGTCCTGGCATAGGGCTAAGTGTCAGGCACGGCTTAATGGAGGGGACAGACACTAGTATTAGTACTCAGCACAGCTCTGTTCTTCCTGAATGTTGATTCTGTCATCAGGCGGTATCCCCACTTGGGGTCGGAAGGCAGCTGCAGCAGCTCAGCTTTAAATCCCACAGTGAAAAGACAGTGAGGACCGCCAACGCCCACCCTGGGAGCCGGGAGGAAGATGGACACCAGCATAAAATACAAAGCCTGAGCAGGGGCGAAGAATGGGCCCCATGGAAAAAGCAAGGCACCAGAGGGGTTTTTAATAGGAGAAAGGTAAATAGATCTAAGAGTCTCGCTCTCCGAAAATCATTACACCGCAAAGCTAACTTTTGATAGGACCCATTTATGTAACTTGATAGAAGGGACCCTCTGAGAATGAAGGGGCTGCGAAGCAAGCCGAGAAGTCATCTGGTTCCAGCCCCTTCCTTTCGGCAGGATCAAACCCAGACCTCTCCGGGCGGGTGGAAACGTGTAAATGTTTCCAATGAAAGACTCAAGACTTGAGCCTGGGCATCTAATAATTCTAGAATTTAACATCGCCCCGTCTCACCCCTCCTTCTCTCCATGCCTTCGACAGATGAAGAAATGGATTCTGTTTTCATTTTCTCCAATATAAACTCTGCTCTCTAGTACCTCGAAGGCTTCAAATTCCACCGTCACATTTCAGATTCACATCATTTTATTATTAGTCATCCGGCTTCCTTCCTATTTTTTTCTTTCATCTTAATTCAGGTTTTGTGTCTTAAAAGCATTCCTGAATTTTATAGAGAGAATAAAGCGGATGCCCCGTAAAATGTATTTTTTGCAGTAAATATTTTTCAGAAATGTGTTCTTGCTCTCCTACTCCGCACAAGTTCCTCGACCTCTCTGAGCTTCCATTTCCCCATCTATAAAATGGGGATAATA
This sequence comes from Pteropus vampyrus, assembly GCF_000151845.1. NCBI lineage: Eukaryota > Metazoa > Chordata > Mammalia > Chiroptera > Pteropodidae > Pteropus > Pteropus vampyrus. Next base: position 660,112 of record NW_011889067.1, read on the forward strand.
ATCATAATAAGTTTCATAGGGTTTGGGGGGAGAATTAAAGCACTCAGAACTTTGTATCTGGCATTTAGTAACTGTTAAATGTTAGCTACTGTTGCTATTATATTATCGGCATCATCGTGATCGTCATTTTATAGACTTTTCCCATAGACTCTCTTCTTTGGGTATTTCTCATCCGTGGGCAATGAGAGTTTTCTTCTGACCTCTATCCCCACGCCCCACAAAACAAAAATCAAAACCGGGTGGTTCGTGCTTCTTGAATCCTCCCTCCTGCCCAGCTTGGCCTTAACGTTGCTATTTGATTTGGTTCCCATTTGATCTTGAAGCAGAGGATGGTTCAGTGGCCTAGTCACCCAGGCGTGTGGAGGGAAAGCGGGGATCCTTGTGTCTGGGTGCTTCTGTTCCTAGAAGCTCCACTGGGGGCCTGGTCTTGGTGCACAGACGGCCCGCCCCTCCTGCCCTCACTATGAGCCTCTCCGGGGACTCCCAGTCCCGGGCTCCGGCCATCCCCTCTCACTACACCCCGGTGCCACCGGGGGGTCTGAGGCTGGATGCAGAGGCTGCCTTCGCACCAGAACTTCCAGCACAGTAGCCCCCAGATTTGCCTCAGGAGGCTGCTGGCTGGACATTTGCTAGTGAGTGGGGAACTTCCCTTCCCACCTCCCTGACTCGCCCGAACCTCCAACTTAGTGCCGCTTCTAAATCACAGACCTCAGCCCCGGGTCTTCCTCTCCCCCCAGCTCTCACCCCTTTACACTGGACGGCACCCAGGGTCTGCTCCATCTCTCCCATGAGGCTTTGCTGCTTTCTCAAGGAGCTGAGTTCCAGGTTACACTCGGGTACCTTTCATTCATTGTATACCATCTATTCTCGGTGGAACAGAAGAAGTTCCTGGAAGTTTTCTGACATTTGCTTGGCACCCTTACCCAGCTTCTAGCATGAATGCAGACTTCCCTCATTTTTATGGATCTTGTTTAATTTAATTTAGAGTTGTGAAGGAGGGCCATATTACCCTAAAACCGGGGTGTACCGTTTTTCGTTTGGCTTGTTCAACCTGGAAACTGTCTTAAGTGAAGCATTTCCACTTTGAAACCTCTCTTTCTGTCTGCAGTTGTGAGAGAGGGCAATATTTAACGTTTTTTGCGAATGTTTCAAATATTGGAGCCTAGGTAAAATCCTGCTTTTGGCAATACACAGGGGAAATGTGGAGGCAGTAATGAGCAAAATCCTCCTGGGAAGAGAGCACAGAAGGATGAAATGTGAGCGGTTTCTGCTCCTCGGTGCAGGGCCCCACAAGTCAGGGCTTCTGAAGGAGGCTGCTGTCAAGGGCTCCGACTTGCCTGCCCCGTGGGCCAAAGCCTGCTTTAGCCACACCGTTTACTGTGCACAGACAACAAAGGAAATTCATGAACAGAGAGTATGTCAACTGTGTGGCTGCTGCCAAGAATGGGAGCCAGAACCTCCTGGCCGGGCTTCTCCTCAGCCTCTGCTCGTTCACGAGTGGAGCCCGGCCAGGTGAACCAACGCGACCACCTCTCTGCGTGCAGGCCCACGGCTGGCTTTCGCAAACATGTCTTTGCAGGGCTCCTGATGGTTCCTCCTCAGCATGCATGAGGACGCCCATGTCACCAAGCCAGGTCTGCAAGCAAAGTTCCTGTCCCGTGCAGACACACGACTTACAGCTTCCTGGGGAATATGGGAGGATGGATTCTTTTTTTTCCCCCTCGGGCAAGCCCCCGCCCCAGCACCCACAACAGCAACCTGCACATTTACTGTGACATTTTTACTTTCCTCACAATGTGTTGCTGGGGCTCTCTCTGAATCGCTTCACCTTATTTCTCCTACGACGCCCATCCAGCCAGTCTGCATTGCATATGTTCTTTGAGGTCAAGAGGCTTGCAGGAGAAGGTTCTAGGGGCCACATGACTAGGACGGAGCTGCACAGTGTTGCTTAGGGCACAGTAACAGACAGCATCTCTTGGCTTAGATTCAGAGCTGACTATACCTTGCCCACTTTCAGGCTGGCCTGAAATGAATATGGTGCTGGGCAGGGTCATGGGGCTCAACCCCAACATGGACGTTTGGGTTCCCTTTGTTCCGCAGGAAACCTGAAGTTTGCTTAAATCCAGGGACCATTCCTCACCTGCCTCTACATGTGAGTTACCATGCGGAAGACACAGAGAAGCAGAAAATGCAGTCTACCCTCAAGGAGATTTCTAGGTAATCAGAGCTTCCTTTAGTTACTCAATACTCCTCCCTCTTCTTCTTCTTCTTTTTTTTTTTTTTACTTCTAGGATTTTGCACATGCTGTGCCCTTAGCCTGAAATACTCTCTTTATCCCGCTCTTGCTAGGACTGCTGTGTACAATCGTGCAGGTAACAGACTGCACAATGTTAGATCCACTTACATCAGTGCGAATGGCGCCCTCAGAAATATCCAGTCCACAGCCCGCACAACTGTACGGCATGGCTTCAGCCCACTTCTCCCAGCTGGAGGTAGCTCCTAGTCACCTCAGTTTTAGGCTTAGTCATTATCTTTCCTTCTTTCTTTCTGTCCTTCTTCTTATCCTCCTTCCCTCCCTTGCCTTTCTTCCTGTCTCTCATATTTATTAAATACCTACTGGATACATCAGGATCTGTGCGAGGAGCTGGGGATACAACTGTAAAACAGACAGGGCCCCGCCCTTGTGGAGGTGATGCTGTCGTGAAGCATTTATATTGTTCTTCCTCCAGGAAGCCTTCCATGCATCCATGATGGCATCCAGTACCTACTGACTGACTGATGAATGCCTCTGACTCGGGGACCTTTTGCTCTAGAGCACAGAGCCTTTGGTCTGGAGGAAGACCGAGGGGGACAGGAGGGGCTGAGGAGACCGATTTTAAGTCCCTTCAGGCTTCTTGCCCTTGGAAACACCCTATGGCATTCATGAAGCTCATTAGTGAAGCCGAGATTAATATGAGGCCCAGAGCAAGGCTTCTCCCCACCAGGGAGGCCACAAAATTCCAGAATGTCCCAGGGAGGAACGGAGCACCAGCCAGGCCTGCCTCCCAGGGCTGCAAAACACTCCCTAATGAGTCCTCTCCAGGGGAGGGTGAAGTCACCTGCAAGGAGGCCGCTAAGCCTCAGGTGTTCTCCAGGAGGCTTAAAATAGCCAGGCTCCCTCCACAAACACCTTCCAACACTGTTTAGGATGGCGATTGCCAGGAAACTAATGAATCTGAGCTTAGTGAATTAATTGTTGATGAAATAATGTGAATACTGTGCTTCCTGTTCATCAGTCTCTATAGAAATTAATTAGCCCCACTTGGCAACAAGCAGGATCAAAATTTCAACTTAATTTACGAATTTGGCCAAATTGTCTATGGGAAGCCTTGCCTGGAGGACCGTTCGTGGCTGCCTCGTGTCCAGACAAGCCTCGCCTTTCATGGAAGACAAGATTGCTTTAAGAGAGTCCCAGCAAGAGAGGAGGGTGGTGGAGGAGGGAAGAGGGAAGGTGAGGGCTTTGCTTGTGTTAAGCCTCAAGCAGATCCACGCCTCTCCCGCCTTCTGGCCTCGGCCCTCCCTGGTAGACACTTCGACAGAAGAGATCTATTAGCTGAGTCCAGGGGTGACGGCTCAGAGCAACGGGGCAACTTTCAGGCTGACCTTGCATTCGATAATTCTGTGCTGTGTGTTCCGGTCACCTCTACTACATAGAATTATTCAGGATTTTAAGCAAAAACTAAGCAGAACTATCCTGGGCACCGAAGATACAGTGGGGAACCAGGTAATGAAGGCCATGCTCCCGTGATGCTTACTTTCTATTACGAACACGGACACGAACACGAGCTACCCACCTCTGGTTTTTGATTCTGTTACAACTTGGACTTGTTAACATTTTATTATGGGCCACATTACTGAACTCTGGGTTCTACGTTCGTTTCTGCTTTTAAAACAAAATGCGCATGGCCTAGTATATACCTACGTTGTCATCTCCCTTGCATGCATGGCTATTTAAATTCATATCTGTACAGATGTTCTCAAATTCCGTCCAGAAAGCTCATGCTCTTCTGAAAGAAGCCAGATTTAGCAACTATTTTGAGATGTATTAAGCCAGGGGAGGGAAGCCTGTTTGCCCGTGACATTGGCCAATCGTATCTGTCCTCAGGTCCCAAGAGGACACCCGTGTAGGTCTGATTCTTGACTGAGAATCACATCAGATCAGGCTGCACGGAAGGCGTCACTTGTGCGTCCAGGTCGGCTGCTGTGGCCAGAGAAGAGCATACTGAATGGAATGTGCTGCCCGCTGGGCAGGTGCCTACTTCCGCCTGGTGGGCATATGTAGCTGCAAGCAGACCACCCTTCCCCTTAGGAATTTGTGATGTCGCTAGCAGCCTTCTCTGTGACCTCAGGTCGTGTCTGTCCTCTGTTTACCTTTGTTCTCAAACTACAGGTCTGTAATTCCACGGCCCCCTCGGGTAGCTTCCAGGGAGAAGGTAGCGAGTGTGCACTAACAGAGGCGTGGACAGGAACAGCTCCAGCCGAGCGCTCCGTAGAGCAATCGAATGCGCTGAGGGACCCCAGCATGGTCTTCCTGTAGCCTGGCTCCTCAGCCAGACTGAAGTCGCTGTTTCACAATATACGTCCCTATGGCTTTCCCCATCTCCTGTCTCCTGAACCGCTATTCGCCACGCCTCAGAGTAAACGCTTCTCAGGCCCAGCTCACGTGCCAGCCCGCTGCTGTAGCCCTGAGGGTATTCCCTGGAAGCAATTTCTTCCTGTCTCTGGCCCCACACTGCTCTTGAAATACAGCTATTTGTGCATTCTCTCACCTACAGATGTCAAGTCCTCCAGGAAAACCCGTGTGTTCTTCATCTTCTCTTGTCTCCTGTAGTCTTCGCACTGAATATGGACTTGGTATGTGTTTGTTCTGCGTCTATTCTACCCTGGGAACAAATGGCTGTTTATAGAAAATGGTGAGATCTAATGAAAGGTCTTAATCTTAAGTCCAATGGTGCTGAATGTCCAATTTTTTTCTTTACTGAAAGCGAATGAGCAGAATTATTCTCCTTGGTGCACTATCGCCCAGAACGGAGATTTAGTCAGGTCTTTCCGTCTTCCCTCTCTCTCATTCTTTCTGTTGTTTATATATTACTCTGGCACAGGAAGTGGAGACCAGGGGTTGGCAGTGAGAGCCAAGAGACCAGGGTTCAAATCCCGGGTGTGCCTCTTACTCCCTGAGGGATCCTGCACGATTTGATCTGCCTAAGCTTCAGTTTGCTCAGCCATGAACTAGAAATAATAACTCCTGTTTCATCTGAGTCCAAGGGGGCTGTGAACATTAAATGAGACGGTAGAGGTGCAAGTACTTTAACATGGTGACCCCAGTGTGTTCACTGTGTGAAAACCACCCAGCTATACTCGGTAACATGTATAGATCTGTCGCACTTCAGTGAAAGTTCTTTATAAGTTAACTCTCCGTACAGACATTTCCAATTGCATCGTTATTAGACTGTTTACTGAGGAAAAAGGTGCAAGAATGAATTAAAGCTGGCTGTCAGGCATTTACAGTCTTGAGGAGATGCCGAGTGTATACGGGAACAGCCATTTTGGTGTACAGAGACAACGCCACGTGTTGTAAAGTATTCCTCCAGGATTCTCAATGTTTTAGTTTTACCGTAGTCAAATGCAAAAAGAGCCATCACAATTAAGAACCACTGGACTAAACACATCCGAGCATATTCAAGTCAATAAAAAGACAACCTCATAGAAAATGGACAAAGCATACAGACAAGCAGATATACACACGGCTAATAAATACATGGGGACATGTTTCACCTCGCAAGTGATCAGGGAAACAAAAAAAAATCTTAAAGATACTACTTTGGCAAAAATCAAAAAGATTGATAATACCCAGTGTTAGTAAATATGAAGAGCATATTCTCATAAAATCTTCTAACATATATCCTTAGATTCAGAAATTTCATTTTTGGTTAGCTCTCCTATAAAAACAATTACATAGGTACACAAGTATTTACACACATGTATGTAAAACTGGTCCTTATAGTACTATTTGTAATAGTGTAAAAGTCCAGTAATTATAGCATAGTTCAACAACTGTGACACATGCACATGTGAAAAATCATTCAGCTACTAAAAGAATGGGGTAGAATTATAAGCATTGACCTGGAAGGATTGCATCTATGCACGTAACATGTACAGTCATACGGAGGAAAAAAGCAAATATTGTAGAATAATATGTACGGTATAATCTCATTCTTGTTAAAAAAATGTTCTCACTACATGCACAGAGAAAAGACTGTCTTAAAGCTCTAACGGTAATTACCCCTAGGGAATTGGAAAGGAGCGTGGGGATTTTTGCCTTTTACTTTATATTTTGCGGCTATTTTTACAATAAACATGTGTGCACTATTTTTGTAATGTAAATAGTCTGATGTGAGTTCAAACGGAAGCTTTATAAAGAAGAGCTTTCTGTGCCAGAAGGTTGGGGCCACTTCGGGGCCATCTCTTTACCATCATTGTCACTGAAAAATCTTTTAGGGAACCCCACAGCTAAGACGATTTGGAGAAAGGGACTGGTTTCTTCAAGTTCTTTTTTGGGATCAGCCTGATCAGATTCAGAAAAGACTGCTATGCAAGGGATTCATTGCTAGTATAGAAATTCCCATCCTGGCTGTTTCGCCATCGACGTTTCTGCCCCGTGGATGTTGGGAGAATCTTCTGTTGTTAAAGGATGAGGAAGAAGATGAGACTGATGTGGCCAGCAACGGGGGGGGGACACCTGAGTTTCACGGTGCAGAGATTTGTGTTCAAAGCCTAAGGTTTCCAACGCCAGAGAAGATAAAGAGGATACAGAGACGAAGCCCGAGGAGTGAAGAGGTGTCATTTCACAAGCACTGACAGTCCACCGATTGTGATGTTTGGGAGTGCAAAGCCTCTGAGGCCATGTTACGCCTCAGCTGGAAAGTCCTCAAGATCAACTGCCGAGGCCTGCCATGGACCCAGGAAGGAAGAATGGAGACACATGTTGTACAGTTCTCACAGGAAAGAAGCCAGAATTAGGAATGACGCGATTTCATCGTTAGGGTGAAAATGCGGTGTTCGTTTCTTATACGTTTTGCTCCATAAAGGACAAAGAGATTCTACTCGGCCATTATACCTCCCACTTCCGGTTCATAAGCATAATTAACAGTAATCGAATGGCTTCTACTTGATCCACACCATCGAGCATAACGGTGTAGTTACACAGATATCTGAGTTCTCAAAACAGCCGCGTGCAACTTGAAAAAACTCTGATCTGAGTTCATACAGAATTTCAGTTCTCTTAATAAAGACTTATTTAGAAGTTCTCATGAACTGGCTGCTGAAAATGTGCATGGCTCTCTGTGCCAATCTGAGCAACAAATATTTATTTTCACCAAGTCCAAGTGGTAAAAGAGAAGAAAGGATAGAAATGGTTTCACCAGAGAGGAAGAAGTGATGGTCTGCAATAGGCACAGGAAGTTCCCTGCTCAAAAAAAAAACCCAACATTTTCCATATGCTCTACATCGAATAGATTCATCTGGATGGAAACTCAAAAGCCCTTAGAGAGAGACAAATCTCATTCCGGCCAATCCTTCGCTGATATCAGTACCTAGAGAAGAAGAATTTTGACTGGGCGAAAAAGTAAGAAAGGCTTCTGCCTGTCATTTGGCCGCCTTAGTCACCACCTTAATGCCTCCTCCTACACTAAGTGCACCTTGCTCGCCGTTCCTTGACCTTGGTGCACTCACAGGCTTCCACATGCTTTTTCCTCTGCCTAGAATTCCTTCTATTGTTCCTCTACCGACAATTCCTACTCACTCAACTTCTCCGCAAAGTCATCCCCGACTCCCCCAAGTGGGGAGGACCTGTGAGGGAAGAGGACAACTCTTCCCACTGTTTCCCAGATCCTGTCTTGATGCTTCTGCTACATCCCTCATGACAGATTAACACGAGTCGCTCTGTGCGAGAAACATTCATCGCCCCCTGGAGGAGGGCGAACCACTCGATGGCAAGAGCGTGTTTCCATCCCTGTACTCTCCCTCCACCTGCCTCTTCCTTACTATACTAGGTGTGAGTTAGTTAGCACACAGACTTTCTTGGTATGCGGGAACTCTAAAATATATCCGCCACAGATGCAAGGGGCCAGCTGTGGTTTCAGCGAGTTCCTTGATCAGAAACAACACTGAAATCATGTGACAGGGGAGAAGGCACCCTATAAGTCCACGGATGACGGTTTCGTCAGAAGTGCTGGGCACAGGGAAGGCAAATCCGTATTCGAAGTGTCTATTCCAGTAAGAACGAAATGCTACCGCCTGCAAGATGCCGTCCAAACCCCTGACGGGCACACAAGACACACCCAAATCCTGCTACTTCCCCAGGCTCACCTGTCATTACTGCCCCACCCTCCTGCAAATTCCCTGCTGGAGCACCTAGAGACACTTCTTCTGTCCCAGCTTTGCCAGGATCTGTAATAACTGGGCTTTCATCTGTCCATTCATTGATCCATCTGTACATTTGATCATTAAGCATCCATTGGTGGGCAGGAGAATATGGTCTTTGCTGAGAAGATGTGTTAAATAAGTTAACACATCAGTGAGTGGTGAGTGATGGCCGGCATGACAGGAAATGCTGGGACCGGAGGGGAAGACACCTGATCCACCTGGTTTTAACCTGTACCTTACGAGCTATGTGTCCTTGGCTAAGTCACTTAATATCTCTGAGCCCTGGCTTTTCATCCACAAAATGGAGTCGATGCCACCTCTTTCCTCGGGCTGCTGTGCAGCTCGGCTCAACTCACAAGACGGAATTCCCTTTGTATCTGGCCCTGGAAAAGGGCTCGACATGGCAGCCACCACTGTTATTGACTTGCAGAGTGTTAGTAATGTCCTTGGTCCTTGTCACTTCTAATTACTCTGAAGAGGTGGAACTTTGAGTACTTCTTTCCTCCACCCGCTCGAAGGTCATGCGTGCACCTCTGTCTCATGGGTCTTCCCGCCTTTCCCCCTGACATTGTAGTTCTATGCTGTGCCTTCTCCCTCATGTAACTAGACCAAAACCATGGTAAAAATCCATGTCACCATAATGTCGGTGTCCTCCATGGCACAAGCAGCATCCAAAGCTCAGGTTCTAAAGCCAGTAAGAACCAGTTTCAAACACCCGCCTCGTAGCTGTGTAACCTTGGGGACCTTATTTCGCCCCTCTGGACCTCAGTTTCCGTATCTGCAAAATGAGAATACTCACAGCACCTGCCTCACATGCTCGCAGTACAGAACGAGGAAGGCTATGGGAAAGCGTTTATCAAGGAGTCTCAGCTCTTTGGGGTGGATACTGAGGAATTGTCTCATTTCCCTAAAACGCG
>NW_011889067.1:671281-679370 GCF_000151845.1 Pteropus vampyrus
GAATCAACCTAATGCTTAACTCTTAGGGCAGGTCGGGAATTCTTTGAAAAGCTTTACAAATACTCAGTTAATCCTCATGGCGATTCTACGAGGAAAGAATTATTATTATCAAGACCACGCGACATCTGAGGAAACCGAGGCACAATTCCTCGGTCTAGAAACTTGCCAAGGTCACACAGCCGAGAAGTACCAGAGCCTGAGTTTCAACCCTGAACCTGAGTTTTAAACCCAAAGGGTCCCCAGAGGTCATGCCCTTTACCGCCAGACGACCCTTCAGAAGCAGCAATCTGATGAGCAGTTAGCTTTCCACATAGATCTTTGCCATTCTTATTCCCAAGTCAGGGAGAGATTAGGGAATCGAACTCTGGAAGGCAGAGACCCTGAGCTCAGCAGCAAACAATGCTCTCGGGCAAAATCAGCCACCCTCGGTTCTCCCCGGCAAACACGGTGAAGCAGCCAGGGCACCATTTTTCTCCAAGAACATCTTCTCTGCCCACCTCCTCCTCGTCGGTCTTCCCATCAGCAAAATGGGCATGCACAATAGGCTCCCATGGCAACAGACACAAGAACTAATTAGCACCTGGAATGCGTGTTGAGATCCCCTTGTAATAAGGGCAGAGTCTTCGCACATAAATTCCAGTTTTGCATCCTGCGGCCCGCTCCTCTCCGGGCAGGAGGTGGTGCCCCGTCTTGTTGAGATCCGATCTCTAAATGCAGCCATGTGTTTTCTTTCATCCAAATGACTGTGCTCATCTCAGGAGCAGTCTTTAATTTTCTTCTTGGAACCGAGGACCATCCTGACTTACAGCAACAAAAGGTCCCCAGGACGATGAGGTAAGATTTGAATTAAGATACCTTGGCATATTCCGCTCCACAGCAATTAACGGCCAACAGGTTTTGAGCAGCACCCACTCTCTTAAGAGCAGTTACTCTCTGTCTCAAGAATCCCTGTCTACCACGTTATCAAGTCATCCTGATTAAGCAGCCCACGGCAGCTGGCTCCTTGCCAGGTGGCAAACCAAGTGGATGTCACAGTCGCGACCTCCGCCCTCTGAGGGCTGGGGCTGACGAAGCAGCCATGTGGTTACCAGGCCTCATCGGCCCGTTGACAGTAAATACGGCCAAGGCCTCAGGATGCGGCAGGGCCTGGCTACCCTGCTGACCCATCATCCAGCTTCTTCTGACTCTCACCTGCCTTTTGGCCACTGCGGTTCATTAGCATCTCCCTCTGGAGGAGAGAGAGAAGGAAGGAAGAGCCAACTTTTGCTGGTCCGTTTGGCTCCCTGTCAGCAACTGTGGTAAGTGTGTAATCTGATGGAACTGTGGTCTAAGATGAGAATTTGGACTCTTTCCCTCCCTCTGCCCCTTGCCAGGCATGTGAACGCCTACTAAGGCTTCAAGTCCCAGCCTCCCCTAGGGCCCCCAGGCCAAGTCAGAAGTTAGTCCCTCCCTCCCTGGCTCATGGACCCCTCTCCAGGAGGGAGAACACTCCTAGATTGTGCTGTAATGACCACAGCCCTCGTCCATCTCCACTGGCCAGGGAGCTCCTCACGGGTCGGGGGCCATGTTATTTAGCAGCTTAAGTCCCTCCGGTTCTGGGCATGGTGCTTGACACATGACTGGAGTGTAAGAAATGTGTGTTCGATAAACAAATAAGCCCAAGTGGACCTTCTTGATCATCTCAGAAAATCAATGCTTTGAGGGGCTTTTTTTGGAGGGGGGGGAGGGTGGTTTGCATGTGTGCACATGCTCGTTTATTGTTTTTAAGAAAACAATATCCCAGAATTTCTAGAGATGGAGAAGGGAGAGCCTGTTTAATAAATCGATCCACCTCATTCATTCAACAAGTATTGGCTGACTATCAGTCACGCACCAGGTACTGTTTTAGGTGCTGGAGAAACAATACGGACCAAAAAAAAAACCACCAACCAAACAAAAACCTGCCCTTGAGATGTGCGCGTTCTAGTGACACTGTTCTTTCTCGGGTGTTGACTCTTCCCCATACTTTCCTACTTTCTATTTTCCCCTCAAGTCCTTTTCCCTGAAGACGATGAACCATCTAAACAGTTTCCACCAAATACGGAGAAATGCCCAGGGTACCACTATGAAATAAACACTTATGTAAAGTGACGGGCACCCCTTTTACCCTTTCAATGGCCCCGAAACTCTATGCTGTCAAATAGGAAGCTTTTAGGAGACAAGGTGTGGGAGGGAAGTAGCAATCTGGGAGTCTTGGAGCAGCGGGCAGGACAGCGAGGCCGTCCCAAGGCCTGTCACCTCCTCGGACACCACGATAGCCAAACAGCCTCCTGAGGAAGGACTGGGGCTTTCCTGGTGCCTGGTTCTGAGCTGGGAGACAGAACAGGAGACGAAACCACCTCCGGTTCTGCCTGAGTCAGGTCTCCAAGGGGAAGAACATTTAATTTATCTGAGGTGCTGTGAATTCCCACAGCCTAAGGCAGACCCACATCCCAGAGTGAGCACAAAAACAAACTCTGAAGCCAAGGAAATGACTGGTGATGAGCCACAGGTATGCATTATCACGACCACTGCTTTTCCCTGAGAATTCTCTCTGCGAGGGGAGGGCTCCACCTCCCAAATGAGAGGTTCGGCCAACTTTTTAGCAACTGCTTGCAGTGCTTGGTACTGACATGGTGGCTGATAGGTAGGTCGATTCCCACAGCGAACTGAGGGTGAGGGAGACCTTGGGCTGAGGCAGGCCTTCTGGTCTCGCCGGGCTGTGGGCCGGCTTTCAGGCAACCAGAGCTGTGATTATAAGGGACGATCTCCATGTGGACGAGAAGGCAATAGTTTTTTGATGAGTTGAAAGTGATGATTGAAGTCGTTTTGGCGTTCCCGCCGTCTGGGTGGAAAGACAACAGGTGTGCGCCTTTGCCAAAAATGACAGCCTCCGAGCTCCATCGCCGCCCCGGGGAACGGAGTCCTCGTGCGTGCGGCACCAGTGAATTCCACAGAGGCTGGGAGGTCTGCAGACAAAAGCTCGGGGGGCCTACTTTCTAAGCAATCGGTGGGAACGACTGTTGAGAAAGGTTTCTGCATCTGCCCAACTCCGCTCATCCACAAGAACTACACACCGAGACCTCTGGCTCAGAACAATGTTTGCGACTACTGGCCAACCGGGGGGCTGCGTGCACACAGCCCTGATGAGGCTTTTGGCTTCGTGCCCGGTGTCCCTTTGTCTCTCTCAGAATGACGCTGTATGTGGTTGCCTGTTTTCTCTCACACGGAAGTGTGTGCGTGTGTGTGTGTGTGTGCACACGCCTGTGAACAAGTACGCATTTTTTACCCTTCTTTAATCAGAGCGGCAAAGTCGGTCTCCACGAGTTTAGAACATTTGGACAAAATCCCACTAAGGGCATCCTATAAAGGGGAGCGGCTGATGAAGCCTGGAAGGCTTGCTGCAGGGAGGGAATGGGGGTTCCTGCAAGAAGCCTGGGCCCCTGGAAAGCCCAGGCCAGGAGAGGGATCCCGGTGACTCAGGTAGTTCTCCCCAAACAGCTGGCATTCAATGTGGTCGCAGTCAAGATTATCCAAAATGACACCGAGCTAAAACTCTGCATGCAGGGACCAGAGGGCTGCTGGCCGCTCGTCCGGGGCTCTGACACACTGCCAGGCACAGGAAAGGGCGTTGTTGCCACTCCGTGCCATTCGAGCACAGACGTTCCGGGCAGCCTCCGGATCAAGCTGACACGCATCCCACAGAGCGACCGCGGCGTGAGGCTCCCGGGAAGGGCTGAGTGTGTGCATTAGGTCACCGAGCTCTGTTACCGCTTAACCGGCCTCGGCCTGCGTCGCGGTGACACACATCTGCTGACTGGATGGATCAGTGCACCGTGCTGTCGGCAGACCGGTGGGCCACGCTTGAAAGACTCCTGGCATGCGCCCCTGCCTGCATTTTTCACTCTTGACTGAAAGCATATGCCCCACACAATCAGGACAGTGTTAGCATGTGGGTCTGAAGCAGCTTCCTACACATCTGGCTGAGGCCGGCTGAATCACTTCCCCCGGGAGGGTGGCTTCCAGCTCTGTGACATCTGGAGAGTGGCAGGAAGTGTCTGGATTCATCCCAGAATGATTTTTATCTCCACATGCTTTTCCAATTTCATCAAGGCCTCCGTGCTACATTCCGAATGACATGTCCACATTTGCCACGGACAAGAATGACAGATGGGGAGAAATCATCTTTGACCCTGAAAAGTCGGTCATATTTTATGAGGTAAGGGCTTGGGCACAAAAGGTATCATAGGAAAGAGCCCAGAGATGGCTTGAAATATATTAGGTATGTATGTTTCAGCTCTTGGAAATAAAAGCACGCTTCCCAAACTACTAGTTTATCAAAGCCGTGAAAACTGCACTTACATTTTTAACTCTTTTCTTACTAAGGCATAACTTACATAAAGTAAAAGGCACAAATCTTACATGAACAGCTTGATGACTTCAATTTGTACACATGCACACACCCACAGAGCCACCGCCCAGATAAAGGTTTAGAACATTCCCAACGCTCTAGAAGGCTCCCTTGTCCCCCTCCCTGTCGACAGCCCACCCACGAAGATCCCCACTATTCTGGCTCCTACCACTGCGGAGTGGTGAAAAGGCATTTTTATTTTGGGCTCTTAACCGATCAACAAATATCTCACCATACACAAACGACAGAAATTCTATAAATCGCCATGAACTTGCATAGAGGACCCAAGGTCAAGGTTCAGTCGAAGTGATTTTTTAACATCCACATGTTACACCATGTGGGGTCTTCCTACACATGGTATTTTGTGATTAAAGAAGAACATATTTCCAGAGGAAAACTCTGGGTCTTTAGCCGTGGGGAGAATTCTGGATTTGTTCTTGTTTCTGAAGCCTATCGGTCTCTTGCGACCAAGTTCACACATTTGTGAATGTACAGCCACCTGCCTTCAGGCCCTCCCTTCTCTGAAGGACACCCAGGTCCAGGCTGAGAGCCCAGCTCGCATCCTCACTCTGCCTCTTCCTGGGTCTTACACCCATCCAGGAATGAGGCCCTCGTTGCAGCTTGCTCCTCTCCAGAGAAAACGCTTAGTCAGACCCAAAGCTAGTTGCTGCAGGCCCCACACTGTCCTCAGGAAATACCAAGAGAAAAGGCCGCAGGAGAGAGGATTAAACACTCCTGAGCATTCCCAGGGCCCGTATCTAAGTCCTGCAGCTGTTGCCACTGGACTGAGTGGACGTGCACGGCCACTTTGCCCACCCAGTTCCCCTCTCTCGCCAACAGCTCCTGCTGTAAGTGCCAACCCTAGGCAAACCGGCCTCATTAACACGGGCACATCTTTTCTGCAGGGTTAGACTCCTGCCTCTCTATTTTTATGTTCAGGTTTGAAGGCAACCACCGAGAAGGCTTTTCAGTTACATTTAGGGGTGCGGGAATGGGGTGCTAGCCCCAGGAAAGGGGCTAGAGAAGATGCTTGGAGAAGTCGTCCAGAACCAGGCTGCTCCTGCCCTGGTATGACATCCCCTGTGAGACCCGAATAGGATACAGCGGCTCTGCCCCAGGTGCCCATCTGGCCATAAGGGCTATGGGGAGAGCTGTTCTGCTCAGCGTGCGAGTAGGGGACACCCACTGGAAATGTGGCTTCTAGCAGGGTAGGTTTTGGAATAAGTTCTTCGCTGGCCTTCAGCTTCCTTAACTGTAAAACGAGGGGCTGAACTCCCTCACGCTTCCCCAGGGGCACTGGCTGTCTGGCTATGCTGAGGACAGGGAGGTTTTCCAGCTGTCTTAGAGAAAACGTTCCTTCCACTCCAGCTCACAGGGAAGGGCGTGCCTGACGGGTCGCCACTCCTGCACTCACAGGAGGACCTGGATGAGGCGCGATTCTGCAGGTGGCTTTGAAAACCCCCAGATAAAGAGAGAGGACGTGTTCTCCATATGCGAAGAGAGTGGACTTTTCCTTCTTGGTGGCCAAGTTCACTGTCCACGTATGCCAACCGCCGGCAGAAAACTTTGTACAAATAAGTGTCTGAGAGCTGGTCTTTCGCAGGACCAGGACACAGCCATACTCAGCTTCCAGAATAATTCATCATATGTGTCTGTCTTACTGTAATTCAAATGCTCTCCCACGTTGTGGGTTCTGATTTTCACGTTCCCTTGTGCACCACTGAGGCCCTCAGCCATGTGTGGAAGGAAAAAGTCTCTTATGTGCTATTGGAATCTCTTCTGTCATTGTCTTGGATATAATCACCCACATGTCCCTTCCTGGGTCCTGTGTCATGCCATATTCAACACGGATTGTATGGGAAGGTCCCCCTCCTTGTTGTTCATTGTTTTCATGTCAACGGCAATGGACTCCATCTCTTCTCCACAGTGCTTCAGAGTTTACACTGCAAGCACGTGTTCGTCAACACAATTCATATAGCTCTGGGTAGACCTGTTGTCACTGGCCACTGCAGACGCATGCACATGCATGAGCTCTGGCACACACCATGCAACATGCCCCCTGCATGGCTCTGTCAATGCTACATCTTCGTACCATGCACTTCTTGCCCACAAAATCTTTCTCCATTCAGCTGTCTCCATGAGGGAGCTTTTACGGTATCTAGGGTGTGTGTGTGTGTGTGTGTGTGTGTGTGTGTGTGTGTGTGTGTGTGTGTGGAATGATTTCCAGGCTGAGAACAACTTGAGAATGTCTCCCCCACCGTGCCGATATCATCAGCTCTACCAAGCTTCCTGTGGCAAGCCTTCCCCTTCAGGAATTTGCCGCTTAACCATTTCGAAACCGCTCCACGTGGGCTGCAGGGCCATTTAACATCACAGGGATTGAGTTGTTCTTGGGCCATCCCTCATTTCACGTGCATCCTCAGTGGGGTGTGGGACAGTGACTTACACATACAATAGATGTTCAGCAGATGAATGAATGAGCTTGGCATCTTTCAACTTAAATCAAGTCTCCATTTCAGACATACTAATCTTTAATAAAATAAGCTTTGGTTCAAAAGAAAGCTACATTGGAGTGAAGTTTATTAGAAAAAAAAAATTGCCACACACGCGTTTTAACAATGGGGATGTTGGGGGTTGGGGGGCTGTGATGAAGACTTATTTTCACCCTCTCTGAGGTTCTTCAAAGCATCTTTAATGGAGGGAGGGAGGCGTTAGCTATAAATAATGCTAGCTTCCGTGGCTTTTCCCCTCTCATTTTTCTCCTTCTGAAATGTCTTTTTTCCTACCCCACCCCCAATTTTGAGTATTTAATTATGTCTTATTACCATCACCCACCCCAGCATTCGCAATTCAGCAGGTCTGGGTAAGACCTGGAAACTGGCACTTCTTATGAGTACACTTTAAGAACCAGTGAGGTATACTATTCCTTACTAGAAAATGTGTTATAAAATTATAATAATTGATGAGTATAATAATCCGTACAATAAAAACTATAAAAAGGAACACAGATTGATTCATCCTACGACACTGACGAACCTCGAAAACATGACGCTCAGTGAAAGAGGCCAGACACAAAAGGCCATATATAGCGTATGATTTCATTAATATGAAATAACCAGAGTAGGCAGAGCCATAGAGACAGAAAGCAGATCAGTGGTTTTCAAGGGCTGGGATAAGGGGGACTGAGGAACAATGCTAATGGGTATGGGTTTTGGGGGAGTTATGATGAAAACGTTTAGGAATTATCCAGTGGTGAAAGCAGTACAACCTTGTGGATATACTAAAAACCACTGAGTTCTACATTTTAAGATGGTAAATTCTCGGGTATATGAGTTAGATACCAATTGTAAAATGCAAACATAAAGATTGTCAAAAGGAAACACGAGTGGCTCTATATATTCTTGGGATAACTAAAGATCCAAACTAAAAAATATATATATAGATTTGACTTATGTGTTAAAAAAATTTTTTTTAATCAAAAGGAAATAATAAACAGCAGAACATGATTTGCAACAAATATAGCAGGGTCAATCACCTTACTCTTTCAAGACTTCACAAGTTACTGAAAAAAAAAAAAAAAAAAAGCCTAACACCGCTATAGAAAAATGGACTTAAAGGCACGAGCAGGTAGTTCTTAAAAACTGAAATTCACATAGTTAC
>NW_011889067.1:680965-704815 GCF_000151845.1 Pteropus vampyrus
CCGAGGGTGCACAAAATAAGGGGCTGCATTGTCTGTAGAGAATTTTAAAACAACACAACTAACTAAATGTCTATCTGTTTTTAGGTTGTCTCCATGTACCAACAATTCTAAACAGTGTCAGTGACGGAAGACCCCCAACCTGGAACATTGGACCATACCCTGAGCCCCTCCCGCATGTCCCCGCCCCACACACAGACCCTGGTACACCACCGCTTCTACTCCTAGTTTTTCTTACATTCTACCATTTTATTTGTGAGTCTGATCATCAACCCCCAATACCCTCCCTCTTTGCTGGGTTTCTTGGTACCCCAAGTGATGAGAGAGGAGCAGAGGCTTTATTGGGGAAGGAGAGGAATAACCTTTGAAAACTGTGTCTGCCCTCTCCTCTCCCTGCGAAGGTGTCTGGAAAAGAGCAGCTGGGAAACCAGGCATGGGGCCCAACTCCGGCTTTTCCCCGAGGGCAGACCTTGTCCCCAACTTGGAGTCAGGCTCATGATGGGAAAGGGAGTGCCTATGAGACCCAGCCCTGATGTCCCAGCTTCTCTAAGACTTCCCTGTGCCCCAAGGCAGAGTTAGTCACTTCCTTCTAGAGCTCTCAGAGCACTTCTACACCCCTTTGTGAAAGGCTGGGCACATTGGAGCATCTTAGATCACCCCTCTCTTCAGGGGGCTCCCCAAGGGCAGGAACTTACGCATTCGACTTTTTCCCCCGATTCTGACATAGCAACTAACACACAGCAGAGCTCAAAAATGTCAAGAGGAACCGAAAATGGAATCACACACCGTCTTAATCTTTCCCCATGAAACGTGTCTACTATCGGTCCATGATACATATGGTCTAGGCATCATTGATTGATTCATTCATTTATTCTACATGTTTGTTAATTCTCCACATGTTTGTTAATGTCATTATCATTATGACAGAGTGTTGTTCGTTTTTCTTTATTCTCATTGATCTGAGTAATTTCGTTTGTGAAAGATTAAACTGCAAAGCCGATGGAGGAATAGCAATTCAATACAAAACAGATAAGTTTCTGGAAAGAAATACGGACACTGCAGGTGGAACCCTGCTGCTATTAATTCACTCTGTGGTGATTACAGAGACCTGCAGAAGGAACGGACGAGGAAATGGAGTTTGGGTCATCCTCCGCTAGGGGCAAAGTCTCACGAAAACCGCTGTGCCCTGGCCATCCCACCCAAGGTTGTCCCTGCGATAAGGGCTGTGTAGTGGCCTCAGCACAATTATTACTAATAACGGGTGGGGATGAGCTGGGAGGAAGATGTGACAGGACTCGTTCAGCCTTGTCCAGGCCACACCCAGTTTAGTCAACGACTTCTGAACCCAAAGAATGTCAGAGAAACACAGTGCAGGTTGTACCTGGGGCTTAAAAGTAAAAGCGTCAGCCTGCTCCTGCAGTGACACACAGTCCAATCTTCTACCAGGAAAGAAACGCCTCTCACTGCAAGGGCAGTCTTGAAAGGGAGATCTGTCCTGGAGAACATGCAGCTGTGTTACTGAAAAAAAAAAAAACGAGAGGCTGATCTGATCTTCTTCCTTCCCTTTAAACAGAAGAACTGGTATCATAGCTTCAGTAAGACTCATGTCAGCAACCATCACTGTGAAAACCTTCCTTCCAGGATGAAATTCAACCTCCATAGCCATGTGCTGCGTGGCATTTTAAAATATATTTTCTCGGCACCTGAGATGTAAAAGCATGTAAAATAAATAAAAGCCAATTAACAAGAGCATCTGGGGAGAGGCTGCTGGGGGTGGGGGAGCGACTGGAATGCAGGGGAACTCCTTGGGAAGCGCGCAGCTGACAGCGTCAGCGGCACTTCCTGAGGCCTGGCATTGACCGGTCTGAGAACCTTCCGTGGCCTCTCAAGCAATATTAGCACAGGCAGTGTTTGCAAGCCAATGTCCCACGGGCCGAGCCCAGCTTACAGCTGTGTTTCGTTTGGCTTGAACAGTGTATACGTTTTTTAAAAGTTGGAAATCTATAAATAGGACATATGCTTTCCCGTTTACCACAGTGTTCACTACCCCCACTTGTCCACCGGTTTGTCCTTATGACCTGCCAGGCCTCTGTGGGCATCTAGGTCTGTGAACCCTCTATCCTAGTCTCTGCCTTCAAACTTGGCTGCCCAATGGAATGGTAAAAGGGAGCTTTCGAAAATATGTCTGTGCCCTCCCCGCCCCACCGCTGCCGAGATTCTGATTTAATTATCCTGGGGTGCAGCCTGAGCAGCAGTTTTTAAAGCTCCCCAGATGATTCTAACGTGCAGCAGAACCGGAGAACCCCTGCCCTTGAGAAAGCTCTGACCCCAGGGCATTTTCTACCAGACTGCTTCCCTCTCACCCTGGGCCACCTGGTCAGGTGAAGCATCACCTCGCTCAGACTCCTGCATCTGACCTTCTCTGAAGCGGCTCTAAGCCAAACTCCCCAGAGGATCCCTGATGCCTTGGGAGAGAAGACTCCCTTTGAAATAATGAGTTAGGGTCATTTTTCTAGAGCTTTTAGTAGTTGGTGATTTAGCCACAGGCACATTCAGAATCAATCGACTTTCTCATTTGATTCCTCATACTAGATGTATAACGACATCATGAAGAGAGTATTACTCTCCCAATTTACAGGTAGGAAAATGGTGATACCCAGCTCTAGGTAAAAGCCCCGTTTTGTAACTCAGGCTACGGTTGAATTTATTTCAGTGGCCATTCAGCGCCTGTTATGCCGTTTGGGGAGGGCTCTCTTTCAAAATAGCCCAGACGACTGTGTACAGCCAGAATCTGCTCTGATGAGTCAGTGCCTGTGCCACACTGGTAGGTAAACATTTGAGTTTAGAGACAATGGATTCGCACTAGGCACCAGTCACTGGGTCATATCACCCCTGTTGCTAGAGCCGCGACAAAAGTTATTAAGATGTGGTCCCAGTGCTTGAAGGCTCAAGCCCGGAGGGGGAAAGAGATGCCGAAATACTGGCAGTGGGATATGTTGCACAACCGAAGGGGGTGTAAACCGAGTGAGAGCAATCAGAGGAAAGCATCTATTTCAACCTGGAAACACCAAGAAAGGCTCCATAGAGCAAGAGATGTTTAGACCTGCATTCTGAAGGATGAGTAGGCAGACAAGGGTGGACAGCTGGAGGAACTTGCTGAGCAAAGGCATGGGGATATAGTACTGCGCAGCATGTTCAGAAAACTTGGCTTCAAGTCAGGAAAAGAACTGCAGGTTCCCTTGACAGTTAGTTTATCCTGCTTATCTGTAAACCCGATGGTCCTGAATGGTCTCGATGATTTTTTCAGTATTTGGCCCATTGAGGTGAGTTGCAGGTGAGTTTCCCAGCTGCAACGACAGAGCTCACCGTGGTAATGACATCCCTAGTCTGTTACCTTGCATCTTCCCCTTTTCAAATAGCATTCCAGAAATCTCAAAGTGACCCTTATGCAGCAGATACAGCCACGGGAACAGTGGTATTGCTAATTGCCTTACAGTGGCTAATTCCAGTGGCAGAATTATTTTAAAAATCACAAGAAAAGATAGAAATCACAGAAAAAGAGGACATGAAGTAAACACTAATACTTTGGCGATTTGGTTAAAATCATCTTGGTTATAACCCGAGTCATCTCACTAATTAATAAAGACACTTCAGTGTTTGTAATTTCTCTTAGCCATGTCTTTTAAAATCCACACTGTGGCCCTTACTCTGGACATCCTTTTTAATGCTGTTGAATTCAGAAATTATGGATTTTTTAGTATTCAAACTTAGCGAGTTATCTAAAAGCTTTTACTCGACCTAATTATGGTTCTGCCCTCCAAATGGATGCATCCTCGGAAGTAGCATTATTGTTCGAGATCAGCCCAAATGCCCAAGTGGGTCTGCACTCCCCTCTTCACCGTTGTAGCCTGCAGCTAGTACGTGACTTTGAGACTCCTCAGTATTTTCAACCTGGAAGATGTGTACGAGATTAATTACAAACGGAGAGGCCTCAAGTAGTTCACCCCTCCATTACCAGTAATGAACCTTCTTTCATACTATGAAGAGACTTCTAATTGGGCTTATTTCTCGCAGTAGATATAATAAGTATCCCTCAGAAGTTCACTTTGCCAACTCATTTTGTGAAGTAAATCTGATAATTACATGCAAACTGGAGGGTCCCTTGAGAATAAGCAAATTTCGTGACATTAGATGGTTGGGGGTAGCCACAATGAAAATTCACTACATCACAACGTATACTTGGTTCATTAATCTGTAAATAGAACCTGGCCTTAATTATTCATGATAATAGCCCTTAATATACTAGTTCGCCGCAGCATACTTTGTATCAGTAATGGAGCTTTCCACCCTTTAAGAACTTATTATAATTCTCTGCTATTACATCTTCACTGAGAGGTGGGGTAAGGGCCTGACCAGGTTTTCATGGGAATGTCATGTTCGCAGCCTAATAATCAGGCTTTACTCTTCTGAAGACACTTTCATCCTAAGGATCTCAAAGCGCTTTACGAGCCTTCATTAGTGCCAGGAATACCCCGAAGGCGCTGGGGTTTTACTATCTTTGTTTTATAGGTGAAGAAACAAGACACGGGCTGGTGAAGTGACTTGCCCAAGGTCACAGGACAAATCAGCGGGACATCTGGGAGGGCGCAGGCAGGTTCGGGCAGTGACTGTTTTCCTTCAGCCTTACAAGAAATCATTTGTATGTCTTTGAGCTAGAGGGCATGGCCATGACTTATCTGAATATTTAGGTGGCCCCCATCCACTGTGGCACATGCAAGGCACACAACAGCCCCTCGGCGCCTGCTGAAGGAAGGAATAAACTTCTGATCCTGTAATTCCTTATCAGTACTCGACCTCTTTTATTCACAATTTTTCTCCCACTTTGTAGAGCTCATGGAAGAGTCTTGTGAAGTATGCTAATATGCTGCTGCTGTCACTTCCACGTTTGCACTGTCTAAAAAAGAACTGAGTGTTTGCGGGGGGCTTCTATGAAGAGAGATTTCCATCTCCCATATCATAGGATTTTGATAAAGGATCTTTGCTTGGGTTAGATTCAGCCGTGGTGTTCAAGAGTTCTAGATAATTAAGCAGCACTTTCTCCTTATAAATCTAGCTATTCTTTCTAAACCTTCAAGCTTCAAGAACACTGAGAAAGAGCTTTTAAAAATTATTTTTTTATTGCTAGTGACATCTATAACATGGGTCCTACTTTGAGGGTGGGCAGGGGGAATCTCTTTTGTTTGTTTTGCTTTAAATGTGTGTATTTGATCCCAGCTCAGATTTACATTTAAAACATTTTAAGTGTATGCACTCCCAGTCGTGTGGAATGCCAGGAAACGAGTTCATTCTGCAAGGAATGAGCTTTTCAGCTCTGTCCTTTGTGACAGATTCCAGAGCGTCTCTACCTTAAGGCAGGCGGGTCACCAGGCCGCTTCTGTGACCCCCCCTAACCTGTACCAGGCTGCCGGCAAGCACTCCTGTCAGCTCTGTTTACTCTGGCAAGACTGATGGCATCCAGGTGGATTTCCCAACCCCTGCGCCTCCTCACTCTCCGCCCCCACTTTTCTCCAGCCCATGACTGTGGTTGCATTTGCCAACTGAATAGTTAGGCAGTGAGCTGCTGTGCAAAACTCCAGTCTGCACAAGCGGCTTTGTTCCTGAGTGAAGCCACTCGCTTTGCTTCTAGGAGTGCAGGGCCACCACCTGATTCCTCTACCCTCCCCCTCCCCACCACTGCCCAATTGTCCTCCGGCCTTCAGGAAAATGCGCCTTTGTGCTTGTTACTGCCCCTGCATCCCCGGATGAAGTCACTCGCCTGGGAGGGCTGCGCTGTTAGGCAGATAATCCTGTTAAGCATCTGGAGGGCCTGGTCAGGAGATGTCCGGCTCAAGAATGTCAGGAGTAGATGGAATGGTGCTGGTCGTGGGCTCCCGGCTCGGTGCTGAGGGAAAACAGGCTGCTGCCCTGGTGGACATCAGCCTCGGGTCTGCCAGCTCCCACCGGCTGGCGACAAGCTGCTGACCACAGTGGACTAATTATGAGTGAACGACTGCCCACCAGCGAGAGTTAACGTTAGCCCTTGGATGTGGCATTAAGCACTAAGCACTAGGGACTGGGGCACAAGTAAGACTTCATTCCTGGGTAATGTGTGTGCGGGTGGGGGAAGCAAGGGGTGAAGTTAAAGGACGAGAAAGCAAACACCAAACACGGCGCAGAATCCAGAAAGGGAACGATTCCTGAGGCCGGGAAGGAGGTGAGATGGTCCTCCCTTGCTCCCTTTCCTTCCCTCCTTCCAGGACCAGGACATGGGGGAGAAAAGGGAGGGTGTTCCTGACAGGAGAAATGACACAAGCAAAGGTGCCGAGGCAGGGACTAATAAGCCGAGGTCAGGAAACGTCGACAGAGAGACATGCCTGGTGTCAGGGTTCACAGGAGGAGTAACGGAAGAGTAAGGCTGGGGAGCCAGGTGGGGCAGGTGAGGAGAGCCTCGAGTGCGAGGCAGAGGGCTTACTGAGCAGGCAACAGAAAAAAAGTTCTGGAAGGATTAACCAGGAAGGTGGGAGGGTGACATGATCCAGGTGGTGTTCTAGACAAAGCAATCTGGCATCAGTGTGTAGGCGGAAGAGACGGAACACAGGAAGCCAGGTAACTGTAGTAACCCGCACGTGGTTTGATAAGGGCTGGGCGGTTGCTGTCGAACCTATTCACAGCCTGGAGCCCTCTTCAGCCCCTACCCTCCACGCCCATTCATGGTTAACTTCATTCATCCCTTCGATCTTGGTTTAAATGCCACGTCCTCCGGGGAGATCTCCCTGACTGACTCCAGATTAGGTGGCGTCCCATTACCGTATGTTCCCATAGAAGCCTCGTCGTAATTAAATGTTTTGCCATAATTACCTCATTGTAGTTTTCGTGAAGGGGGGTAAAAATAATATAAAATTTCGCATCTTAACCATTTCTAAGTATACAATTCAGTAGTGTTCAGTATGTTCACATTTTTGTGCGACCACCACCACCATCCATCTTCAGAATTCTTTCATCTTGCAGAACTGGAACTCTGTACTCATTGAACAATACTCTCCATTTCCTTCATCCTCATCCCCTGGCAACCACCATTCTATCTTCTTTATAAATCTGACCACTCTTAGGTACCTCATATAATAATTGGAATCATATAGTATTTGTTTTTGGTGACTGGCTATTTTACTTAGCATACTGTCTTCAGGGGTCATCCATGTGGTAGCAGGTGACAGGATTTCCATCTTGTTGTAGGTGAAATAATATTCCATTTTTATGTATGTAAATATATATGTAATATCCCATTTTGTTTATGCATTCATCTGTCAATGACCACGTGTAGACTTTTAAAAAAACCAATAAAATGAAATAAAATAAAATGGACTCTGATAGAATAGAACAGAATAAAATATCAGAGTGCATTCTTGTAATAGGGGTAAGTATTGCAAGGGAGAGTCACCTGTCAGAACTCCAAAATAGTAAGACTAGCAAAATAGGAAATGAGATTTATAATATGTCCTCAGAATTTATGAACATGAAACAAATTCCTTCTCTATCTTGCATGAACTAATGCTAAGCTGAGTATTAAAGACTTTATATATCTGACTATTTGCACTTTAAACCACCAAAATGAGTGAATGAAGAGTGACAAAATGCTGTTTCTCCTGGCCACGTTTTCCTAGGCATTCTCAATTCTGTGGTGGTATCTGTCTCAGAATATGCACAGGCTGGCTCTCTAGGATCAGCCATCTTGGCTGCATGATCCTGGAGGCTCTCACAAAACCAGAATACAATTCTCCATGACTCAGCTTCGCTGGCCACTGGAGTCTGGATTTACCTCCTAATGTGAGCCCTTCCTCTCTCAATACCCTTCAGTTCTGGGCTCCTAACACCTCAGGTTAAATCCTAGACAGGAGTCCTTCCTTTAGAGCAAGACAATGGATATAAGACAGCTCTCTGAAAAGTTCTTACCTTGCAGCTACAGGTACATAAGTGTGAGGGAGGACACACACGTACATGTATGTATACACACACACACACACACACACACACACACACACACACACACACATTAGGGCCGAGGAAGCAAAGAAGAGAGGTTGTAATTATACCTTGGTGACTATGGGATGTAATGCAGGGGTTATGAGTGGCCATCACCTCAGATCCTTCCCTTAGTCATCAGCAGGGACTTCATCTCCCTTCTCCCCATGTTATCACTTTGTTCTGGCTATTACACAGATGCTTGCATAACCTAAGTACGCACTGAGGTCTGGAGCCTCCCTGGATGCAGAGAGGGCCTCTGCTGACCTATGTCTAGTATACCCGATTGCCCCCAGGCCCCGGTACTGCACTGAGCTGAAGCAAAGTCATCAATAAACATCTCTGCCTGAGAGAATCAACCAAATCTGTATAAACAAAAACTGTGAGCTGCAAATAACTTACACTGGTAGTTGTTTAATATAATAGCCACATCCCTGGACATATATCCACAGTTCAAAAATTCATAAGGCATTTACATTTAGAAAGAAGCTGTGGTTGGGAGGATAATGTGTAATATGATTATGCTAATTTTCAATACAGGCAATAAAACAAAATCAAATTTAAAGAACCATATCTAACATTTGCTTATTATAAGTGAACTTTAAAACTGTTCTTGGAAATCAGAACATGTTATTAAGATGTAGAGATACCGAAGATATGAAATTGATACTGAACTTCCAATATAAATTACAGTTGACCCTTGA
Organism: Pteropus vampyrus; assembly: GCF_000151845.1. Classification (NCBI taxonomy): domain Eukaryota; kingdom Metazoa; phylum Chordata; class Mammalia; order Chiroptera; family Pteropodidae; genus Pteropus; species Pteropus vampyrus. Next base: position 689,725 of record NW_011889067.1, read on the forward strand.
ACAACACAGGTTTGAACTGCACTCATATGCAGATGGTTTTCAATAACTACCTGTAACTGTCTTTAATCTGGCTGGGAGGCCACGGATGCAGAGGGCTGACTGTTTGCATCGATCTACACCATCTTATAAAGGGGACTTGAGCATCTGTGCATTTGGGTATCCGCAGGGAGTCCTGGAGCTAATCCCCCACAGGTACCGAAGAACAACTAAGTTTTGGGGGAGTCAAAAGTTATATGCAGATTTTTGACTGCACGGGGGTCAGCACCTCGTACTCATACACTGTCCAGGGTCAAACATAAGCATTTGGAAGCAGGACTTAGTCAAAACTGAGTTCAGTGCCCTCTCGAACTCTAATCACGTGGCAATGATAAAATGTAAAAACAGAACACTAAAAATATACGGCTGTGCTCAAAAAGAAAATAAGCACCTCTACAGACCATAATTTATCAGAAATACAAGCTTATAAGTGGTAAGCAGAGTTGATGGGTTCAAAAGTACCACAATGGGGAAGCAAAGCCAGCATCACTGCGGAACAGCACGGTTCCACACTGAGCCATGAGATGGCTGTTCTCAGGTCCTGGGTACAAGGTGGAGCTTCTCCCACCTCCATAGGTATGAGGTTTTTTTTTTAAAAGCCATTGGTCCAGGTGACAGTCTTAACATATTTTTTTCCAGGCTTCTTTAATGAGTAAGGGAGTCCCACCTTAACCTAAGTTTTATACAGTGATCCTAGATCTGGTCCTCACTCTTAACATTAAGTTTTAAATCAACAACGAGTAGATATATTTATTCCAGTAGAAAAGACAATAATAGAGCTGTCTGAAAATGAATTTTAAATAACAATTTTAGGATCTTCAGAGACAAATGAATGAACAACATCCATCAGAACAAGTTATGAAATAAGAACAGGAGAATATGAAAAAAGAACTTATAATAAAACTTAGAATTGAAAAATGTATTCGTTAATGTAAAAAGGATTCCTCTATATGGAACACAAAAAGAAAAGTAGCAAATTGAGAGATAGTGCCAGGAATATACCCAGAACTGAACGTAGAAAGATAAAGATAAATAGAAAGAGCAATTCAGAAACCCAAATAATGACTAGAGAGGTTCCAGCAATATCTAATCACAGTTTGGTGTAAGAGGATAGAAAAAATGATGGAGGGCAATAGTGGAAATGTTGCCTGAGAACTTTTCTTCATACTTAAAGAATACACCAAATACCGAGCAGTATAACTGAAACTAAATTATTCTTAGACACATATCACCATTAAACTGCAGAAAAACCAAGGCCAAAAAGAAATTAAAGCTAGGTAAGAGGCAAGGCAGATTCCTGTTACAGAATGATGATTACATCGACAGTGGACCACTCATCACGAATATCAGAAGCCAACAGTATCCTAATGGACTAACATCATCAATGTGCTAAAGGAAAAAAAAAAAAATCAGTTCAGAATTCCTCGCATGGCTAAACTATCATTCATGAGTGAGAGCAAAATAAAGTCTTTTTCAGATTTACAAACTCCAAGGGTATTTTCCATTCACAGATCCTCACTGAAAAGACTACCAAAGGATTTACTTCGGCAAGAAGAAAAGCGAACTCAAAGGGATGAAATGGGTGCAAAAACAGAATGCCCAAATGGGGAAGAGTATATTGGTAGATTAACCGGGGAGCATAAACTTGGGCCAGAGGTTACCTAAAGATGCATAAGACAAAGAGGAAACATGGAAACGTGGGCAAAACAAAGACTTAAGTCACCAGTATTAATGAGGAAGAATTTGATCTGCCCTAGATTCTCTTTGTTTGGCCATTCAGCAGAGGAGAGATGAGTGACCTGCATCCATTGATTGTTTTATACTCGTCTCATTCCAAGGAAGATTTGGGTCAGCTAACTTGCAGCTATTCCTGGTCTAGTCTTCATTTTCAGATCCAAGAACTTCCTAAGGGAGTCGTTGGCTTTTGATTGAACCTTTGGCACTAGGCCCAGGGAGAGCTCTCCATGTTCAAATGAATCATGGGATGTGGGTTTTTAAGCAATCTAGTCCCTCAAGTCTCCCAGACAAACACAGCAAAGACTTTCAGAATAACTCAAACTCAAAGGAAAAAGGAACATGGGACCTATGAAAAAATTCTGCAGCACTAAAGAATATGGAACATCTTCCTTCTCAAGTAGGTTAACTTAAAGGTAAAGCTGCCTAATATTTCCAATGAGATAAAGGAATTCATCATGTTAATCAATGAACAAGTCAGCGTAAAATGAGAATGCAACAAAATTATGCCCATAATAGCTGAAATTGGGTCTTCATTAAAAGCAATAAAAGCAGAATGGAAACTACAAAGAATTTCCTTATCCAAATAGATGACGTCAAGAATGATATACCAAATACAGAATAAGTCAGTATGAAATATTTTAATGAGGCAAAAGTAAACAATAGTATAAAGAACCTGACAGCCAAACTGTGACTAAAACATTCCTGATAGAGAAGGAACAGCCGGTTAAGAATTAATTATCAAATTTCCCAGAATTTGGGAGGAAAAAAACCTAACATTGGGAATCAAGAGGACTTACTTTACTCCAGATAAGATCAATAAAAAGGAAACAAAATTAATATATACCCTGGAGTATTGTTCTTAAACCTCAAGAGGAAAATATACTTTTAATGTGATAATCAGTTGAGGAGGGAGGAAAGAATTATATTCAAAGGGGTTAAAATCAAGGTTGCATCACGCACCTCTTCTGAAATAATGTTAAAAGAGAAAGGAGAAACACCTACAGGCCACTAAAATGTAGATGTGCCACACAAGGATTTCATTCCTAGTCGTCGATAGTTCATATATAAGGAAAATAGAAAGATATTTTAAGAGATACGAAAACATTAACAAGCCCAGTGCTGTCTCTGCAGAGATTCTTCAAGGGTATACAAATCATTGTAGAATGATTTATTAGAGAATGAGTGAAAGAACTATGAATTGGAAAGTTATGATTGAAAAGAAATAGTGATTGTTACTGAAATGAAGTTATGCAGATAGGTGTAAAAATCTACATTAGGTTTTTACCAGTGACAAGGAAAGAGCGTTACTGATGTCTGAATTATGGATACAGATATTGCAAAAAAGGAAAGACATTTTGAAAAGATAAAAAGAGGACGTTTTATATTGTGGCAGGCGGCTTCTAAGAGGGCTCCTGTAGATGTCTTCCTTCTAGGGTTCAGGTCTTTGTGGATTCTTCTACCCTGCCACATGAGCTGTACCTAGGGATACTCTTCTAACGAAGTACAGCAGAAATGACGAGACATCACCTCCCAGATTAGGTTACAGAAAGATTCTGGCTTCCCTCTTGCTCACCATCTCTTGTTCGATCTTGCTTTCTCCCTTGCTTGCTCTGAGGGAAGAACTGCCACGTTGTGAGCTGTCCTATAGACAGACCCAGGTGTCAAGAAATTGATAACTCTGGCAAACGGCCAGCCAGGATCTGACACCCGCCAGCAGCCTCATGAGTGAGCTTGGAAGTGGGTCTTTTCAGGCCTGCCAACGGCCACATGGGTGAGCGTGGAAGCAAATTCTCCCCTAGTTAAGCCTTGAGATGATTGCGGCCCCAGCTAACACCTTGACTGCAGTCTTATTAGAGACCCTGAGCCAGAGGACTCAGCTAAGCCACATCCTGTAAGATGGTAAATGTTTGTTGTTTAAAGCCACATTTTAGGATAATTCACTACATGGCGATATATAACTAATATATCTATTGTCTGATCATATTTTAGATTTCAGAAGAATGGGATAAAGAAGAGAAGAAGGAAGCTCAGAAGGGCATATTTATTTTTTCCATGAAAGTGAGTGAAAAAATAACCAATTTCGATTAAGTGCAGAACAACAAATTTATAAAATGTTTTAAGACATCATGACTAGGATCAACAAAATGGTGACTGGCTTCCAAACAGCCACAAGTCAAAGAACATATTTCATATGTCAGCATGAAAATAGAAAAGAAACACTGAGAAAGACGGTAATGAAATCTCTCAAGTCAGAGCAAGAGTAGCGATTAGATCAGGCACCATTTTAGAGCATGAGGAATCTCAGATTGGTTTAAAAAGAGAAGCCAACAATATCTACTGACTCGGTAAACAGATATCTATTGAGCACCTACTGGGATACCTGGTGAACAATGTTGATGCTTGAATACAAACAAGCAAATATAATGCAGGATAGTAAGTGCAATGACGAGGGAAGTGCAGGACACAAGAAAAGTTGATTGGCGTAAATTAGTATTTTTACCTCTTTTTTTGTTTTGTTTTGGGCTATCCACATAACAAGATTCCCAAACCCTAAAACACACACGCACACAGGACTGACTGCAGTGAAAATGTTTAATTCGCTGTCATCAGGTTGTGACAGATTAAATAGAGTATGTACCAAAAAAAGGATTAGAGAATAGGAACAACATAATTTTAAGGTGGAATTATATTATATTTTACACGCAAAAACACATTATTTTTACATAACGCCCTCTCAATAAATTCCAATGACTAGAAATTCTATTAGCTATAATTCTGATCATAGTGTAATAAAGTGAGATATCATAAAGTTTAAGACAAAAACTCATTAATAAATTGGAAAGCCTTATACAACAACTGGCAGAAAGAATATTATTATACAATAAGAGATGATTTAGAAAAATGGTTATGGGAATGTTACATAAGAAAACACACAAAATGTGGTTAAAGATACACTTGGAGTTGAATTTATGGCATAAAGTATTTTTTTTAAATAGAATTTAGAATTCCGCTTAAATTTCTAGAACTAGAACACAAAAGAAATCCTAAGAAAAATAAGAGTAAGGAAATGATAAAGGCAAAAAGCTGACTAGTTAAAGGAACAAATAAAATACACGAGATAGTGGCAAATCTAATTAAGAGAAGAAAAGAAAGCAAAATTAGAATTGAGAAAATTGACATAACAGTAGCTATAATGTATTTTAAAATTATTATATAACTTACATAATTATGTTATTGAATTTAAAAATAGCAATTAGATGGACATTTCTCCCTAAAAAATAAAATAATAGAAGAAACAAAGTTTGGAAAGAGTAATAGAAGTCATAGAAAAAAATTATAAAAATAAAACCTCTACCCCTACTGGGAATTATGAAAAAGTAAATATATAGGCGAATGCTGTCCAACCTTAGAGGAACAGATAATTTTCAAGTTAGAAAAAAATTTTCAAGAGCTTTAGGGAAAATGGGGAGCTACCAATTGATTTTACAAAAAAACAGGTCCATGGCCTCTAAACATCTTTGACTTATGTACACACATGTACAGGCCAATTTCCCTTATAAATATAGATGTGAAAACCTCAGATGGAATGGGATTCCAAAGGACGTTGACTCCAATTCAGTCCTTCCAACGATTCTTTATCGAACACCTATTACTGGCCACGGATGATACACCAGACACTGTACAAACTCTGGGAGATACTAAATTAGGAGATATGATCCTTGTCATCAAGGAGCTCAGAGTCTACGTGGGAGGGGACACAGGGAAGAACCATTAAAACGTGTGAAATGCAAATGAAACTTATTCTCAGGAGACAGCAAAGAATGGGGACATCTGGCCCAGCCTGAAGAAAGAAAACATGGGGCTCTGGGCAATGACTTCTTGGAGGACAGTGTGCTTGAACTAAGTCTAAAGGAAGAGTAGGAATTAGCCAAGAGGGAGGTGTGGGAAGCGGTGTTTGGCCTCAGTGGGTGAGGCCATTCCAGGCAGAGGAGATGGGAGTGGAGGCATGGAGGCCAGGATGCTTAGAAAACACTACTACGCACTTCGATGGTCCACAAACCTAGGAGTCTGCATCCTGCTTTTCATACTGCATCCACGGGGTCTAAAGCAAATGTGGCGAATTGTGAAGTATAACAAAAAGTAGGTGGGGGAGGTCAGATCCTGAGAAACACGAGAAGGGCAAGTGGAAGAAGACGAGCCACGAAGGACACGGAACGTAGCCGGTGAGAGAGGAATGAAGAGCACCAGGAGGAGAGATGTCATGGGAATCGTGGTCCACAGGGACTAACAGAAGAGGTAGGTGGTGTGAGCCCATTAGAATAGAAATCGATGAGCTGAGACCACAAGTCTAGACAACTTTGGGAAGCTTGGACAAGAAGAGAAAGTGGAGGTGTGAGATCAAAGGTACATTGTTTTCTGGTTTTAGGGTTGTTTCAGATATCTGCTAGTACATACCAACCCACTCTAAAACTTAGGACTTAGCACGAGGATTATTTCACAGGATTCTATCAATTAACGGAGTTTTTCCGCTGGTCTCTCCATTGGTCACCCTTGAGGCTACATTTAGCTAGTGGGTCATCTGGTTGGGCTGGTTGGGACACTAGGCTTCTCTCTCCACATGAGCTCAGAAGCCCCCTGCTTCCACCCCAAAGTGGTCTCTCATGCTCCGGGGCCTCTTCCACATGGCCATTCTCCTCAAGCAGGACAGTCTGGGTTTCCTTATGACATGGTAGCTGAGCTTTAAAAGGCAATAATCCAAGAGAGATATGCTCAGTTGGAAGCTCTGCCAAGCCTCTTCTTGCATCAGAGCTGCTAATGACCTTTTTAGCCTTGACATGGTCAAGCCCAGAGTCCATGTGAGAGGGGACTATACAAGGGTGTGACTCCTAGGAAAATTGGGAGGGGGATCCACCCATCTAACAGTTCACTATAAGGGTGTTTTTCCCTCTTAATAATGGAATTTAAAATGTCTTTAGGCTCAGCCCAAAAGACGTAGATGAGAGGGAGACTCTGAAAATACGATAAAGAGAAATCATTACCAGAAGGTCCCAGAGGGTGTGCTTGGGAAGGGCAGGGGGAGGAAAACCATCCTCTGAGATTGGAGGGAGAGAGATTAAAAATGGGCGTGCATGTATTTTGGTTAAGTCACTGAGGGAAATAAAAGGGATCAATGTCCATGGAAATGTGGGAGAGTTTCGGAATTTGTGATCACACCCGCGCTCCCATCATTTTGCTTCTCCATCGACACTCGGTCTGCATGTTGAAGATGAGGAGGCTGACGATAGTATTGGTCCAGTTTTAGAATTTGGTCTTTGGATACTGCAGAACGATAGGGGTGCCATGGAGTTAAGGGTTACCGGGGAGAGTAATCTGAACAATAGAAATTGGATTCTGACCCCATAGGTAAGGAAGAGAGGCCAGGAGGGGACTGATAGAGGAACAAGAGGAGTCAGGAAACTGAAGGTCCCCAGGTTAAAAATACACTGCGATATGAATAAAGATGTGAGAAACAACTGAGAAGTCGAAGCTCGGGGAGGTCCAAGGATCGCAGGGCTAGATTCTTAGATGGGGGAACCGTATGACACTGAAATCTAGGAGTTAGTGAAGGTCATGGCGGGGTGGAAAGTTCTAAACCAAACCCGTCAGCAGTGAATGAGGAGAGATGACCAGGAGGTGACAGTATTGCTGAGGGGCCGCGCACACACGAGGATAAAGCCTAGGTCTGGCACTCGGTATTAATAATTATTTATGAAATAAACAAATGACTTTAATCTGTCACCCTTGCTTAACAGATGAGAAAACTGAGGCTCTGAAAGCTGAGATGGGATTACGCAGCTAGTGTTCAGCCAACCAAAGCTTCCTGTCTCCTGACAAAACCACATTGAATGTGGATTTCTTTCCCAGCCCTCCCGGAGGCGACCCATGATTTTATTATTTTATTATCTCAAAACGATTTAAATGGCATTTGTCATTGCTTGGGTGCTGGGATGGAATGTCCCGAAGTTAAATGAATAAAAGGAGTGGATACAAATCTTCCTTGCGGCCTACAGGGGTTTACTCACTTATTGGAAACATATCACATGTATTTTCAAGGCATATTTGTGGAAGCTGGTCTTGTAACCATATCCTCCCCAGTCTGCCAACACTTCATGCTTCTCTCCTCTTCTGGAACTATGGTCTCATCTTCTCTGTTAAGACTCAGAAAATCAGGCACACATACATACACACATACATACACACGCACACACACACACGCACGCACACACACGCACACACACGCACACGCACGCCATAGCTGTCCACCCAGTCACCGTAGATTTTTCCAGACTCTATAGGATTAAAGAAATTAATTAGCCTTCAGCTGAGTAGGTCTGAGGCTGTTAAAGTCTTCCTATTATCCTGAAAGAAAAATGCAAACATCTCCCCCAAAGGCTATCGTCCGTTGTGGAATCCAACTTAAGAAGGAGGGTGGTGACATGCTCCTCTTTCCCACCGGACCACAATTTCAAAGCTTCAAACGTGTGGTAAATCTAACCAAAGATAAAGATTTGCAGGTGTTTTTTGCATAAAAGCAAGAGGGGCAGATGTATCTAAACGTGCTTCTAACCAAATGGGACATCTGCAACCCATTAGGGGTGTCCTGAAGAGAGAAAGTGAGAGGGGCGGCTCCGACAGAAAGCCTGCTCTGCAGAAACGTGAGTGTGAGGACGTGTGTGGACCCTTCTGACAGCATCTGAGGACACTGAGGTTCGAAGAAAAGGTTGCCTTTCCAGAGGTAAACTCCTGCCTCTGCCAAATAACCCGGCTCCTCTTTTACTTCCCTTCGGTCACGTTATCTTTGAAATGTCAGTGCCTTCTCTTTACTCAAGTACACCTACATGTTTTACTATTTAAGACTTGGCAGCCACCTCGGAGAAAGAGAACATTCTCCTCTTTGAATGTGCGGACCTTGCTTTCCTAACACTCGAGAAGAGCCATCCATGTCCCGACTCTGCTTCTTACGCTCCCACACAACAAAGCGAAATTGTCACCATAGGCATGACTTACAGGTTAGTCACTGGCTATTATGCACCCTGTTTCAGACTCCCAGGAAAACCACTAACTTTTATTAAAGTGTGTGTAGCAAAGGCTGTTGCAAAATACCCACGGCTATGAAAACGACTCGGAGGTGTGTGATCGAGTATGTCACTGGGTTTTGTTAACAGGTAGGATCTGTGCCCAGGGCTTGCTGTGGGCCACCCTCTGGCAGTCAGATTAAATTTCAGTGACTGGGCCCACATGGAGCATAACATGGAACCAGGATGCTTTTTAAATGAGTTCCTTCAGCAAGCAAACCAAGTCTGTTTCCTGCACAAAGTCTTCTACCTGCTTACTGGCCTTTTGATAAACCATTAGCACCGGGGCATTTTGATAATTACTAAACTCCCGGTGACAGACAAAACTGGCCTGTTAAAACTTGTGCTGTAATTTGAGGATGAAAAGCCACACCTCTGGGAAACTTTGGTATCAAAACTGACTTGGTGTAAGAGACGAGGTGTCAGAAGCCACAGACTGACAAAGTGGATTTCCAAGTATAGTTGGCAATTACATTTTTAGAAGTCTCCAATTATGCCATTTACAAGAAGGTAATTTTAAGAAGCTACGAGTCAGGAACATGCTTTTAAATTTCTTCATTTATACTATTATAGGTAATGCCCGTATTTATGAAGCACCTACTGTATACAGAAGAGTACAATACAGTAAAAATCAGCAGTCCCCAAACCTCAAAAGCCAATGAAGAAAAGTCTCTTCAAAAATTAAAGTATGTGGCCAATGCACTTCTGGAAAGTATTTTACTTAAGATCAAGGAGAAAATCATGACTACAGCATCAGTGTGCTTGATTAGAAAAATCTCCTCACTTGGCCCAGGGCCTGTGTTAGGAGATTTTCTCCTAATCCTCTGTCACCAATGTCATCTACAAGTGAACAAATGAACAAAGAATTGTGACCAAGGGCACTTGATATTTCACTTTTCTTTCAACCCAGAATAATCTTCCAATGAAAGTGAATATGTTTCTATATCAGTTGAGATGCTTTCTATTGAAATTAAAGGGGAGATTTCAAATTGGTTTAAACGATACAAGAGATTTAATTGTTCACAGGTCTAAAAAGGCCAAAGGTTTCAGGCATGGTTTTCAGATCTTCAGCTGAATTTCCCTACAATTTTCTTAACTCTACTCATCCCCATGTACCAGTTCTGTTCCCCTTCTGATTTTCCTGTTATTCGCAAGATGGCTGCCAGCTATAACAGGGATTTCATGTTTTCTTTACAACCATGAGAAAAGAACAACTGGACTTCTTATAACCACTGTTTTGAGAAGTCAAAAGTGACAACCAAGCAAAAGTCCTGAGCTTTGAGATGACTGGATCACCATGGAACCAATCCCTGTAGCCAGGAAAATACCTTGGTACCACTTGGTTTAAGCATGGGTTACCTGAACCAATCACCTGTGGGGCTGGGGCTGGGGACCTACACAAAGGACATGGCTGTTACCTGCTAGGAAAGGAGTGACGTGGAATTTGAGGAGGTAGTCACAGCATAGTGTCTGCTACAATCCTTCATGCACAGACTCTGAATTACTAAGTGCTTTTTATTCACTATCAGAGATAAGCTCTGTACAGAGGAATCTATTTCCTTTAAATTTGCTAAGTCAGACATTAAAGATGTCTTTTAAGTTTGTTTTTTCATAGCTCTTTTCCCTTAAGAATACACTGAAATCACCCCTCCCCGCCTCGCAAAGAAATGTTTTTAAAGTTTGATATCAGTTTTTAATTCAGAATGATTTAAAATCTATCCTTTATTCCATCTTCCCCAACCCTTTCCTCCCATTTTCCAAAAGCAATATGATCTAATTTGGAATTTTCATTTCTAGTAACCCAAATATTTTCTCCTTCAACTTGGATAATGGAGCATTAAATATACAGAAGAAACCATGTCATGTTCTAAGGTATAAGAAGCCTTGAAAGTTTCCTTCAGATGCATGTTCACCAGCCTCCCAAAACTTATCAAAGCAATGCCTGTCCTGTCCTCATAAATTCACCCCAAATTCATCAACTCAATATGCAAAGTACTGGTCTGAAAGATTTTCAACAACTAAATATTTATTTTACACTTTAATTAGAAATACAGCTCCTTGAGTTTAGAAATGCAATTATAATACTAAATAAAGTGTCCAGGGAGGAGTCCACCTGTAATATTTTCCTCCTACGGCCTTGCTGATGTGAGAATGAGCTGGTCGGAAGACAGGCCACTGCCTTCTTTAAACAATCACTGTTTAAAGGCTATGGAGGACAGACTAAATGAGAAACTAACTTCACATAACCTCAGATATCAAAACAATTGTAGCCAAACTTGCGATATTTTCTCCAAGCATTATACTTGAAAGAACCATCCTACACTTTCAACTTGTTCAAGGTGAAAATGAGTATTCTTTCGCGATTTTAGAGGGTGCCTGCCACTGACGCTCACAATTTGCATTACTGGCAGATGCACTCAGGGAAGAAGTTTAGAATCAGGTCTGGGTATGTTTTCAGTTTGGAATTTACGACTATATCGATCACTCTTCCTCACTGACTTCCCCTCCTTGATTTTAGCAGTGTTGGCTGCCAAAACCCAAAACGCAAGGCATAGTGCATTCCCTTCTGCGTAGCAGGACTCGAAGGCATTTTGGTCTCTTCAACCCCTTGACCTTGTGTGAGAGTGGAGGAAAAGGAACAGTTGTCTGCCACCGAAACCATATGCCACCTTTGGAATGGCCTCATCTCCTCTCTCTTAATAGGGAGCAGCCCTGGGGTTAGGGGGAAGAAGAAGTTGCAACACCTGGGCCAGGCCTGTGGCAGGCCGGCTGCGCCCCCCCACTAAGCAGGCAGCTGTGTGTGTGTGTGTGTGTGTGTGTGTGTGTTGGGGGGGGAGGGCACCTTGGCCCAAATGCTGCTTAGTCAGGCTCCAATGCCTCACTGAGCTGCAGATGTGCCCAGACCTGCCGTCACCAGGTGTCTATGTCTGGGCCGGGAGGTGACGGAACAACTGTGACTCTTGCCTCCTGGTGTTTCCCGACACTGTCCTCAAAGGAATGTGGAAGACTTAGGCAAAGCCGCCTCAGAAGGCCCCTGACAGAGCCACAGCTCTCTGCCCACCCTGCCATGTCAAAAGCCCTGCCCCTTTGGTTTCACACAGTCTTTTTGCCAAGAACCCCAGGGCTGGCTCCTCCTCCAGGCTACCGATGGGCTCAGGTGGGAGGCAACTACGCACCTGTTCTGCTGTAATATGCTGTTCCCATCATTAGAACCCAAACAGCCATAACTAAAGTTATTTATTTTTCTTTTTCATACAGTGATCCATGATTTAAAATACCTTTTTAAAATTAAAAACAATTTTTTTCAAGCTCATTTTCACCACTGCGGAAAACTTTTTGAAAATTAGTTCCCCAAGGAGATGCTCTTTTGTATTTACAAGAAATATTAACAACTAGAGGGAGTTTTATCAGGGTATAAATATTGTAAAGTTTATCAGCACATTAGTGGACTCGGAATCCAACACAAAAAGGTTACTAACCTCTGGGTGGCTTTCGAGAATTCCATTTAAAGCTTAGGCGGCTGTGAACCATTCTCCATCAGGAGTGATGTTCACTCTACAAATATTTATTGCACACCTACTATATACTACAAGCCCAGACCTCTAAAGACATCACTGTATATAGCAGAGGGCGCAAATGAACAGCACATTGACCAGATTCAGCCAGCAAACACATTTTGTCCTACACACACCATATTTATCAAAAATTTGAATTAGTTGCCAACTTTTAAATATCAGAATATTTCCAGCTTCTCTTGAAAACTCAAGAAACTTGGCATAACTGAGCCCGCATTCCTGGCTGATGACAAGAAGAGTAACAACTGCCCACTTCAGACAGGCACTGGCCCTGGATTCACACCACCCCCACCTGCCCAGACCCTCGGCTTGTGCTGGTGGTTCTCATGATAGGCAGCCACGGCACACACAGGGATTTTCTGACTTTGTGTCTTCTCAACTTTTCCCCTGTTTAATAAAGACTTTTTCAGTCCTAGTTATTGTAAAGTTAGAGAAAACATCTTGTTTTTAGGCTCGCTAAAATGAGGAACTTGTCACAAAAGAAATGTGGCAAGGCTAAAGCACAGAGGCAAACAGTGAGGACTAGGAGAGCAGTGTGGCACTCAGGGATGTCCGCACTGGCCCACTGAGGAAGCCGAGGCCCAAAGAAGAGCAAAAACATGCCCAGATCCCATTACTGACCAGTAGGAGAAAAGAAGCGTGTTCTGGATGGTCGTTGGCCAGCTGGGACGACATTCTTTTCTATACGCAGAGGTGAGTTCTCTTTCGCAGTTTCTGCTTACGTATTTCCGAGAAGTGGCAAAGAAGCCCATTAGATCTGGGAATAAATGAGAGGACTGACTTCAGAAGTCACACCGTGATATCGAGTACCTGATTCTAAATGAACCTGCAGAAGATTAATTAGTAATTTTCATCTAGATCTATTGACTCCCTATATGTGGGTCAAAATTATCATATATGAATGAAGAAATGAGGCTATCGATCCCCGTGGAGTGAGTTGGGTGAGGCAGCCTGTTTTCAAATTATGTATGACCAAAATTTTCCTTGTATTTGTTTCTAAGGATAGAGTTAGACAGGTTGATCTTCATATTTGTTGATAGTAGAAAGTTTTACTAAAAGCAATATAATCCAGTTGCAACAAACACAACGATACTGACCGAAATCTTCGAGAGGACAGATTACAGGAAATTTACATGGGCCACTGCCTGGGCCTTAAGACATTCTGGTGTATGTATAATGAGCATATATGATCATTCGGTAGCCCTGCTTCCAAGGACTCTTCTGGTAAGGAACTTCAGTTAATACAAGAATCAGTTTTACGTGCAGCAGAAAGAAAGGGAGGAGAGTTTGTGGAACGAGCTGTCTTATTTAGCCCTAACGATCTGGCCAGAAACAGGGTTTCAAACCTACTTTTAAAGATGAGGACAGTTGAGGCCAAGAAAGCTGACCTCCTCAACCAATTCTCAATCACCAGGAACCAGTTACACCGGGGTCATTCTGCCTCTAAAACCTGAGCGTTGTCTGCTGCTACAACAACTCGTAGCAAAGAGCCCGCTAAAATGAATGGTTGTGACCAAAGACGTTAAGAGAAGGACAGACACAGCTAGGCTAGAGTATGCAATAAGCACAAGAGAAAGCAGACACAGGTGTTTGGGGGAGGGGGGACGTGGTCAGAAGAGGGCAAAGGCACATGGGGTGGAGAGTTGGTTGTGGGTCAGGGAAGGCTTCAAGGAAGCAGTGCCATTTGAGAAAGGCCTTGAAGGATGCACTGTGTTACAGCAGGCAGAGGAAAGAGGAGCAGCAAAGCAGGGTCTGGCACCAGAAAGAAATGGAAGATGAGGAGTTTAGGCTTGGAATTCACAAAGAAAGCTTCATCGAGCGAGGTAGCAATGTGAAGAATAAGTCTTCCCAACACCTGTAAGGCAGGGCAGAGGCCCTCACATGAGAATAGGCGACCCCTGGACCCCATGAAGCCCACCCGGATGCCCACTCTCTTCTCTCCCTTCCCTCCTCTCCCCTCAGAGATCTGTGCCTTTCAGAGCCAGGCACCTCCTGCCTGCCTGACTGCAACTCACTTCTTTCCCCCTTTCATCTCCCATCTTTGCCACCACCTCAGATTGTAGGAGCCTTGCGTTTCCTGTTGAAGGGACTCCACCAGCAGCGAGGCGGGAGGAGGCAGTAGGAAACCCCAAGTCCAGCCTTCAGAGAGAATCCCTTTGGGCAACGACAAAGGGAACAAAAGGCCGGACCGTCCTGAGGTTGCGCGTCTGCCCCGCCCGGGGTCCCGCTTCGCCAGCTGCAGGCCATCTCCGGCAGCTCAGCTCGCAGGGGTCAAGGATGCTCCTTCAGCACAGGCCCCGGAAGCCGCTTCTCCAGGCAGGACCTCCCCAGGCGTTCAAGGGGGCCCAGCCCATTTGGTGTTTGGGGGACATTTCATTTCATTTCATTATCCTTGGCACCCAATCACAGAAGTGAAAAATCTGATCCCGTTTACAACCGAAGCCAGTGAGGCTCAGAGAGCACAGTCCCTGGTCCTGGGAACGCAGGACGCCGCTGGGGCTGTAACCCATGCAACCTCCGCAGGGAAGGGGGCGACCCCCGCCGCGGGAACGCGTCCCCACAGCGCTGCCGGTGGCGAGCGTGGCGAGGCGGGACCCCGAGGGCGCCCCGGGGGAGGCGGGCGGCGGA
>NW_011889067.1:706260-711563 GCF_000151845.1 Pteropus vampyrus
GGGCTGGGGATCAGACACTCTCAGGTTCTGTAATGTCCCCGGGTTTTATGGCCGCGCTCACCACAGCCCTGTGAAGACAGGGCATTTAAATCGGGCCAGGTGCCTGGTGGCAGCCAGGCCTCTGCTGTTAACACTTAAGGGGCCTAAAGGAGGCCCCACTGGTGTCCTGGGAATCCCTGTCAGAGGAGAGGGGTATGTGTGTGTGTGTATGTGTGTGTGTGTGTGTGTGTGTGTAAAAGCATGTGTTACTACAGCTTTCTCCACAGAGCAGATCTAGCAACAGTTTTTTACGAATTGATTTCTTCTCATTAAAGCGACAAAGATTCCGGCTTGACTGGAAGTGAATTGAAAAACAGCATTTGGCAGATTTTTTTTTTTTCTTCTGCTGTCCTTTCATTCCTTGTTTGTTTTAATTCGCTATTGGATTTCTTGGAATCTTTTCTTAAGATTTCTTGGATTCTTATTAGTTTGCAGATATGTGCATATGTGTTAAAGTTTTTGTTCAGTGATAAATTTACTGGCTTCTCAATTATTCCTTCCCAGATGCGTTGATATGTGTTATTAAAACATCATTAAAATGGGACATGTCAAAGGAAAATTTATGTACATCATATAAAAGAACGTTACTTGCAGGTGTTATAAATCGTCCTGGATTTGATTTTTTGCTTTAAATAGGTATAAAAAGTTGGTCACCACTTGTGCGATGATGAATTTTGATAAATAACTTTATCCTTTTTGGCATACCTAAAAGAATAAGATGTTAAGTCGTCATTTGATTTCTCATTTAATAAGTTTGCCACTTTAATTTCACGAAGATAGCATTACTGTTTCAACTCAATTATTGGTCGAACGTGTTCCTGTTACAGATCCCGAGAAGAAGTGGTGAAATCTTCACTTCGCACAAGAGCTGCTCATACTTTAGGAACTGGTAATGATGTTCAGACATCTGTGTAATTTACTTTGGCATATTGTCTGCATCTATAGATTCTTCAGAATAGAAAGGGATTTAGTGCTATGGAGCTTGAAGTGGGTATGGGTTTTTGGCCGTTGATATCTACCAGGATATAAAACAAGGATCTGTTTGCTCTGGTTATAATTCACATTAAAAGTGTTAAGCAACATGAAGCAACTGCTGGGGAAGCGTAGAGAGGGTTATTTTTATTTTTCTTACGTCCGTCCCATTCAGCAGTTATACATGCATCCAAGGCCCGTGCCCACTTTCTATGCCTCAGAATCATCAGCATGGAAAGACGGGTGGTACGACCTATTAGGTGAGAAAAGCCATATAGATTTCTCTGTGGGATAAATAATAATTGTCTTTTAAACATATACTTATCATTTATGAATGCTTAAAGATAAATATAAATGGGAAAAACAATTTAAAAGTTCAGTTTGCCAGTAAAATTAAACCGCAGGATACGGGGCGAAAGGCAGAAAGAAATGTCTTTAGCCTTTGCATATGATTTTAGAAGTTATTTTGACAGTGGCCTTTAAGGAGTTACCTCAAAGGCTCCACAAGGTAAATTACTTGCAGGAGGAGCATGCTTTACCCCAGGGTGAATTTTCACCTCTACAGATGTCATTTAGAGTGAGTTACTTTTGTCAGAAACGGGCCTGTTTAAAAATAGCTAGAAATACCGTAGCTAAGGTGAAAACTCGATGCTGAGCCACTCATCTTTGTGGTATCATAAGATCAAGATTTAGGGAGTCAATAAAATTTTTATATCACCTTATTCCAAGTATTCTACCACAGATTTTTAAATTTTATTTATTTAGACACTCTATTTTTTCATGGGTTCTGCACAGAAGGGGCATCTGGAAAGATTTGTTTTTTTTCTTTTAAATCGGTTTCCACCTGAAAAACCTTATTTCCTCTTATCTTGTCACTCTTTGAAGCCCTTTTTTTCTAATTCTGGAAATTCCAAGATTCCTGTGTGGCCCCATTTCTCTACCCAGACACATGTCTTTTTATCCAAAAAGAGTGAGTCTAAACAGAGAGCAGACCTGCTTCGCCAGGGTCCAATCTGGGGCATTCTGAAACTTCGCGTAGTTAGAAGCAAACGGGTTCTCACTGTTACCATCCACACATGGGCTCGTTATTAGAAACCAACCCGACGTATCACAGGAGGACGCTGACTTAAGTAAGGCTGTGGTGTGGGGGCTTGATAATTTGACTCAGCTAATGTGAGAGAAAAGAGAGATGGAAAAATAAAATGTTATGAAGGCCAGTTCCAAGCAGCCAATGTGGAGGGGAATGGTTGTCTCAGGTAAAATCTAATTCAGGCTGCTGACTTTTTTTTTTTCATGTAGTTAGTTTTTCTCCTCTTACAGATGATTTGAGTGATCCCTTCATGTACTCTAACAAACATCAGAATTATTTTCCAGTTCTACACCAGCTTCTAGAAGCATTGGCCTTGTTCTGTAGCCCTCCGATTGTTTCTTGCATTACTCATTTTTAAGATAGAATTTTTATATGGACAACTCTAACGTTTCATGATAGACCACACTAAATTTTAAGATAGTGATCAGAATGGCATAGTTAACTGTCTGATCTTTTCTTTTTGAAAACTTTATTTTGAAAACATAGGGGATTTTTACACTTAGTTTTTAAAATCTAGTTCTCATTAAGTCCCTAAAAGAAATGCTTGCAAAATTTTCCTCAGAAATGTTCACAGTTTCATTGTTATTTTGCATCAGCAGCAATAGTGAAGTTGCATTGCTTGTGTAACTGGCTACCTTAGTTAAAATTATCCTAAAGTGTAAATGTCTTTTGTTTTTGTTTTTGTTTTCCTCTAGGCTGACTGCTGTGTTCAGAAGTTCCGTACATGTGAAGATAATGTCTTTCTGTTTTTTGTTAATAGAGGTTTCTAAATATTACCACTGAGGTTTCCCAAACTTAGTTTATAAAGGGGGAAAACTGTATTTGTATCATTTCTATTTCTCTATAGTTTTGTTGTTGTTAGTTTTATTAAATGAAATATTTGGTTTGGTTTCTAAGATAATATTTGCATATTTTTCTACTTTTTGTATTTTTTTTGCTTTTAGAACTAATAATTTTAAGAAAAAAAAGGCACAGGTGTTAAATTATTTTGGTGCAGAGTTTATACTTTGATTTATAGAGATCAAAGAACAGTATTTTCCCCATCACTCTCTTTGAACTAAGCAGCAAGAGAACACTACAAGTATGTCACGCATTCTTTCTACTCACAGGTAGATTTGGCCCGACATCTGTCCCCTGGGTTCTACCTCCCACCTGCCCCTACTCAGCCAGACCCTTTTCCATGTTTTCATTATTCTTTGACAGGTCCCTCTTATCCCCGAACTTGGAGTGAGAAACCAGTCTGTCAGTTCTCCCTCAGTGTCATTTTTATATTGCAAATGCTGCCTACCTGGTTTCTGAGGCTTCCCAAGTCGTTTTTCAACCAGGCTCATGGCAAACGGTGTCTCCCTACTGTTCTGAACCCTGACGGCTTCACAAACGCAACAAAGAGACTCCCTATGTCGCCTGTCTAGGTCAGCTCTCACTGCCCATGGCAAATCTGCTCTGTGGCCCAGCCTCCTGGGCTTGACACACACATGCGAGTTGAGCCTTCTTTAAGCCTAGGACTGTGGTATTTCCTGCACACACTGATGCCTCATGCCTGCTGCCTCCTGGAAGAAGCCTCCCCTGGCCTTTCTCCATAACATTGTTCTCTCCCTCTCTCTGTTTGCTACCTCGCTCAAAACGAAAATGCTGGGGAGAGGGTGACCTTTGATTTATCTTATTTTTTTCACTTTTTATCATAGAGGATTTCAAACAGACTTAGAATACTTTAACAAAGCTTAGTGCTACGTGCTCGGGGATTCAACAGTGATCAACTTTGGGTCAACCCCGTTGCATCTATTATTCTCTACTCATTCCCCCACCATCACTAACACTGGATTACATTGAAACAAATCCTGGGCATCCTATAATATCATTCATAAATATTTTAAAATGTAGCTCTAAAAAGAATTTCCTATAAGGCAAAACAATATACCGTATAGCACCTAAAAAATTAACAATAACTCTTTAATGTCATTACATTTCTAGTATTCAAATTTCCTTGATTGTCTTCTCAAGTTTGTATTACCATTGGTTTGTTCAAATTAGGATCCAAGTAAGGGCTATATTTTATCTTTCTTAAGCCACAGGTTTATACTTTACTTTTCTCCTTGCAATTTATGTTGAAAAAAAAAAAAAAACGGGGTCATTTTGTGCTGTAGAGTGGCCATCATGTTCTTGTTCCAAGAAAAGAGGAAGGAGGCAAGGCAGAGAAGTTCATCAGCTGAGTAACCTCCCGTTTTTAAAGAGCCTTCTGTAAAGCTCCACCCGACAAACAAGGTCTGCTTGTCTACCATCACCCGGCTACCAAAGGAGACATGAAAATGAAGGTTCTTTTACCAAGGTTCTTTTACATAGGCTAAAGGATATTGGGTGGGCATCTATAATTAGTAAGCTTGGTGCAGCTCGCTCATTGATTCATTCATTCTTCTCTCCAATACCAGTCAAAGGCTTACCGAGTGTCAGGCCCTGGGCCAGCTGCTAGCTGCTGGTTTGGAGTTTCAGTTCTGTTGTCTCTTTCAGGCATGATTCATTGTGGAGCAACTTTTACGGAGGTTTCTATCATAGACATTGTTAGCTCTGTCCATGCAGTCGGACCACCAGAGCCCAAGAACCCAGGACCCAAGAACCTACTTGTTGTTGGCCTGGCAGTAACAACAGTCTCACTGTGCTAATTGGTCTTTTCAACTCTCCATCTGTACGTTCTCATTAATATGGCTAATATGCCTCTGAAGTATGCAGGAGCAGATATCCAGCCCATTTTATAGTCAGAGGCTCCAAGTTCTGGAGCTGAAGGTTATATGGCTGAATGGGAAGTAAGACATAAGTTGCCTGAGGCCGATGGTAGATTTTACTACCTCGCAGGGAAAGATGCTCAGTGTGCTTAAGGGAAGGAGCTCAGGCTCCCCAGCTCCTCATCCAGAGGTGTCATTTTAATAGGCATATCATATTAATTTCATACCTTTTGCAAAAGCTCATTGTTAGACTTAGAACAAAATCCATACTCCTTGGACTGCCTCACAAGATTCTATGCAGAGTGGTCTCTGTCATTTCTCCAACCCCCATTGTCTGCCGTTCATCTTACTGACTCCAGTCCAGCTCTCCTGGCCCTTTTCCTGTGCCCCGAACACTCCAGCCTCTTTTGTGCCTTGAGGCCTTTGCACTTGCTGTGGCCCCTTCCTAAAACACTCCCTCTGCCTCCAGTTCTTCACTGGCTCCT
>NW_011889067.1:712038-733089 GCF_000151845.1 Pteropus vampyrus
ATATTTCAAGATATAATCTATCTCTACCATCCATACTTGAGACTACCTGGTAGTTAGTCTGTAAGTTCCTCAGTTTCCTCATCTGTAAAATGGGCAGAGTAATAAAACCTGCCTCCCAGGTGGGCGTGAGAAATGAGGTAATACGTGGGCGCTGCTTATTGCATTGCTTCCCAAATAATAAATGCTCAAGAAAGCTCACCAACTATGTGAACTTGGACAAATTACAACTCTTTGATGCATTTAAGATTTCCTGAGAAGAATTCCCTTCTCACAGGGATGTAGTGAAGATCACACGAGATCGCCTATTAAATACAAATGCCACCGTGTGGAAGGAAGGACAGGCCGGAAGAGCAGCTAGCCTCACCACGGGTCTCAGAATTGTCCGGTAGAACTTTCTGTCATGATGGAAATGTTCCCATCACCGCCGTTCAGTACAGTAGCCACTGGCCACTTGTGACTGCTGAGCACTTGAAATGTGGCTAGCATGACCAAAGAACTGAATTTAAAATTGTATCTGATAACTAATTAATTATAATTTAAATAGCCACATCTGGCTGATGGCTACTGTCTTGGACAGGGCAGACTGAGTAACTTGAACCTGCAAAGTTGCCTGACTAAGTACATAGTTCAGTTTTGCTCCTGCGCCAGATCACAAATGACTTCCCTCAGAGGGTCAATACCATGAATCTGGAGACCCCAAAGCTCCTCTATAATTTTTCTCCTCCCCCTTTTCTTTCTAGTCCCCCAAGAATTTTCCCCATGAATTTATCTTCAGTGATATGAAAATATTGCATGTACTAGAGATGGAAACAGTTTGGAAGTAGAGAATTTTCATTCTCAAGCTCAGTAATTCCAATCTTATCAAAGCCTGCATTGTCCAGCAATGGATGTCTGCATATCGACCCCACTGTGTGTCTGGCCTGGCCACAGCTAGGAATTCAGGTCAGCAGCTCCTGACAAGAGGCCTGTGGCAGTGTCTCCCTAAGCTAAAGGTAGAGCCAGGGCTGTCTGGGAGAGGAAGTGGGACCCTCAAACCCACCTAAAAGCTAAGTCATAGCTTTCCAAGACTACAAATAACTGAACTATCTATCACATACGAGGTGTGTCAGTAATTTCTGGGTGAGTGAATGAGCAAATGATGGTTAACAAAAGAGCAAACCAGAATTTTGAATGTTGATTTGTAGCACATCAACGTGACTAATAACAATTCGGAAATAGTCTGATTAAAATGAGTGCACAAAAAGCAATAATCATGTCTTGATGAGTTCAGAATGTTGTAAACATCTGCTTTATGTTTCTGAAAAATGGAACATCTATCAGGATTCCAAAGGAAAGGATATAAGTTTTAAGAGTTTTCCATTTTGGTTTACATGAGTACTTTTCATCCTGTAATTAGAATTATTTGGTTTGATTTCGTTTTAGAAGTTTTCATTTGTCTTTAGATAATGGTGCTATAATTTTACTACATTGTGGAGTTCTAAGATGGGTGGAAAAACTCAAGGGCTTAAAATTAGAAGTTTTCTTAGACACCGTAATTGGCTTTTTGTAGTTCATAAATAATTCCTCTGAGATTTATTTCCATAGATATCTAATGAGCTTTATTAAGCCTTTTTCAAATGGGTTCATATAGAACCACATGAATGTTTTTTATAAAGCAGCATTCATGCATTGGAATTGTGGATGAAACTGCTTAAAATTCTGTCCCCAAACTAGAGGCTACTAAAACCAAATAATCAGGTTAGGTCAGTGGGTCTCAGCTGGGGCCGGTTTTGCCCCCAGAGGCATTTGGCAATGTCTGGAGACATTTTTGGTTTTCACATCTAGGGGAGGGAGGTGTTACTGTGGCATCAGGTGAGTAGAAGCCGTGGAGGCTACTAGATGTCCTGCAATACACAGGACAGCCCTCCACCACAAAGAGCTGTCTGTAATGTTAAACTGGAGAAACCCTGAGTCCCGGGTCAACAGCTGCAGAAAAAATGAGTTTCAACCTTGGGCTATGAAATGTGCTTGGAATTGTTCTCCCTGTTGTTTTGCTGTGCCAGGCCTCAGGTAGAGTCCCCTGGAGTGTCCTGGGGCTTTGCAAGAGTAAGAACCTTTTGCGTAGAATCCTTGGGGAGTGGGGGCGGTGTGTGCTTGAGAACATCTCTTTCTGTAATTAAAGCAGGTCCTGTGTTCCTCTCAAATGAAACGGGAATTCACTTTGTTTCAACATCCTGTTTTTAAAGAGTGAGTGGCATTTCCAGGGACATCATCCAAAAATAAGAATTTTTCTCCTTTTTAACATTTTCTCCAAAACGGTCCTAGGATGTAGGTTGTGAACTATTTGAGAGGCTTAGCAGTGAATGTGCTGGCAGCTATTGAGAACACAGATGATTGGCTCCTTTGTGAGCTGGTGTCCAGAGAGTTGCAAGGGGTCGAGAAGCCAGACAACATAGCAGGTGTGCCACAAACTAATAGCGGTGCCCTTTGAATTTTTTGTTTTGACAACGTGATAAAAATTAAATTATTACTCCTTTTTATCCTTTAATTTCCAGTCAAGATAACTATATAATTCTGTTTAAAGGTATATAGATGTCTGTGTTCATGTATTGAACACATTCATATATGTATATACAAATAGAAACTGTATAACGAAAAAGTAAAAGAATTTCTGACATTAGGGCAATGTTTCTCAATCTGTTTTTCATTCCTCCGCCCAGCCCCACATCCAAGGAGTCTTTAGACATTTTTTTCTAATGGCGCCTTCCCCAATGAAATTTTATTATCATATCATATTCTATATATGTTTATATATGTATATCTGTGCTTTATACATAAAAATAATATTTTTTCACACACTCTCCCCGAGAACAAATATCACCCTTTGCGATGATATCACCCTTGATGGGAATGCATGCGTTATTAGAGTGAGTGTCGTGATCATCTGGCGTTCTTTGTATTATATAAGTATTATGACTTTACAAAGGCCAGAAACCTTTTCTCCCTTGTTTTCTGTTTTCTGATAGCCTCCTGAAGGGATTACGTAACACTGTTGCTATCTGCTGCAGGCCTCAGTTGTGAACAGCCCTGTTCCTCCACCTGAAGATCTGTCTAGTTGCTCTGTTCACATTGTAATCCAATATTGTAGATAATAGTCATATTATCGTAAATTTTAACCTGTATTTTAGCAAGGTCACTGATTTTTTTTTTTAAACTCTATTTTTTTTTAAACATCTTTAGGAAAGTGCAGAGATTTCCCATATACCCCATGCCTCTAGGCATGCGTAGCTTCCCCCAGTATCCTCATCCCTCACCAGAGGGTATATTTGTAACAATGATAAGCCTACATAGACTGATTATCATCACCGGAGTTCCATATTATACCTTAGAGTTCCCTTTTGGTGTTGTATATCCTATGGTTTTAGACAAATGTATAATGACGTTTCCATCATTATGGTATCATTCAGAGTATTTTCACTGCTGGAAAAATTATCTATATTCTGCCTATTCATCCGGTGTAGGTGAGGATGTGGGAAAATTGGAACCCTTGTACATTGCTGGTGGGCATGTAAAATGGACAATAGTTAAGCGGTTTCTCAAAAAGTGAAATGATCCAGCAATTCCACTCCTAGGAATATACCCCAAAGCAACGAAAAGATGTTTGCCGTAAACTTGTACACAGGGTTCCTTTTGAGAGTGATAAAAATTAGATTGTGATGATGGTTGCACAACTCTGAGTATACCAAATATCATTGAATTGTATAATTTAAATGGATGAGTTGTACCTATGACTTAAATCTCAATTTAAAGCTGTTTTTTTGCAAAAGGTGTAAACAAAGAATACCAATCTGTCCCTACTGCCACCAATTAGCAGTCAGTCGTCATTCCTACATAGCCGGGTAACCACTGTTCTGCTTTCTTCCTCTATGGATTAACCTAGTCTTAACATGTAAATAGACTCATATAACCTCTGGCTTTTCATATTTCTTTCCATTTTTGTGCTTCTAACTTTAGCGTGATGTTTTCAAGGTTCATCCACGTTGTAGCATGTATCAGTACTTCGTTCTTATTGCCTAGTAGTGTCCCATTGTATGGATGTACCACATTTTGTTCATCCATTCCTCAATTGAAGGACGTTGGGGTGGTTTCTCCTTTGGAGCTGTTATACGTAGTGCTGCTATGAACATTCAGGTACAAGTTTTTATGTGGACGTAATGTTTCCAGCTCTCGAGCACAGTCCTAGGAAGTGAAATTGCTGGTCACTCTGTTTCTGAAGATCTGACAGACTGTTTTCCAAGCAGGCTGCATTATTTTACAATCCCATCCGCAACTGATTTTTAAGTGAAGATTATTTATATACTCCCTAAAGTGAGTTTCCCAGGTCCTAGGCCAGATTCTCCCCTTTCTGTCCCCACACAAGGCCACATAGTCCCTTAAGTGGCAGATGGAGGTTTAAACCTATAATCGTAGGGCTTTTTCATCCCCCACCCCAAACCCCCACATACTCCCCAGGTTCAAGGCTTTCTTGAATCATAGGGATTCCACCCAGCAGCTCTTCCTGGGAACCAGCTGTCATAGCTCTTGTGAGGGCTTTTTCTCTTTAATAATAGATTCCATTCTTCAGGCATCTATCCCCTTTTGAGAAATTCCTCTTAAAAATATATGTGAAGCTTTGTTGTTGATACTAGAATTCCATTTTCTGTTTCAACTGTATGCTTGCACACCCCACACCCCCACACCACGCACGGCACTTCACCAGGCATCTGGGCCTCCATGTGGGGCTCGTCCAGGCTGTGTCTGTCCCCATCAGTCATACAGTCCAATGAGTGGACTTGGGGAACCATCCTGGGTATAGTCAGCCAGTACATGATCGCAAATCTGTTTTGATACTCAGCCCCTACCATGTCTTGAGGGTAACAAATTCCACATGTAAATTACTCTTAATTCCTGTTTACTTGTCCCAAGGCAGCCTCTGTATATCTTTCAGCAGATCTTCCAATATTACTGCTCTGGTCAGTTTAGAGATTTGGTGAAAATGTGACTCTTCACCTTTGCTGTGTCCTTCATAACAAGCAAGATATTTCCTTCCAACCCATAGTCTCTTCTTATAAAAAGCTCTGGTGTTCGTAGCCCATTCTCACATGTGGAAAATCTGTGCGGTGTGTTTACCTTCTCCAGGTGGCGGGCCAGCCGGTCTTCTTTCCGGGGTCCACTGTACACACCTGGGCCTGGCACAGAGTGGGCACACATTGCTCAATGAATGTTGCCAAGTGGAGGTTTTGTTTTGTAAAAGTGGTGTATGTATGTCCCACACATCACTAACGTGCTGGGCATACCTGTGTTCTCTTTTGCAGGCTATCGGCTGTACTCTGAACTGCAGCTGTCAAAGTTTCAAACCAGGGAAAACAAACCACCGTCAGTGTGAACAGTGCAGACATGGTTGGGTGGCCCACGGTAATTTTATTTTTCCCCTCTCTCTTGGCTGGTAGTGTTCCCTCTAAATGACTCACAGTTATTTAGGAATGGCTGTGATATCTAGGAATGACCGCTAACATTTGTAAGTTACTACCACGTGCCAGGTGACAAGATAGGAGCTTTATATATGTTAGCTCTTTGAATCTTAACTCCGTATCGGTGTCTCATTAGCCTTGTTCTAAAGTGTAGACACTGGTGCTTCGGTGCTGTCATTTGGCAATGATAGAATTATTCTGTGCTGTCTAATGCAGTAGCCTGTGGCCAGATAAAATAAGGAATGCTCGGTGAAATTTGGATTTCAGGTAAACAATAAACAATTTTTTAGCCTAAGTATATCCCAGTGAAGATTTTTATATGTGTATATGTAAATATATCCTACTTATGTGTCGATTATCTGAAATGTTTATTCAGATTTAACTGGGCATCCTGTATTTTCATTTGCTAAACCTGACCCTATACTAGCCACTCGTGGCTACCGAGTAATTGAAATTTGACTAGTGTGACTGCAGAACAAATTTCTAATTTTATTAAATGTTAATGAATTGAAATAAAAAATTAAATAGCCATATGTGGCTGATGAGTGTCGCATTGGACAGCATAGATTTCGGTGGATTCAGTTGCCAAGCCCGACAACTAGGAAGTGGCAGACCAGGGCTCAAACCCAGGTCTGCTGGATTCCCAAGCCTTAGCACCTCCTGATTTTCCATCTTCTTGATTAGACACCTATCATCTGTGTTTTTACCCCCTTTCTTTACATCTTCCCTACTTGTAGCTATTTTATTCCTCAGGGATGCCTCAGGAAGGGGAGAAAAGAAGATTCGAGTCTCAGGCCAGTGCATTTTATTTTAGAAGTTCCTGTGATAGCTGTTAAAATTATTACTCATTCGCATAGTTGTGTTTTTTTCTGTCGGAACAGATAACTGAGAGATAGTACTAGCCTACTTCTTGTGCCGAGTTTCTCTTGAAAATAGAACTCTTTAAAAACGATATGTCTTCCATTTGGTTTTTCAGCTCTGAGTAAGCTGAGGGTCCCGCCCATGTGTCCAGCAAGCCAGGTGGAGATCGTCCAGTCCAATGTGGTGTTTGATATTAGCAGCCTCATGCTCTATGGGACCCAGGCCATCCCCGTGCGCCTGAAAATCCTGCTAGACCGACTCTTCAGTGTGTTGAAGCAAGACGAGGTCCTCCAGATCCTCCATGCCTTGGACTGGACCCTTCAGGATTACATCCGTGGATATGTGCTGCAGGTATAGTGACCACTGCCACCCTTCTCCTAGAATGCCTTTGCACACCCATGTCCAAGTAACTGATGTGACCCAGTTACCTACCAGTGCTACAGCCATTGGTGATTATTCTTGCCTTTAATATTTTTTCTAACGGGTTAGGACCTACCTTACGTCCTGGGAGAAAGCCATTGTTTTCCTCAAGATATCTGTCTACCTTCAGGACGTGGGCACATTGCATATTCTCTGATTGGGGTTTCCCTCTGCCAGCTTTTCCACAGTAAACCATTTGCCCCATCTTGGGTGCTGTCTCCATTTCTTTTATTATCTGCAAACTACCTGTTGACACAGATGCTGTTTGTATCAGATCTCTCTGAGGATTTGGAGATGAGAGAGGGAACTCACCTTATGGAACCACTCAGCAAACAATCGTAATTTCTGTTCTCTAAAGCCGTCCTCCACTCCACTGCTGATTTTCCTTCCTAGGACCCCTCGTCTTGTGGTATTTCTGTGTTTGTGCTCTTGTTTATTTTCTCTCTCCAATTCTTTTTTGGCCTCCTCACGTTTTCTCTTTGTATCTGCCTGAAGGAGAGATGAAAGGCATCTCACTGTGCCTTTTGTGCTTTCTCTCGGCTCTTTACTTTGCAGAGTAGTTTTACCTCTCTTTCTGGAACAAGATATGGGGGTAGGCCTCGTGTTCCATATTCAGAGGTCATTAAGGGATTATCACAAGCTAAGAACATATTTCCTGATATGAATTCTCTTATTTCTCCGACACATGAAACAGCGATAGCATTTTTTCTTGCCACTACACTAGAAAATGTCAGCTAACTTTGGTTAAAATTTTCAGTGAAATGAAGGACTGAATGAATTTCCAAGACTAACATACATTTCAGTCTTACTCAGGTTGTCATATCATTAAAATGAACACTAATAACCATTTATTGACGTAGACTCTTCCAGAAATCTTATTTAGGTAGGTAGCTTATTCCCATTTTCCAGTTGAAAAACCGGAGGCTCAGAATGCTTCTAAATATTTCTGAAGTCACTCAACTCATATGTGGCAGACCCCAAATTTGAACACACTGCTGACTCTAAAGCCCATCATCTTCCTCTGGAAACACATCTGCTCACCTCCAGGGCAGGAACCCTAGCAAGCCAGAAACAACCTTTTATGTAGAGTACCATTATGATCTTACATTATGACATAGATCAATATTTAATGATCCTAATAATCTTGCTTTCTAGTGTTAGGATTAAAAATATGGAATCAATTACCTTGAACCTCTAGTGCATGAAAAATTTATGATGTTACGTTCCTCGTCATCTTCAGAACTCTTACATGCACTGTGAAAAATCTCAGTAGGCCATCAAATACATGTTCTGTGATAAAATATTTATCATAGTTTTGGGAAAAGTTAGGCCTTGCTAGAGTTTGAAAGATCTCCAACACTCCGGTGTAATTACAGCTCTGCTTTGTGAACACGGGCAATAGATCAATACAAGTTCATTTGTCTTCTGATGGTAGTTGCTTGGGAAGATTATTAAAATGCAGTGAATAAACACTTGAGCTATATCTAAGCCTGATTGCTCCATCTATACTCCTTAGATAAAGAAGTTACTATGGTTCAAAAGACATATTTTAATTTTTGTGGGGAAGATTATTATGCTTAATGCAAGACGGCCAATAGGTTTGAAATAAGATGGAAAATAATCACCAAATTTCCCTTAGGCTTGAGTAATATAATTTTACGTCTCTCTTTTGGGCCTCTACTTACATTGGCGCAGTATATTTTCTGCACAAAGTTTCCGGCCTAGGAGATCGGCATGAGTGGGGGCTGAACTCATTAACCTTCTTGCTCATCCAGAGCGGTGCCATTTCCTAATATGCCCAGAGGTGCCCTGTGTGCTGGCGGAGGTCCTGACCACACGGCTCCTTTCTTAGAGAAAGGGGTAAGGAGTAGTAAATTAATTGCACTTCTCAATTCCGGTTAGGATGCATCAGGAAAGGTGCTGGACCACTGGAGCATCATGACCAGTGAGGAAGAGGTGGCCACCTTGCAGCAGTTCCTTCGTTTTGGGGAGACCAAGTCCATAGTGGAGCTCATGGCAATTCAAGAGAAAGAAGAGCAGTCCCTCATCATCCCGCCACCCGCAGCCAACGTGGACATCAGGGCTTTCATCGAGAGCTGCAGCCACAGGAATGCCAGCCTGCCCGCTGCTGTGGACAGAGGAAACCCCAGCAGCGTGCACCCCTTCGAGAACCTCATAAACAACATGACCTTCATGTTGCCTTTCCAGTTCTTCAACCCTGTGCCTCCTGCACTGATAGGGTCTCTGCCCGAACAGTATGTGCTGGAGCAGGGACAGGACCAGAGTCAGGACCCCAAACAGGAAATCCACGGACCCTTCCCCGACGGCAGCTTCTTAACTTCCAATTCTGCACCATTTCAGGTTGAAAAAGAGCGGTGTCTAAACTGTCCAGACGCTGCTGCTAACAAGGAAGACAATGCCCATTTAAGCGACTCCGGCTCATACAGCATTGTCACTCGGCTTGAAAGGACGCAGTTGTCCCCCGAGGCCAAAGTGAAGTCTGAGAGGAACAGCCTGGGTGCAAAGAAGGGCCGGGTGTTCTGCACGGCCTGCGAGAAGACCTTCTACGACAAAGGCACCCTCAAGATCCACTACAACGCCGTCCACCTGAAGATCAAGCACAAGTGCACCATCGAAGGCTGTAACATGGTATTTAGCTCGCTGAGGAGCCGGAACCGCCACAGCGCCAACCCCAACCCCCGGCTGCACATGCCCATGAACAGAAACAACCGGGACAAAGACCTGCGGAACAGCCTGAGCCTGGCCACCTCCGACAGCTACAGGCGCCCGAGGTTCACGGTGAGCTCTCCGGACTGTAGGCCTCTCCCTGGTTATGCCGTTCCGGGGGAGGATTCCAGGGGCCAAGCAGCTTTCCCCGGCGTTGGGCAGAATGGAGTGCTTTTCCCCAACCTAAAGACAGTCCAGCCGGTCCTTCCCTTCTACCGCAGTCCGGCCACTCCTGCTGAGCTAGCAAACACTCCTGGGGTGCTGCCTTCCCTCCCGCAGCTGTCCTCCTCGATCCCCGAACATCTGGTTTCACATGAAATGCCTTTCGATGCCCTTCCCAAGAAGAAGTCCCGGAAGTCCAGTATGCCTATCAAAATAGAGAAGGAAGCTGTGGAAATAGCTAATGGGAGCAGGCACACCCTCAGCTCCGATGATGACATGGCCCTGCAGGTGGTCAGTGAAGATGAGCCGGAGGACTCCCGGGCAGACAAGGCTCCGGAGGAGCGGCACACGCAGCCAGCGCGCCCGGGGAAGCCTGTCCCTGAGGGAGAGAGAGCTTGCCACCACCTCCAGTCGGTGATTGAGCCCAGTGGAGCCATCAGCCGAACCCCTGAGCAGGCCACACACAGCTCGGAGAGGGAGACTGAGCAGAAACCCGCATTGGCCACGGTGCCAAGGGAGGCCGAGGACGGTGGCCAGGAGCGCCACCTCACGCCTGGGGTGGAGCCCTGTGTTCCTCTTCCTGACTATGTCAGACTGCAGCAGCACCTGCTGGCCGGGGGGCTCTTCAGCGCCTTGTCCAACAGAGGAATGGCTTTTCCTTGTTTTGAAGATTCTCAGGAACTGGAGCACACGGGTCAGCTCGCACCGGCTAGGCAGAAGGAAGAAAGCCGCCACCAGTGTGACATCTGCAAGAAGACCTTTAAGAATGCTTGCGGTGTGAAAATGCACCATAAGAACATCCACGCCAAACAGACGCACGTGTGCACAGTGGAGGGCTGTAAAGCCACCTTCCCTTCCCGCAGGAGCAGGGACAGGTAAGGCACCTGTTGGCAATCCTTTCTTCTAAGGCGGTGGTTCTTAAGCTTTTACCTTTTACGTGCATTCGTATCAGCAGGGGGACTGTGAGAACGTCCTGAGCCGCACCCCTGGGGCTTCTGCTTCTGCGGGTCCCCGGGAGGCCTGAGAGCTTTGGGTCTCTGCGTTCCCAGGTGATGTCGATGTTGCCGTGCTGGGGGACCCACTTTCGGGAGACACTGTTCTATAGATCCACCCTCCTGGATTTTCAATTCCAAAACCCAGACTTAATGGGCCACAAGACCCGACCTGAAACGATGTTTGTAATTGTCTTTAAATCTCTCGTCGTGTGGATCTTTTATATATTCGGTACAGAAATATTAATGGATTTATAATGAGGGCATCACCTTGATATTACAGTATGTGCATCATTCTACTTTTTCTAAAGTCCGAGAAATTCTGAACTGAGAGCCACATCTGGCTCCAGGGGTTCGGCGTAAGGAATTGTGAACTGGTTCTCACGTTAGAGGAGGGAGAAGGGCGCTGCTTAAATTAGCTTCCCCAGACTTGTCTGGTTTTCATTTTCTAACATGAAGCACATTGAGACGTTTTCTCTGATTTCTAGATAACCAGCTATATTCGAAAGGAAGAATAACTGCTCGATGGGAGGTTTTTAAAATTTTAAGATATCAAAGAGTAAGGGCACTTAGCAGGTTGTTTCAGGGGTGCAGGGATGAGAGATGAGAGGTCTGTCGGTGGCGGGGTTTTATGACACGCACAGAGTCACGCTGTTCGCAGCGTGCCGGGGTACAGAGTGCATCTTCTCACTCCAGGGACACAGCATTGGCATTACTGTCTTGCTTGTGCTTTTCTTAATGAACTTGAGGTGACTCTTCAGGTCACCTCCCTCCCTCCCAGCCTATAAAGGGAGGAGCAAGCCAGCCTCCCAACAGAAGACCCTAGGCAGCCCTCAAGAAAGGATCAGCTCTCTGATGGAACGCAGTATGATAAATGCTAAACGCAGTTCACAGAATATTAAAATGATGCATTTGCTCAAACAAGCATGGCTCGAAGCAGTTCAGCACCCCACCACCTTAGTCCAGGGTGTAAGACCTGACTTGTTAAGAGGGTGAAAAGGCACAGACTCCCACACACCTTCCGGGACAGAGCTCACAAACACGCGTGTTGTCTTCAGCAAAAAGGATGGAGCACGGCTGATACTAGTTAAAATTCCCGTTTCCGTTGCTGGGATGTTGAACCAGATCACCAGGATACCCTAGTTAGTGACCCCGGCCTTCCCCTTCACCCTCCAAGAGCAGTGTCTATTCGTGAACAAGCTGTTACTGGAAGAAGAGAGAGTTGTGTCAGTCAAATTTTCCTTGACATTTATGATACTGATCTGGCCTGGAGTGTCTACTAAATTAAAAGGCATATTGAATTTAAAATACGATTTCATTTTATATTTCTTTTTTTCTAGTATTTAATATTTTCTTACTTTCTAACCTGTTTGTAGATACAAGCCTCCTCCCCAGCACAGAAAGACACCTTTCATTCTAAATTTAAACTAATAATTCTAGCAACCTAAGACGTGGCATGCTTTTTACCTAGGATCTGTGATTAAAATGGCACCATTTTAAATAGGACTTTGTGGGTGGGCCAAGGCCCCCCATTTCTCTCGGTCACAGGTGAGCACTACGTTGCGGTCAGGATAACTGTCTTCCTCTCCTCAAGCCACTGCTGCTGCCCACAGCAGAACCCCTGAATGCTCATTTAGCCAACAGACACTTAAGACCCTTCCATGTTAGGTGCTATGGACAGCTCCCTGCCCACGAAGGCGTGTGTGTGTGTGTGTGTGTGTGTGTGCGCGCGCGTGTGCGTGTGTGTGTGTGTGTGTGTGTGTGTGTGTGTGGGGACAGGTCAGTAAACGGGCGATGACAGCTGAACATAGTGGCTGCTCTAGTGGGAGCAACATAGGCTGCTGTGGGCACATGGGAGGGTGCCTAACGAGACTCTCTGAGAAGTTAGGGAAGGCTTCCTGAAAGAAGGAGAATGAATAAACCAGCGGCTCTCAACTCCTGTACAGATCCTTAAAATCTGAGGACCCTCGAGAGTTTTTCTCTATTCAGACATCTAGCTATCAATATTTATTGTATTAGAAATTAAAACAAAAAAATACTACTTTTTACATCCGTTAAAATAACAAACATATGTTAGCATAAATAACGTTTTATTAAAAAATAACTACATGTTATTTAAAATAGAAATAAAACTTAGCCAAAAGAGTGGCTTTGTTTTACATTTTCACAAATCTCTTTCGGCTTAGTAGAAGACAGCTAGATTCTTATATCAGTTCCTGCATTCAACCTGTTGCAATGTCACATGTCATGTAGCCTCTGGAAAATTCCACAGTATGAGAGAATGAGAGTAAAAACAAATAATGTTTTTTTTTATTTATCCTTATGAAATGAGTTTTAACTTTAGGGACCTCTTAAAAGGGTCTCAGAGACCACTAGGGGTGCCCAGACCACACTCCAGTCTCAAGTAATCTTAGGAACCAGGGGTGACAAGTTGGAGGGGGAGGTAGAGGATGCAGGGAAAAAATACAGACCTGGGTAGTGAGCATAGCACCAGCGAATTTCTAGAAGCAGAAAGCCTGGCATGAGGTGCAGAGGGTTTTTGCAGCTGTGGCCGTCACTGGTTTTAGGGAACATGGCACCTTGGGAAATGCATCTGACCCTCTGAGACTTAAGGAGAAGGTTGGAGGAGCCCACAAGTTAGCTCTTGGTGTCCATGGGACGCCTGAGCGTGGTGCCAAGAGCTTTGCTTTTGTTACGGGAGGGACCTTTCTGTACAAGGCTCCAGCGAATGTGTTTGGCTTTTTCTTAACCACTTGGTGTGTATGGAACCTGTATGTCAACCTAGTGTCTGGGTTTCTGCTGACACATTCCTGCCCCTTCAACCCAGAACGCTGACATAATCATAGGTCAGAGTTGCACTTAAGAGCTGCTTGTAAAGTGGGTGATCTGGGAGTATCATTCTGATTATGCCCAGAAAAAGAATGTGTAAGGGGACAGAAGAGAGAAGTTGAATAGTAAATTTTATACGTTTTGTGAAATAGGATTAAATTTTATACGTTTGTGAAATAGGATTAAACCTTCTCTCCCTTCCTCATATGTCTGGGGATTTAGAAGAGATAGTTTGATCCTTAGTTATTTTGGTGGGGTGTTCTTCCCAGTTTGACCCTGGCATGCATTCTGAGCTGTATTGGGGGACTATTTTCCCTCTTTGGAGTCATTCTCTTGTCCCCTTTTAGATCGTAGCCGTTGGGAAGGACTGTATTTATTAGTCAGGTTAAGAGGGGACCTCTGCACAAGGCCAACGTTGATTGACAAGTTACATCCAAATGATATTGTATGAGTCAAAGGCATGTGTCATAATGGATACTCATCATCTGCCCTTCAGGAGTAATCACTGGGTAGAAGATTTGTGGTGTGCGCACAGTGCTGCATTTGCAAAACTCCTGTCTGGTACACATTGAAACGTTGCAAATATGAACCGAAGTTAATACGTGCTGCACACATCCCTCCCCCGTCCCACATACACACCTATTTCTAGCCAATCAGATTTCTCTGCCTGTAGAACTTCTGGGGTGATATGCGTGCAGATGCTCTAGACCCTACTGCGAGTCACATAGGAAATTTCGAATTTTCTAGTAGCCATATTAAGAAAAGTAAAAGAACAGGTGAAGTAACTTTTATTTAACATATTTCATTCAGTCTATCCAAAATATTATCACTTCAGCATATAACAGAGCCACATTTCAGGCGCTCAACTGCCACATCTGAGTGAGTGGCTATGGTATTGGACAGTGTGGCTCTAGAAAATAAAACTTTCCGGTTTCATTGAAATACAGCCCTCTGTTCAGTTCCTTATCGTTTGTGACCTGTTTTTTCCTGGGATCCCCTGGTTTGATGTCCCAGCTGAACTGGCCTTGTTGAAGTAGTCTGGCCATTCTCTTGAGATGAGGTCTGGGAAGCTACGTGTCAATCAGATGGTAGACGTGGAAGAGAACTGCATATGCCCAGTTTCCAGACCGTTGACTTTCCTGGTGGATACTAACTTCTGACAAGCAGTGAACAGCAGCAGGCCAGCGTCCACTAAACACCCTTTGTGGCCCGTGCCCCTGATCACTTCTCCCATGCCACGAATTTTTCCTGGTATCTACCTTGTATCTCCTCTCAGAATGACGACTATTTTAAAATGACAGCCCAACGCATTGCTAAACATCTTTTCACTCTTGCAGACACAGTTCCAACATAAACCTCCACCAGAAAGTATTGACCCAAGAAGCATTGGACAGCAGTGAAGACCACTTCCATGCAGCTTACCTTCTGAAAGATGTGGCTAAGGAGGCCTATCAGGATGTGGCTTTCACGCAGCAAGCCTCCCACACATCCGTCATCTTCAAGGGAGCCAGTCGGATGGGCAGCCTGGTTTACCCAATAACCCAAGTCCATGGTGCCGGCCGCGAGAGCTACAACACTGGTCCGCCAAGTGAAGGCACCATCCTGGACCTGAGCACTACCTCGAGCATCAAGTCAGAGATCAGCAGCCATTCCTCTTGGGACTCAGACAGGGCAAGCGAAGAAGGCACTATGCTCATGGAGGACAGCGATGGGAACTGTGAAGGTCCGAGCCTCGTACCTGGGGAGGATGAGTACCCCATCTGTGTGCTGATGGAGAAGGCTGACCAGAGCCTCGCCAGCCTGCCTTCCGGGCTGCCCATAACATGCCACCTCTGCCAAAAGACGTACAGCAATAAAGGGACCTTCAGGGCCCACTACAAAACTGTGCACCTCCGCCAGCTGCATAAATGCAAAGTTCCGGGCTGCAACACCATGTTCTCATCCGTTCGCAGCCGAAACAGACACAGCCAGAATCCCAACCTGCACAGAAGCCTGGCTTCTTCTCCAAGTCACCTCCAGTAACAAGATTGGATAAGTGTTTGTCACAATTCAGGAATAAGGTAGTCCAAGGAAACGTTTCTACCTTGTCTAATGCCATTTGGGACAAGCCAGGCAAAAGGTATTTGAGTTGACTTTCTAGTATTCTGCAGCAGGATGAGCAAAAGACAAGCCTTGTGGGAAGTTGAGACTGGGACAGTCTTTCCTATTGTTTTTCTTAGCCCAAGAGGTTTTTCACGGACATAACGAAAACTTGCAGAAGTGCAGTTTTCCCAGATTTGTTTACACATTCTCTGGGAGAGCTCCAGGTCTGCAGATTGACAGCAGGGGCCCAGGAACTGGGGGCGGCTTGGAGAGAGGCTCACAGGATTAAGGGTCCATTGAGTGTCCTGGGGAAGCAGGCTGTCACCACTGGTGAGAAGCCAGTCTCAAAGATCACATTTTTCAGTTTCTGCTTTAATGAGTCTGAAATCCAGACTTCAGATTGGGAACATGACTTTTTGAGACATTCTCTCCACTTGGAGTGGAAAATTGCTTTTTTTTTTCCCCCTGAAGGTCTCATGTGTTACTCCAGGAAGTTCTCAGAGGAAGCGGGTTGGCCTCTAATAAGAACATGGCTGTTACCAAGGATGTTAGTTCTTGCTCTGTAACACATTCAGGAAGCTGGGGGGAGATAGTTCGTGCACTTAAAAATAGTGGTCTTCAATTTAATTTAAAATAATTTTGATAATATTTAATTTGTGTTTATGTTATGTGAGGACTTGGAGTGAGTGCAGACATGTCACAGTGTGACCTCTCGATCTCATTGGAAAGCAGAATGAGTGACGACCCAAACTTTAAAACCACTGCCCGTTTTCATTTGGCAAAGCTCAGAGTCTTCGATGCGATCCCCTGTGGGATGACGCGGGCGTGACTCTAGCAGGACCGCTTGCATATTCTCGGCCAAAGCATTTAGAGAATGTGGCTCTGATGGTCGTGCATTTTCCGTATCACTGGATCCCACAGTCTTCACCCTTTATAAACGTGTAAGATTAGGGTGAACTGCCGAAGTTACATGGTAGAAAGAAAAGTAGGTCGTTATTACCATACTGTGTGTCTTAATGTTAACTTATTCTGAAATATATTCCACACCGTTATACATGTTTGCTGTTGTAGAAAGGAAGCTTAATCAGTCCCGTGGGACGAGGCCAGCTCCTAAAATTCGGCATTTAAACTACCCTAGAAGGCCGTGGTGGGGAAAAAGACTTCCAAGTTAACCATCTTTTAAAGTTATGGTAGATGTAAGTAATGAAAACCATCCTTAAAGAGAATGGGGAGTTATAGGAGATAGTATTCTTCTGGCCTAAAGGCGAAAGAAGCCAGCAACCTGTTACTGATTATTTCAGCATTTAAGAAAAATAAATGTGACAACTTAAAATTTGTCTCTGCTGAAAGTGAGATGTATCTTTCATCTGTTTTTGTTACCCAGCTGTTCAATATTCCAGTTTCCCCAAACTGGAAAAAATTTGTATACAAATGAGTTTTCTATGATTTAATAAAAATATATGGCATACTTTTTGTTTAAAAAGGCAAATATTTTGTAAAACTAGTTTTGTCATATGGACTGCCTATTGTATAAGTGCTTGTGGTCTTGCATGTGCACACACACGTGCACACACATACACACACACACACACAATGAATCTTACAGAGCTGAACCCAAGGGAGGAAGTAGGTGGCATCAGTAGCAATTCATGGGGTCTGAGAAATGAGGTGATCTATGGTCATGTCACCCTGAATATGCCTGATCTCGTCTGATCTCGGAAGCTAAGCAGGGTCAGCCCCGGTTAGTACTTGGATGGGAGACCACCTAGGGAGACCAGGGGCTGTAGGCGTAAAAAAAAAAAGAAAGAAAGAAAGAAATGAGGTGGTTACTTTCCTGGGAGGAGGGGCCAAGTATTGACTTATTACAAAGATAAAGTGATTTTTAAAAAATACTGTCCTATGAAAGGTAAGTCTTTTCTAGCCAATGCTCAAAACAGCGTGCAATGAAAGATTTAAGCCTCTTCTTTCATTCTTAAACATGCAGTTTTTTTGAAAGGACCTTTTTATAACATTTTTTTCCTTCTTTTCTAATTTCTTCACCTCTTTTTTCTACCCTTCCAACATAGAGATAAAAGCATGACTCCATCTCCCCACCCAGGTCCCCTCTCAGAGGATGCCATGGGCCCGCTTCACATTTCACTGGGAGAAAAGAAGTCACCGGGAGAACTTTCTCATCTGCCAGCACCTGTACTATGCCTGCCCCCTTGGCCACTTCACCTCTTGCCTGGATGACTGTCGTTGCCTCCTGCCTGGTCTGTTGCATCCATTCCTTTGTACCTTCTATAGTATCCCAAATGGTCTTTCCCGGGTGTAAATCAGATCACGTAGTGCCCAGCTCAGACCCTCCAGTGGCTTCGCTGAACAGTTAGTGTAAGATCCAGAGATCCTTCCAAGGCCTACAAGGCTCTAAAAGTAAAACACCTTCCTATCCCTGCTACTTCCCCATCCTCTTTTCCCACGAGTCTTCCATGACAGCCTTGCTCAGCTTTCTCTCCTTTTCCCCGTTAGAGCTCTTCCCCACCTCTCTGCATGACCCCGCCACACCGACTCATATTTGCAGTAACCGACCTCACTTTCTGCTCTCAGAATTGGGTGAGAACCCCTTCAGCTTCTCCCCAGTGCATGCCGCCCCCCGCCATCTGTTTGTCCATACCGACGCCCATCCTCATGTGCTCACATCTGCTTGGATCTCCTGACACTCTATCTGGGTAGACAGACACAGTGAGCTGCAGACCCGTATGAGAGGGTGACCAGGATCTCCCTGTACCCCCACCACCCATTTTTCTATCACACTCAGACCTGTCATGGCCTCTATACGCTCCGTACCTCTCACTGAGGAATCTAAATTTCCCTAGCTCAACCTTTCTGATTTCATCCAATTGTGCTTGTGGATGGCCGTATAGTCTGAGTCCTCCAAGGAGCAGATGCCAGCGGGACTAAATGTGCAAATGTTTTATTAAGAGACTCTTTTTTGAGAGGAAATAGGAGGGGAGGGGAGAGAGGCCGGGGGAGCCGGGAGACACAATGCAGGTCTGACGCCAAGTGAAGGTGAGAGGAGGAGGGTGGGGTTAAATGAAGGTATCGGGACTGCCGTGTAGTCTAAGGAGGTTCAGCAAGGCCACTGGGGAGTCCTTGAGTCCAGGGCAGCCATCAGAGCAGCTCTGCATCTCTCAGGATGGGTTCCCCGGGGATCGTATCAAGTGTGGCCTCTGTGCAAATGTGACATTGGATTTAGAGCACAGTAGTGGGAGCCTTTGGCCAAACCTTACCTTTCTAAAGCCCCTGAGTCCTCTTTAACGTGGATTCAAAACCTATATTTTCACTGGACTCAAAAGTATTTCTATACTTTTTGAAAGTGGATGCTCTTGCCTCACCCCTCCAGCTGCTGACAGGAGGTCATTTCACCGCTTTGGCCCTCTCCCATTCATTATCAAACTCATCCTTCCTACCGGTTCCATCTCTCTAGCCTGTAACATTTGCAAATGTCTCTCATCCGAATGATTAAAAGAAAGGAAAAAGTAGCTTTCTGGACCCCTGATCCCTTCTAGCAACCCTTCCTTCTCATACAGTTGAGGTCCTCAGAATACTACACTTTGCCTGATGTCCCATAATCACTGCGCTCTTGTTTTTTCCTTTACCTAACAAGGACCCCATTCTCATCAAGGTTCCTGGTGACTCCCAGATGGCCATCTCCGAGTGACGCATGGCATGCCCTGGTCCCTCCTGGGCTTTTTTTTCTCCTCACTCTAATGCTCTCTCTAGGTTGTCTCATTGACCATTGGACATCGTGGACTAATCCACAGCATCTCCAGCTCAACTTGTCCTCAGCTCAGTTTGTCACTTCCCCACCAATCAAACATTTTCCTCCTTCTGTTTCCTTGAATTGAGGGAGTGTGGTGCCGTGCCCTGGCCAACCCAGACTGAAAACCTGGGGCATTACGGGGTCTGGTTAAGAGCTCGGCTCTGCAAATCTGACTCCTTGGCTACTCCACCTACTAACCAGGTGACTTTGGCCAGGTAACAGCTTCTCTGGGTCTCTGTTGCCTCATCCATATAATGATAAAATAGTCTACTTCGGTGGGTCGTCATGAGGATCAAATGGCATGGTGCATATGAAGCCTTGAGCACAGAGCCTCGGCAGGTGTTAGCTGTGAGCATCGTCTTCATCAGCATCATTACATCCTAGAATTCCTTTATCTCACTCCCAACAGCAGCAGTTGGTCACCAAACCCCAACAAATTACCTACAAAGAAGACACCCTCAAATTCTTTCCTTATTTTCCCTGCTCACCATCAATGTCAGTGCAACGAGGCGGTCTTCTACTTCCTTCCCTTTGTTCTCCGAGATTATTTCAGCAGCCTCCTCCTCCTATTTCTCTCTCAAATCCATCCTCCAGATAGCAGCCTGAGGGAGTTCTACCATAAGCCGGATCTGACAGCAGGCAGACCTTGCTTTATGGCGCTTCGCAGATGCAGCATTTTGATCGACATTGAGGCAAGACTCTCCTCCAGCAAAAAGACAACTCACTGAAGGCTCGGATGACGGTTGGCATTTCTTAGCAATGAAGTAGTTTTTCATTAAGGTATGTACATTATTTTTTCAGAGATAATGCTGTTGCACACTTTAAATAGACTATAGTATAATGTAAGCATAATTTTTATATGCACTGGGAAAACAAAAAATTCATGTGACTCCTTTTATTGCGTGGTTCGGAACCAAACCTGCAACACCTCCGAGACATGCTTCTATGTCGCCCCTGCCTCCAGGTGCTTCCCACTGCGGATAGGGCAGAATTCCCACAAGGCCAGCTGCAGCCAGGCTGATGCCCTGCAGTTGCCCCACAGCCCCCTTATGGCCCTGCCACATGTTGCTTCCTCTGCAGGAACTGCCTTCCCAGCCTCTGACCCACAACCCTTGGTCCTCTTTTGAGATGCAGCTCAGGTGTCACCACTTTCAAGAGACCCCTCATGACCTCCCTCAGCATGGAGTGAAGCGAGCCCATTCTTGGTACCCATATGTTGTCAAGATTCGCTCACAAATTCGCCTTACCCCACCCTTGCCCCTCATTTGGCAGTCTTGCTGTCAGCATTCGCCCCTTACCAAGGGGTTTTACTTATGGCCTCAGCTGTCAGTCCACATATTGAGAACATACTGAGAACATATTGACACATTTTGAGAACCCACCTACTATGTGCCAGCCACTGCTGAGTATACAGTGGTGGATCCAATAGACATGGTCCCTGCTCTTGTGGCATTTAGGGCCCAGCCAGGGAGAAACATGTTAAAGCAGAAAATAAAAATAAATGACACAAGCTGAATTTCCAGATGAAGAGTCTCTCTATCTTCAACTTCTCTTGCTATCATCCTTCCTGGCTAGGCCTATCTGACTGAGGGCATGGGGTCATGACCTGTCCCCCTAAAGGCCTAGCACACTCAGCCTCCCCTCCCTGGTGTGTGGCTACATAAATATAACTTGACTGTCAATTTCC
>NW_011889067.1:734749-738973 GCF_000151845.1 Pteropus vampyrus
TATCTTCTTTGGAAAACAGCCCTTGAGAATTTTAGACATTACTTATGTAATGCATTATTTACGTAAAACCAGAATGTTTTAATTTAAACTTTATATTTTCATGAAAAAGAAAATTTGCCATTCAAGCGTATAATGTTCATTTTGTGCCAAGGTAAAGAATTGATAGTATATAGTTCATGGTCCATCTAGACAAATGTGAATATATACACAGAAAGATTAGCTTTCATTGTTTAGCATAACGAAGTGTCCTTCAGCCATCCTGTGCCAGTACCTTGCTCACTCATGCCAGAATGATGAACTGGAATACAAAGAAAAGAAGGAAACTTATTCCTACCTGGAAAAGATATTTTGTTATGTAAAACAACGTCCTCAAGGTGTCAGAGGAGGATTTGACAAGGTAACCGTTCTTTTCTCTTACCTAAGCGGGTCTCCCACCCAGCTCTCCAGACTCCTAGCCCTGTTGATCATCCACACTGGCAGCAGAACCACCCCCAAATCCTCACTGTGTTTTGACAGTCACCATTGGTTCTGAGGTCCTGAGCAGAGTTTGTGATATGCAGGACCCAGGGCCAGGATGCCTCTTGCCTGGATCTGTGACCGGAACAGTAAAGAGTGTAGAGCTTATTTCAGAGTCAAATAAGTTGGGCAGATGCTAAGTAGAAGCACAGTTATAAGCCATCTTGAATGCAGGGATTCTTAGAGCCTCTATCGTATTAGAGAACCCGAAAAAAGGAGAACAAACCTAAGAAAATTGTTTCCTATTCTTATACTTTTTATTTCCTTACCTTATTTCACAGGCGTCAACTGCTGTACAATCTTGAATAGAAGTAATAGCAGATAATCTTGTTCACAATCCTAGGGGGAGAGTTTATTTACAGATAAAATTTCTATCTTGAGTAGATTTAGGATTTATTCACATTTCTCTTTCTTCTTGTGTCAATCTGGTAAGATGTGCTTTCCTAGTACATTGTCAGTTTCATCTAAAATTTCAAATACAATGGCATAAAGTTGTACACAATGCCCTTTTTATTACTTTATATATCTGTAGAATTTGAAATGCCTCTTTCAGATTTGCCTTTTTCATCCTTCATATTGCGATTTGTGCTTTTCTTATTTCTTTTGATCCGTCTTGACAGAAGCTTATCCATTTGATTAGCCCTTTTAGAAAAACAAATTTTGGCTTTGCTGATGCTCTCTGTGATATATTTTTATAGTTTATTGATTTCTACTCTTTGTTATTTCCTTCTCCTTTTCCGAATTTACCTTTCTATTCTTTCTGTAAATTCTTGAGGTGGATGCATAAATCATTGCTTTTCATCCTTTCCCCCCTAATATATGCATTTAAGGCTCTCTAAACAACTTTAGCTTCATCTCGCAAGTTTAGATCACTTGTGTTGCCAATATCATTCAGTTCAAAATATATTTTGACTTCTATTGTGATTCCTTCCTTGACTCACCGGTTATTTAAAATAAGCCAATAAAAATATTCCCAAATATTTGAACATATCCTAGTTTTCTTTTGTTATCGATTTCACAGCTTAATTCCACTGTGGTCAGAGAATGTACAGTGCCTCATTTTAATCCTTTGGAAGCTGTTAAGACTAGCTCTGCAAGTCAGCATGTGGTCAATTTTGATAAACGTTCCATGTATATTTGAAAATAATGTGATGTGTGTTCTAAAGACATTTGGTACTATGTCCTAAATATCAATAAGATTATGTTTATTGTTATTCAGATCACCAGTAGTCTTACTGATTTTTTTTTTTTTTTTTGGTCCACTCTTTCTATTAGTTCCTAAGAAAAACTAATTGAAATCTCCTACCATAATTGTGGATTTCTCTTTTTTTCTTTTAGGCCTGTCCGTTTTTTGCTTTATATACTTTCAGGCAATGTTATTAATGTATACAAATGTAGCATTTTTTCTTTTATTTTTATGTGATGTCTCTTTATAGCAGCATTTCTGCGGCAGTACTGACACGCTGGGAAGGATAGTTCTTTGTAACGTGGGCTTGGGGGGGTAGCATGTTTAGCAGGACCCTTGTTCTCTATGCACTAGATGCCAGTAGCATCTCCACCCCGAGTCATGACAGTAAAAAAATATCTCTAGACTGTCAAATGTCCACCGGAGTGCAAAATCACTCCCGATTGATAGCCACTCATCGATAGTGATGGTTTGTGCCTTAAAAGTCTATTTTGTCTGTTATTAGTAAAGCCACTTTCTATTGATATTTGCAGGATTTTTTAATCATTTTGCTTCCAACCTTTCGATACCCTTACTCAAGGTATGTCTCTTGTCAGCATAAGGTTGACTGTCTTTTTCATCTAGTCTGACAGTCTTTTAATTATAATTGGAGTATTTGTTCCTTTAATGTCATCACTGATGTTTTGGTTTAAATCTACCATATGACTATTTCATATTTAATCAATTATTGTTCTTTTTTTTCTCCTTCCTTACCTTTTTGTGTTATGTATTATTTTACTGTTTTCTTATTCCCTTTAGCTGAACGTTCTTTTATTATTCTTTTAGTTGCTACCTTAGAGATCACATGTATCTTTAACTTATTAAAATGTAATATGTTAGTACTTTTACTACTTTCTATATTATCCTAGGACCTTAGACCATTTAACTCCATTTACCTGTCTCACTTTTTGTTAATTTTCATTTCTCTATTTATATGACCCAAGTAATTCATCATTACTTAATTTTATAGAGGCAATGTTTATTTCAGTTTACTCAAAATTTTATTTTTTTTCCATTGTTCATTTCTTCCTGCATCTGGGATCGTGTTCCTGGAGTATGTCATTTAGTGCAGGCCTACTGTTGATGAATTCTCTAGGTTTATGTTTATCTAAAAATTGTCTTTATTTCACTTTCGATTGAAAGATAGTTTGCTTGCCTTAGAATTTTTGGTTGCCAATGATTTTCTTTGTGTTGATACAGCAGCTCTGTCTTTTTCCTGTACCTTTGAAGAGAATGTGTTTCAGCTTCTGTCTTCTCTTTGTCTATGGGCTTCAATGGTTTCTTTGTATTTATCATGATTGTTATTCAAAATACTTTTTAATCCATGGCTTGATAGCTTTCATCAGTTTTAGAAACTTCTTGGCCATCACCGCTTCAAATACTGCTTCTATCTCATTCTCTGTCTCTCATCATCATTTGAACTCCA
The DNA here is from genome assembly GCF_000151845.1 of Pteropus vampyrus. Classification (NCBI taxonomy): domain Eukaryota; kingdom Metazoa; phylum Chordata; class Mammalia; order Chiroptera; family Pteropodidae; genus Pteropus; species Pteropus vampyrus. The sequence continues at coordinate 737,917 of NW_011889067.1, forward strand.
CATTAGCCTTTTTCACCATATCTCGTGGACAGAAAATATCTTACAAATAGAAAGCTGATATAGCTCTACTATGTTCCTTTCTGGGTTTGCTTCGCTTTTATGTCTCTTGGCTTTGGTCTGAACATTTTTCCTTTTGACCTAACTTTAAGATCAGGAATTCTCTTTAGCTGTGTCTAATCTGCTATTAAATCTTGCTTCAGTTATCTGTTGCTGCCTGACAACCCACGCCCAGATTGTGTGGTTTAAAACAACTGCCAGCATTTACCTGTACAGGATTCTGCACTTTGAGCAAGGCTCAGTGGGGATAGTGTGTCTCTGTGCCATGCGGTGTTGGCTGGGGTCGGAGGATCCGAGATGACTTCACTGACATATCTAGCACCTTATTTAGGGGAATCAGAAGAGTTGGAGCCTGGCCGGGTCTTTCTCTCCCCCCGTGTCTGTCTCTGTCTCTGAAGTCTTTCATTCTCCAGGGCCTGTCTCTCTCCCTGTGCCCCTTCCTCCTCCATACCAGCCGGGGATTTAAAATTCTTTACATGGTGGGTCAGTGCTCCAAGATGGTGAAAACAGAAGATGCTATACTTCTTAACGCCTAGGCCTAGAACTAGCAAAACATCGTTCTTCCCACATCTTTTACTACAGATAATAGCCTTTTAGATGGTTGAAGTTAAACACCCTAGCCTCCTGGGACTGCTGCAATACTACATCCGTTTTGGTTTGATCCCCTCATCATGCTCCTTGTCCTCCATGGCTCCTAGGCCTAGAACAGTGACAGACACATAACAGTGCTCAACATATATTTGTTCAATAAACGAATGAAGGAATGAACGCTGACTGTTGATCCAGTTCTCCCTTCGGCAGCAGACACACTCATATTGGAACAAAACTGGCCAAGATTACAAATTACTAGCCAAATTTGCAACCTCTTCACATTTTAATATCTTTTACATCTTAAATCACCTCCCCCAAATACATAGTAACTCATTAAAATTCCCCAGTTTTCCCCTCAGCCTGCGACAGGACAGTGAAGAGGTAAGAATGAGAACCACCTCGATGAAAA
>NW_011889067.1:739793-742933 GCF_000151845.1 Pteropus vampyrus
GAAGTAAAAACTGATCGAAGGACGTGGAAATTATCCTCATTTGTGAATCGAGTTCTTCCCCAATTTCAGAAGTAAAATTAATGCGTTTTATTTTGATACAGAAGTAGACCAGCTCTTGGGGCCACATTGGCTATAAAATGAAATCTATCAGACCCATTTACTGGTTTTTGTGGTATCTCTATAAAGGGTTACTTGTTATCTGTTAAATATTTGAATAGAGCATTGTTCTGGAAAAGCCACAGAAATAGTCCTTTGCATAAAAGCAGAGGAACCAGTCTCAAAGCTCTGTCTGCACCGAAGGCCACAGGGTAGCGCTTCATCCCCAGCAAAATTGTGATGACAAGGTGGTCGGCATCCAGCCTAGCTACACAGACAGATGGGCTCTCAGCCAGGCACATTAGGAGATTCCTGATGACCAGACAGAGGGACCCTGTAAGGGGATTCCCATGTGCGTGTGTTATTAAGTCTAACTTGCTAGGGCATGAGAGGCAGGCCCATGACGTGCGCCGAGCAGTCAGGCCAGGCTCAACTGAAAGCCTGAAACCAAAGCCTAGACTGGGAGAAATCTCCGCCTTCTCAAAATAACCAAACCCCATCAATTATCCCCTCTTTGGCCTCTGTCGTCAACCACTCTGCTGGCTCCTTCTCATGACAAGCTCAGATTTCTCCAGTCGTTAAAAAACAGCCAGATCATCTGAGTGACTCTTCGTGCTTTCATGCTCCTCCTCCTCCACTGTTGGGAAGGAACTGTCCACCCTTCCTGCCTCCACATTTTCACCTCTCATTCCCATCTGAAGCCACCGCTCTCTGGTTCTTCCCACCACCATTTCAGGAAGGCGGTTACCAGCGAGGTCGCCAATGACTTCTCAAGCACTAGCTTCAGGGGACCCATTCCTTCCTTATCTTACCTGACCTTCCTGTGGCATGTATGTGGAAACATCCCTCCCTCTAGAAATTCTTTCCTCCTTTGATTCCTATAGCCCTACGGCCCTCTTCTTTTTCTGCCTGACCGTTAAATGTTGGTGTTACCTGGCTCCATCCTTTTCTCATTCTATACAGTCTCCTGGGAACCTCCCTCAGGGTTTCAGCCACTTGGATATTGATACCACTCAGACTCTACGTTCTGCCTTGACCACTTTGCCTAAGCTGTTTATTGAGATGTCGATGGGGCACCCAGAGAGACATTTCCACTGAACATGTCTCTCTAGGTGCCTCATCGACATCTCAATACACAAAACCACTCACGACCTCATCACCAAGTTGCCCATTCTTTGTGGATTTCCTCACGTTGCTGAGTGTCAAAACTAATCATCCCGTTGCTTAAGCCAGAAACCAGGGAATGGTTTTTGACCCTTCCTTCTTCCTATCTGCTACCAGATGAATAAGCAAGCCCTGTCTCAGCCCTTGTCGTCTCTCCTGGTGAGAACCCCCAACCTGAACCTCTCACCCTCTCAAATCCATCTCCACACCGGCCACCAGAGCCATCTTTCTGAACCCAAGTCAAGATCATGTCCTTCCCCCGTTAAAGTCTTCCCATAGCTTCCAACTGATCTTTGCCCTCCCATTTCTCTCCTGTCTCCTATTTCTACCCTATGTCCAGAGAGGCCAGACTATAGTGGGCAGCCAGGACTGTGGCAGTTAATGAGGGATTTGGGTTTGACATAAGAGAATACAGCAACCATACATAGGTTCAGAAGCAAGGCATGATTGCATGATGACGTGATGACAGGTACACATGGCAGGTTCTAGCAGTAGGAGACTCCTATAGACCGAATATTTGTGTCCTCCCAAAATTCATGTTAAATCCTAATACTCAATGTATTTGTAAGTGGGGCCTTTGGGAGGTGATTAGGTCATGAGTGGGATTAGTGCCCTTAAAGAGACCCTAGAGTTTCCTTCCCCTGCTCCCCTTCCCACCCCATGGGGGGAAAGACCGCTAAAAAGACTATTGTCTATGAACCCGGAAGCCAGCCCTCACCAGATGACAGAATTGCCCGTGCCTTGTTCTCGGATCTCCCAGCCTCCAGAAATGTGAGAAAAATTTCCATTGTTTATAAGTCACCCAGTCTGTGGTATTTCGTTATAGCAATCCAGAGGGACTGTGAAAGAGACAGCGGACCCAAATGTCAATTGTGCTAAGCCTATGTCACCAAACCGAGAATACCTAAGTTAATTACAATTTCAGCCTCTTCCAGGAATGAAATCTGGAATTACCTGGTCAGCACCAGCGAGGTAATCTATCTGACAGACCCCTGCACTTCCTCAAAACAACTGTGACCTTGCGGGAAACCATCTACTAGTAATTTCCTTGTCCCGCCCCCTTCCACCTGTAAGTCTTTCACTGTGTACAGCCCCTTGGAGCTCCTTTCCCATCTGCTAGATGGGATGCTGCGCGTGCACCAAGCATTGGAAAAAGCCAATAAGATCTTTAAAATGTACTCAGTTGAATTTTGTTTTCTAACAGGACTAAGCCATGGGCTATTGCACTGAGGCCAAAGGACCTAGACCAGTCTTCCGCAGTGAGAAAAGAAGAAAAGGTGAACCTGTTGGACTGATGAGGAAGGGTAAATATCTGCAGAGGAAGATCCCCAGGTCAAATAGTAAGGAGGTGCATTAGTAGGTGACGTCAAGGACTGTTCACAAAGTTAACGGTCCACAGGAAGTCAAGGGGCTTTGAAGCCCCATTATTGGAAGTCCAGCATCAAGGAACAAGAGCAGGGGCGCAAGCGTGGGCGGGCGCGCGTGCACACACGCACACACACAAACACACACTTCTACAAGACAAGTGAGGAAGGCAGATGTAGGAGAAACTGTGGCTTCTATAAAAGGGGGAGAGGGCAGGAAAACCTGCAAGAGGGGGCAGACAAAAAACGAGGAGCACTGTCCTTGTGACAAGATGAAGGCCACAGAGTCAGCTGACCTAAAGGCGCGCTTCGGGATGATGAAAGAGGCAGCATTCGTTCATTGGGCAGATTCAGAAACACCTTGTCCAAAGGGTTGCCAGGACTGGAAAAAAAGTGACTTGCCAGAGTAAGTCCCTTTCCCCACACTAGCGGCCTGTAAGACCCACGCGTGAAGACGCACGACCACGAATGCACTTTGCAGTCTCGCAGAGCCCCCTTCGCATGTCGACAGGGCCA
>NW_011889067.1:745043-772076 GCF_000151845.1 Pteropus vampyrus
TATAAAATTATCATCTCTAGGATTCTTTCCACCACTTACACAACCTCAGATTTCAGGTGGAAAAAAAACAGTCTTATTCAGGTTCCATTAGGCTCCGCAGATAACTTTCTCCACATCCAGACTGTAGGTTTTGTCCTTAGATAAGGCAAAGTTTTCATAGTAGACTAACCGATTATCTTTCGTGCTATAGTGCCATACGGCTTAAAGGGGTAAGATTTGTGACTTGAGCCCTTTAGGGAATCCCTGAATGTATTTGTTGAGTAGGAAATAAACAGCGATAGGACCATGTTTATACATGGTCAAAAGTGAATTAAAGGTTATCACCAGTTGGTCATTTCCTTGTAACACAATGGCTTTCTATAACCTTACCGTTGAAAACTATTCTCAGTCAAAAAGAAAGTATTCTTAAAATTTCATTAACAGATTGCTTGCATAGCTTGGTCACCTGTAGTAATTTCGAAACAAAAGTGCTGCAGAAGTGGTCCTAGTTGTATATCTAATTGTACATAAAATTCCTAGAAGTTATAATTTCAAACCAAGGCAAAATGGAAAATAAAATGAGAAAATCAGTTATGTTAGATAAGATACAGTAAATACAGGAAAGAAAAACCTGTGTTCATATTTAACTTCCTTAAAGAAGATCTAAGTCTTTTTTTTTTTTTTTTAAGTGTATTATTTCATAGTCGGTGGCATGTTGGCAGTTTCCAAGGAAAGGGAAATGTTAGACAAAGAAGAAAAAGATATTCGAGTCCCTACTCTGGTACAGTGCTGTGTGCTTCACATGTATAGTCATTTTAATCCCAATTCTATGAGACATTTCCCCATTTTACGCCTAGCTATAGCTTTGTAGATGATGATGTTATAAAATACTAACTGGAAAAAAAAATCCCTACTCATTTAGATTTCAAATACTATCACTTGTTGTGAAGGCCATTCCCATGGGGATTCTGTATGACCCTCCAAGAATTCAACTTTAGGAGGAAAAATATGAGGGAGGCAGATTTCAGCTTTCTAAGAGTCAGAGCTGGAATGGAGAAGTGACTGCCCTGCTGTAGGGAAGACATCTGGTCCTCGCCACCCCTTGTGTGGAATGTGGGCCAAGAGGATTCACATGTCTTGTAAAGGGTCAGGTTGAAATCAGCTTTTAGCCGGGCTTCCTGTTCTGGGACCTCAGGCGTGGTCTGTAATCTAAGTTTCAGTTTACTAGTCTAAAATAGAGATAATTCTCACCAGACAGATTTAGTATATGTAAAAGCACCCAGCAGTGGTACTTGAATGTTTCTACCTTTTCCTTTTGAATTTCTAACTTTTCCTCTGTATCGTTACACATTTTTAAATTTTCAGCTCTTCAGTAGATTTTTTTCAACATATTACCATGTAAAATTTTAAATAGAAAAGTGAAAAGGATTGTACAGTGACCACCTGTATATCTACCACCTATATTCTATAATTAACATTTTACTTGCCCTGTCACATATTTATTCATATATCACTATATCTGTACAGCAGTCAATCTTATTTTAATGCATTTCTAAGTAAGTTGCAGACATCACTATAATTTACTCCTTGACACTTCAGCACGCATATCATTAACTAGAGGTCAATATTTTTTTCCTTTTGAGATAAGATTTACATGGACTGAAACACACCTCAAATGTGCCATTCAGTGAGTTTGACAAATGTGTGCACTGGTATAACAAACCCCTACCAAGATGTAGAACAGTACCAGTACCTGTGAAAGTCCATTTATGTCTCTTCCTAGTTGATTTCTGTTCTGCTCTCTGTTCAGATGTGTTATTTTAACATTAAATAGCAGCTAGGTGTTTCGAATGGAGTATGCTTTATTGTCTATGACTTTCAAAATTAGAAGTTCATTTATGCCTAAATATTAACTAGCTTACTACTGAAAAAATATGCTGAAACAAGAGTCTCCGAACCCTTTTGATTGTGTAGCCTCTTGGTTAAAAAACTTTGAGACTGCATCCCAAATATGTGTAAATTTACTTTAAAATTACATATACTTGTACTTTGTACTAATATGCACATTATAAAAACAAAAACTAAAAGGAATGACATGGTATAAACAGTATTTTATGTTTTAAAATTCTTTTTGGCAAAATATTACTAAAATAATTTGTCTGTATTTTTCAAACTATTAATTTCTAGAATATTTTTTGCCTGCTTCTTGTGATATCTGACTTAGGCGGTCACAGATTTTATCTTCTAAAGATAACTTTTATAATAGAACTGTCACCTCGGCCATTTCCTTGTTTGCTTCTACTTACATTATTAGAATTGTATTTGTAGGTTTCCTTTTAGCTACTTACTTATTTGGCAAGAGTTCAGTTAGAAGTAGATAGTCCATAATTCTCAGCCAGTCACAAACAAATGTCAGTAAATAACAGTACGCCCAAAGTGGATAAATACAATCATCCAAATAAGGACATTACTGTCGATTTATATATTAAATATTAGTAAAATTCACTTTTTAGGTAAAAATAAGAAACTGAGATGTGAACACTCTGCTTATGTTACCTTTGCTCTAAAAGATGGAAAAACAAAAAAGTCTCAAAATTCTTGAGTTTCAAATGAAGAGCTTTTTAAATTTAAAAACTGTATATGAGAACTCTCAAATGATACAATCACTTTAGAAAACTGGCCTGATCTACTGTAGTTAAGCACACGCCTACCTTGTGACTAAGCAGTCTGTTCTAGACATATACCCATGAGAAATGAGTGTTTATGTCCACCCAAAGACTTGTGCAAGAGTCATTCTACATAGCAGCTTTATCCATAATAGAAGACTGAAAACAACCCAGATGTCCATCAGGAGGGGCATGGGTACACCAATTTGTAGTAAATCCATGCAGTGGAGTACTATTCAGTAATAAAAAAGGTCAAACTACTGATACCCACAAAAATATAGCTGAATCGCAAAAATACAAGATTGAATGAAGAAAGCCAGATACAGACAATACATTCTGTATGATTTCATGACATTCAAAAACAGGCAAAGCTGATTAATGGTGATCAGGTTGTGAGAGCTGGAGGTTGGAGAGGTGGTTACTAACTGGGAGGAGGCCCTAGAAATGTTTTGTATCTTGATGTAGAAAGTGGTTTACGTGGATGTGTACTTCAGTTTAATACTTCAGTTTAAAACACTATGTATGAGGTAGAGAAAGAAGAACCTAATACCCCAAGCTGCTTCAGATATTGAATTTCACCATTCTTAGCATTCGATGAGAATTTTTTTTCCTTAAGGCTTCAGTCCTGCCAAGTTGCTGCTCGGTATATTTTTGATCTAGTTTCAACCTCTCACTTGATAAAATAAGAATAAAGCCTTTGATTTACCATTCTGTGACAACTTAAAGAGCCGAACTCTTATTGAACTTGTATTGAGCACCTACTGTGTGTAAGTCACTGTGCTAGGTGTAGGTTTTCCTTTTTCTTTTAATAGGTTAAATTTCAGCAATTTTAAATAACAGCATGATTACAATTAAAGTGTTTTCACATCCTTTATTAATATAAATACTGGTTGAGAATCCTCAATTTATTTGAATTTTTTTTTTTTTGCCTTTGATAATAAACTACTAGACTGTGAGACTTTATTTCTGGAGACCAGGTTACATACTTTCAGAGAATCACTTGAGACTTAAAGTCCTTTTAATCTTAAAGTAAGGTGTTTATAATCTTCATTACTTTGGCCCGAGTCCAAAGGAGTCCATCATTGATACATTTCTCAGGTAGAGTGACACAGGTTCCCTCAGCCTTGTCCCCAGGGACTGTACTCACGTTGCCAAGGAACTGGTAAATTGTCTCATTTTCTTCTACTTAGTCCTGAGAGCAGATAGGCACTTAAACTCTCAGTACCAATATGTACATGTTCCAGTGCTCCCATTTCACCCATATGAATCTGTATTTCTGGCACATCCCCTTTGGAATGCCCTAATGACGACTGTTTCCCCATGATTTGGAAAATATTAATTCCCTGAAGTCAGGTTTCTGCTACATGAGATTGTGTTTAGTCTTTTGGAAAATGACTGAAGGTGTAAAATTATATATTACTGTCGAGATGTCTGTTAGCATTAGAAAAACATTATAAAGTAGTAAGGATAGTAAACATAACAGGGGAAGAACCCAAATATTACTGTTTGTTGGAGAAAGTTGTCTTCTGTTGTGGAAGAGACTCCAGATGTTAGATCAGAATCTAGTCCACAGCAAAAAGGCTTCCTAGGCATTTTGAGCAGCGCCATTGAAAGCATGGTCTGCAGACTGCTACCTGTCAGTGAGAAGCTAGGTACAGAAATTGAGAGTAAGAGTTGAGACATTTTTTAGCAATTTGATAGAGTAACTTTATGAATCTAATGATTTTTAAAATGATGTTTGTAATCTGTATTTTAATTTTATTTTTCTAATTCATCTTTAATATATTTTATAAAAATGTCAGTCTGCAACACATTAGAAATTTTTTTAAAAACTAGTTCTTTCCCACAGATAGCATAGAAGTGCTGACTGTAAAGACCCTTAAAGGTCAGTAGTGGTCTTTGCACCAAAAGTAGTTTGCTCATACTGTACACTGCTTAAACTATCCTTATTTAAAAGAGAGCCTGAGATGACCATGTTATAAAGACTGATTTCACCTATGTAAAGAATGTTGTAACATAAGTAATAATGTTCATTGTAGAAAGCTTAATATCCCTATACCTAGTTAGAAGCATCATGAATATGTATTTGCATATATGCAGGTACATAATTTTTGTAATATATACTGCTATGCATCCTTTTTTCCCCCAATTAAATACTATATCTTAGATTTTCGGTGGCAATGAATATATTTCTATAACATTATTTGTAGTAGTCATCTGGTAAGTTATGATATGGACCTATTTATTATGAATAATAACCACTTCCTATTATAGGACATTTAGGTTATTTCCAGGTTTTTTTTACTATAAAATAATACTCCGAAAAACATTTATTTTAGCTAAATCATTAACTTATTTCTTTGAGACAGGTATCTGGAAATTGTGCTTCTGAGTTGGGTGGGGAAACATGAGCACATTTTGAAGCTTTAGACTTATATTGTTATCATGCCCTCCCCAAAAGTTTTGACTCTCTTACCTATTAGAAGAATAAGGGGATATCTTTTCCCACATATTCATTAAAAATAGATGATTCCGATTTTTTAAAACCTTTGTCATTTTAATAAACATTTAATTGAATTAATTTGGTTACAAGTGAAGCTGAATATATATGTCATACCAACTTATCAAATCACATATATTGTATGTCTTGATTACAAGTTAGGATGACTGTATGTAATAACACTATGAGGTAGATATCCGCATAAGAGAACCAAGATTTAGCTTAAGAAATTCACCTAGGGTCACCTGCTTCATAAGTGCCTTAATCTCTGACCATTAAGAATGCCACAAGAAATAAGAAACGTGATACTGGATTAGGTGAAAGGGCTAAAGAAGCATTTGGCGGTGTGTAAGAAGACTACAGATATAGATAATTCACAAGTTGTGAATCTAGCAATTGTAAGTCAACATTTATTGTAACACTTATTTCTCTAGTCTTTACATCTTTGAAAGCCATCTGACACAAGGCAGTAAGATAAAATAAATAAGACATTAGTTATGCATATAGAGAAAGCAGAGACCTGTTAAAATCCATTCTGAATGAATAGCATGGTGTTGATTTAGGTAAAGTGCTAAAACCTTTACCGTGAGAGAACACTGGTATTTGAATATCAAGTAGGTAATTCTGAGATTTACTGGTTCAGTAGAGCCTAGAGGCCAAATCATAAGAGCTGCTACTAGCCTGTGTTGCTTTTTGCCAGTTTACTGCATTCTCAATTCCCATAACAGCATTTTCCTGTGTTATTTCACTGCCATTCGTCATATGCATAATCTCTTCTCAGCTGATTAAAATAGAGGTAGTAATTGAATTTTTCTATTATACCTTATTCGTGCCTAGATAAGAATTTGCTGCTGTTAGTCAGGTAACTAACATCAATATGGTCACAGATAGCCACAGAGAAGTAAGAAGCGTGGAGTAATCTAGAAACTAGTGAACTCAGGCCTTCTGAGTGACATCCTCCAGGTTTCCTGCAGTGTCTGGAAAGACAGGTCCAGGAGTTAAAAGACAGGCACCTCATTCAGCCGCTGTCTTGGTTTGTTAGGTTTGAGCATTTTTTATTTACAACCTCTTTGTAAAACAGGGAGAATGATAATTCTTATTTTCTTGTCTTTTTTTTTTCCTTAGAGATCAAATATTAAAATGTACATGAAAGAAGTGTTTGCTAAGTAAATACCTAATAATTACCTCGCAGGAACACTAGACTCGTTATAAAATGCTTAGAACCTAGTAAAGTCTCAGTAAATGCATTTGCGGTTTGGGTGGTATGGTATGTCTTTCATCAGCTTTATGATGGTGAGTTGGCTTTAGACTTAGGGAGTTTTGGGGACTTCCCATTGTTATCCCTTGTTCAGATTCCTAAGTATGATGGGTCATTTCTAGAGATTATGCATAGCTTCTGAGTTTGGGGGCAAACTGGACTGGACTGTGTTGCTCTACAGAAGGGTCTGTGGATAAACTGCTCTCCGCTTGATCCCTGAGACTGAGTTCCGAGTGGTTTCTCTAAGTCTGATTATAAGAGACTCTTAGACTACCCAGATAAGGAGATATCCAGTCTCCAGCATGTGAGAGAATAAGCAGTAAACAAGGTTGCCTCCAGGGGACTGGAAAATTCTTGATAATATAGTAGTAACTTCTTAGCTTCTATTGCAAAATATGTTTAAGATGAGAGTTGTTATAAGTGATAGGTTCAGTGGTGGTTAGCAAATACAAAAATGAGTTTCACAGAAGATTCAGAAATTTTTATGTAGGGAGGCTTTAGGTCTTTTCCTTTTTTTTTTTTTTTTTTGTCATTGAAGTAGAGCTTTTGTAGTAATTGGCATCTTTAATTTTGGAGGAAATGCATATTCAGAGGAATAGAGTTATAAATTCTCAGTTCATTCTTTTATACTTACCATATGTTGAATGGATTGAAAATTAGTTCCCTCTAGACCTCTGTGTGACTTTCTAAATGAGACCAACTATTTTCAAACAAGGCAGAACTGTTACTGTCTCCACTGGACTGCTCCATGAGGGTTAATAATTTTGAAAAAGTATTTAGATCTTGGAAATGAGTTGTTGTTACTGATGGATGCTAATACAGTCTAGTTTAGTGGCTTTCAGATTTTTTTGACTAACAACATTAAGAAATAAACATTAATGCCATATACACACACCAGATAAATCTTTTCACCAAATCATATATATGATGCATTCTGATACATTTATATTTCATTTTGTATAAAATCATATTGCAACTCACAAAATCAGTTTCACTACCTGCAGTTTGAAAAGCACTGGTCTGGTCTATTAGGCCAAAGGGAAATTAACCTATGTGAGTTGGTCTGTTCATATAGAAGAGTAGTTGGATTTGGGGGATGAGTTAACAGTCCTGAGTTTTTTAATCTGCTATAGCCACAGTCTCTGTGAAGGTCATATGAATATAAAAAATGAAAGTTACATTATTTAACCATCCAAGCCATTATTTCTCTTGATCTCAAAAGGCTAAGTATACAGAGCAAATTTTGTACTCTCATCTTTAATCTTTGGACTGCAAATGTATCTATAACTTTCTTGAACCTAATTGTAGTTTTGCACACATACCTTCTTAAGCATGATAAGCTCCATACATTTGCTAACTATTGTACTGTTCGACTGTATTCTGTTCCCTGGCTGATGGTACTGAGGCTCTGGGATTTTCTTGGGTTTGTGAGACTGGACTGTGGAGGTATCAGGCTATGTGTGACTGAGGATGAGGAACTTTTAAGCCAGAAGACTTGCAGGTACCCTCTAAGGTGGATGTGAAGTCATGGGACTAACACGTTTCTAATTGTTCTCTACTTCCTTTAAAATCGCTTTTTGTTCAAAAAGAGATTTTCTTGCCATTAGTAGATTCAGCAGTCTCGGTAGAGAAAACCTAGTGTTGATGATAGTAAGGCATATTTTAATTTCTGGAAAAGATACATTTCTGAAAAGTTACAGTAAGCACAGTTTTACATCTCACATATGGCTGATTGACTCACACAAGATAAGCACATTTCTATTATACTAAACGGAAATATCTGACGACAAAAGGGATAATATTAGATCAATCTCTGTGTCATGCCAGGTATTCAAGAACCCTGGCTGTTCTCCAGCTCAGCCTTCTGTTTCTGCTGCTGTTTACTGGCCCTGTCTTGTGTTATGCAGGGTGGCAGGGGAGGACAAAGCTTTTGATAGAGTTATGAAATATGATGGTGTCCATCGCTCATTTTTAATAAGCTTCCTGTTTGGGGCAAAGATTGATTTAACTGCAAGAGATCAGGGAAACAAGAACAGATGTGTCCCTTGTTTTTGTAGTGCCGTAAAAGCAGATTACAGGGGTAGAGCAGTTCGACAAGAATGGACAGTTGGAGAATTTGGTCAGGTGCAGAGGCGCTGACGGTAGGAAGAGCCCTCTGCCCCTAGAGGTGCTGCTCACTCACTGTCGTGAACCCTGAGTAGGCCTTAGCCTCGTTTTCTCTGGGCGTACCGCCCACCTCCTGGCTTTACTCCTTCCCATCCAGACCAGAAGCACTGGAGCTGCTCTCATTCCAGCTTCCTTTTCTCTTTTGTGCGTTCACCCGACAAACTCCTTCCTGGGGCTTCTGCGGCAGCAAATCATCTGCTGAGACCCCTGGGCATACTCGCAGAGACGTGCAGACTTGGGGCAGCTCCGGGACTGATTTCATCGAGGTCCCGAACACCACTGCCGCTCAACAGGCCTTGGCCTGCCCTGGGTCAGTTCCCTGTCCCTCCTCCTCTGCCGTCGGTGGGTACCTTCACTGCTCTCCTCCTGCTCATCTTCCTTCCCGCATCTCCAGCAGATGGTTTGACCTTCATAGCTCACACGTTCACTTCCAGGATGCAGTGGAAGAGCAAGAGCTCGGTGGGCAGAGGGAGCCGCGTCTGCATGGTCCCTGCGCCCCTGGTGCCGCCACCTAATCTCTTAGCCTTGAGGGACGCATCCGTAAAATGGAGACAGTAATGCCTTCTACTCAGGATCTTTTCAAGGATTGTGAACATAAAGAGCCTGAAGTATCACGGATAATCAAAAAATGTTCCCTTCTGGCCCCTTCACCTCTCCGCTGCCCTCCTTATTGGACCCCACTCTCCCTCCTTTCTCATTCAACATTCAGTAAATAGTTTTGCGTGTTTGCCCTGCCCTAGGTGCTCTCATCGATGCCAGGGGTAGAGAAGTGACCCAGAGGAGGCCTTTGTTCTCCTAGACTGTGGCAGCCTCTTCCCCTCTGTGGCTCTTCCTCCTCAAGCCAGAAATCGTGATCTGTCCCATCTCTCAGCCACTGCGTTCTGCTGTCCTTGGTAGCTGAGCTTTTTAAATTTAAGTGACCCTTCGGCCTCTTGCTCACCCCTCCTCCAGAGGTACCATGACCTGCCATCCAAAGAGCACATTTCAATTCTTATTTTGCCTCTGGAGTTTAATCCTCACTTTTACATTCTATATTTTTACATCTCCTGATACTTTTTACCATTTATTTAATAAATTTCAGAGCTTCATTGGTAATAAATGTTTATGACTTAAAACTTCAGAGTAGAGTGTACCTTTTGCCAAAGTATAGTGTTCTGCGTTGTACCATTTCATAATTTTTTCAGCTCATTAATTTATAGTACTTTTTCTGATATTACTTTGCTTTTATTTTTGTGTATATTTGGCTGATGTATCTTTATCCAGTCTTTTACTTATAACTGTTTTGTCCTTTTAAAGTGTCCGTTGTATAAAACAGTGTATATGTAGCTTCATGTTGTTTTTTTGACCACCCCAGGAGATGTTCCCCTTTTCCCACATTTTGCTGACAGTTTTCAAGATTTTATCTAATTTTTTAGTTAGTAGAAATGCTTCCTGGTTTTAAACACGTTGTTGTGTGATCGTCTTAATTTCCGTCATTGAAACTTTTCTTTTGTTTATTTTCCAGTCATTTCCGTGTGAAGGTAGGGCTGTGAGAATCGGGTGGCACTAGTGTGTTCCACCGTCATAGTCACTCTAGGGTTTTGGGAGTGTTACTCTGGATTTGTCTCAGACTTGATGGAGTTAGTATCGTGAAAATTAATGAAACATGACATTTCCTTTAGAGAGCTTGGGATGGGTTCAGGAACAGAGGGGTAGGTGCATAGAGGGGAAGGGGAAAAGCGAGGTGTGTGTAGAACAGTCAGGTGGACTCAGTGAACGAGAAGTAACTAAAACTGACCAGCCCAGAAGGAACAGGAAAAAGAGAATAGATGGAGACATTGGCATTTCCTTACAAAAAGGCTGGGTTTCAGCCCCTTTTTGTCACAGCACATTGAAATCTAAGTTTAGAACTGCCCATTTACTGTCCTCTCGTTTGTGATAGGGCTGTGTAGTCTTACTCATTGGAGAGAGAAAACGCTGCATCCTGCAGGAACCTTCCTTTAGGTTCTGTGCTCTTGGTTCTTCCCTCCCCGCAGACAATTTTGAAGTCTTTAATGAAAAAGTTAAATGATAGTGCCTCCTGAGCTCCTGAGACGTAAGATTTAAGATGAATTCCAGTGTTGTTTTTTGGGGGGAATGATGAGAAAACTAAAATGCATTAATCTTTTTGCCCAAGTGACTTGCTCACAGTTACAGAGCAAATTAGAAAGAGCTGCACTAAATTCCATTGCCCCTTTACTCACCTCCACGGGACGAGAGGGAGAAATGAAAGGGAGTACAGAATTCATACTAACCATTTTGACAACTAGACACCCTGATTTAATTTAGAAAATTTAAAGCTCAGGAAAGAAAAGAGTTTAAACCAGTCTTGGGGTGAGCTATTTATGTGCTCATTGTAAATTTCTCTCTTTTTAATTGTCAAACACACATAACATAAAATTTACCCTCTTAATCATCTTTAAGTGATCAGTCCAGTAGTGTTTAGTACATTCACATAATTGTGCAGCCATCACTATCGTTCGTCTCCAGAACGTCTTCATCTTGTAAAACTGAGATTTTGTGCCCATTAAACACGATCTGCTCATTCCATTCTACTCCCAGACACTGTCAACCACCGTCCATTCTACTCTCTGTCTCTAAGAATTTGACTGCTCTAGGTACCAAAGATAAATGGGATCACACAGTATATGTCTTTTTTTTGTGACTGGCTTATTTCACTTAGCAGAATATCCTCCAAAAAAGTTCATCCATGTTGTAGCATGTGTCAGGATTTCTTCCTTTTTAAGGCTGAATAATATTTCATTGTATATAAATAGACCACATTTTGTTTATTCATTCATCTGTTGGTGAAAACCTGGGTTGCCGTCACCCTTTTTTATTATGAATAATGCCGCTGTTAACATGAGGGTACAAATATCTTATCGAGACCCTGCCTTTAATTCTTTGGGTATAATAACCCCCCTTATCTGGAGGGACATATTTCAAGACCCTCAGGTGTCTGAAACTGTGGAAGGCACCGAAACCCTATATGTACAACATTGTTTCATATACATACATACTGATGATAAAGTTTAATTAACAAATTAGGCACAGTAAGAGATTAACAGTAATAACTAGTAATACAATGGAACGATTTTGACAACATACTGTATAAAAGTTACGTGAATGTTGTCTCATAACCAGTCTGATAACTGAGATGGCTACTAAGTGACTAGCAGGCAGCATGGCGCAAGATTTCATCATGCTACCCGGACAGCTGGCAGTTTTAAACTTCTGAATTGCTTATTTCTGGGATTTTTCATTTACTATTTTCAGACTGAGGTTAACTGCAGGTAACAGACCACAGAAAGCAAAACCGTGGGGAAGGGAGGAACTACTGTAAGTGCCTAGGAGTAGAATTGCTGGATCATATTATAATTCTATTTTTAATTTTTTGAGGAAATGTCATACTATTTTTCATAATGGCTGTATCATTTTGCATTCCCACCAACAGCTCACAAGGGTTCCAACTTCTCTATATTACTCTGAACATTTATTATTTTCTCTTTTTTTATAATAGCCATCCTAATGGTTGTGAAGTTATATCTCATGGTTTTTATTTGCATTTCTCTAATGATTAGTGATATTGGGCATCTTTTCATGTGCTTATTGGCCACTTGTTTACCTTCTTTGGAGAAGTATCTACTCAGGGTTTTTTTGCCCATTTCTTAATTGGGTAGTTTGGTTTTTGTTATTGAGTTGTAAGAGTTCTTTATATATTCTGCATATTAATTCATCAGATACATGATTTGCAAATATGGTCTGCCATTGTATGGGTTGCCTTTTCACTCTGTTGAGCGTTGTGCTCATTGTAATTTATTTAGATAAGCAACAAATAGGACTGAAGAGGTATCTACAAGACAGTCAGGTTTTATGGAAGTCCGTGTGCGGCATATGCAGGGAAAGCCAAGAGCAGTATAGGTCCTGGGGTCATTGTGATGTTATCAAATAAAAGAGGGAGGCACTGAAAGGTGAAAAGGTAAGACTGAGGACAGACCTCACAAGGTTGCTCTGGCCTAGCCTTGTATGAGGCACCTGGGTAGAACCAAGAACAAGAAAAATAAGATAGTACTCAGAAACACGCCTGTGAGCGATCATTTAAATGATCAAATGAGTTTTTGCACAGATAAGGCAGTTAGGATGGTTTGGCTAAGCTACCAGCTTTTTTGTCAAAAACAGGCACAGTTAAGACAAAATGTGGTTTAATTTTGTTTTATGCCTAGAATTATTCAGATTTTCATGTGACGAATGTCATCCCTGAGACATAAACTGAAGGAAGCAATCTCTGAGAAAATTATCCAAAAATTATGTATTTTCTGGACTCTGTTGTGCCAAGAACCAAATGTTATCCTCTACTTGTGGAACTATTGCAACTAGCTTCATTGTGCCTTTTTTTTTTTTTTAATTTATTGACAATTACATTGAAACATCGAAAGTTAGCATTAGTTCCCTAGTTGGAATAATTGCCATTATCTGTTCTTTTTAACTGTGGCACATAATGGTGTTTTCTTCTTAATGTCTACTTTCTATTATTAAATATTTGTTTAACAATCCTGTCAGAAACATATATTCATCAAAAGTTCTTTGTTGGTTTTGTTCTTTGCTTTGCTTTTTTTATTTTTTATTTTTAGATTGTTGCTTTTGGCAGAAAGACAAAATTATCTTCATGTCTTTATCTTTAAAAAGAGATAAAGTACAATAGGATGCATTTAGCAGATGGTTCTAAATCTTTAGAATGTTATTAATGCTGCTATGAATTAAACTTCTGAGGTATTTATTCGATGGATTATCATGCATGTACTTTGATTGAGCGATTTTTGCCTTTTGTCTGATGTCAGTAGTCCAGGGTTTAGGTCCCTCTTTTCAGAGGCGTTCAGGGTCATTGCTGCTATCCTAAATTTGAACGTACGCAAAGAATGTTTCCTCCCTCCCACCTTTCTGCTGTTTCTTTTCTCTCCCACAGGCTAATAAAAAACGAGCTAGGACTGGGGGAGAGGGTTAGGTGATGAGTTCAAGGAAGTGGACAAAATTTATATCATGTCGGGTCTTACAGTTGATTTTTTAAACTATGGAAAGTCATTGCAGAGTTTTAAACAAAATGACATGATCTGATTTGTGTTTAGGGTCTGAAGAATTGATTATTGAGGGCAGAGGTGGGAGGGCAGGAACGTGGATCCAAAGGGCCAAGTTAGCCTTTTATAGAAGTTGAGGCATGAAGTGATGATGGAGTAGACCAGAGAGAACAGTGGACAGAGAAAGAAGTGGTTAGTTTGGTGATAGACTTTGGGGGTATAATTGAAAGGACTTAGTGATAGCCGAGGTATGTCTGCATGGGAGAGAAACAAGAACTTCCAGGTTTCTGACAGAAGCAGCTGACTGGACAGTGATGCCGTTCACTCACATTGGGAGCACCGGAAGATAAATAGGTTGGGCCACAAGACTAACAATTTGTTTTTAGACCTTTTAAATGTGAAATGCCTGTGAGACACCCAAGTATGTGAGTGTGAAGCTCAGAAGGGAGGTCTGGAGTTTGGGATAGAAAGATGAGCCACGTAAATAGCGTTCGGAACCTTGGAATTGTATGAGGTCACCACAGTTGTAAGAGTAGGTGGCGATGAGGAGCCGTGAAAGGAGATTGCGGAGAAGTGGATGGTGAGGAAGGAAAAGCAAGCATCAGGAGAGTGTCCTGGACTCAAGAGAGAAACTTTCAATGGATATATTATGTAATAGAGAAATAGATTCGCAATGGAAATTACAGATATCGGGTTAATATATTACAAATGAATAGTAAAAAGAACCCTGTAGAGAAATGCAAAAATGATATGAATAGGCAATTCACTGAAGGGCAAATCCTAACCGCCAATAAACCTATGAAAAGATGTTTAATCTCACCATTAATCAGGGAAATGCAAATCTAAAAGAGCAATAACACCTAATGCTGTCAAAGATTGGAAGGGGAGTCATTTTCATACGTTGGTGAAAATGTGAATTATTACAGCTTTTTTTGAAAGCAGCCTGGCAATATCTATTAAAATGAAAAATACCTCTAATGTATGATTCAACAGTCTCACTCCTAGAAATCTATCTTAATGGAATTAGAAGCACCAGTACATAAAAATCTTAAGTACGTTTCCTGTAGCTTTTTTGGAGGGCAAAAACACTAAAAATAAGGTAAATACCAATCCCTCGGGGAACATTATTATAGGTTAATAAATAATTGAATTATACGTTATCCAATCACTGGATTACGCATCCATTAAAAATAAATGAGATCTATGCCACTTGACTTTAAGAAGAATTTGAAAAAATATGATTCATTTTGTGTGCGTGTGTATTTCTGAGACACAGTAGTCCCCCTCCCTCCAAAGAAACCTCTGCCTGTGTATAAAACCTTTGTATGTATGTGATTGTGTATATGGACATGGAAAAACTTACTTTGTTATCAATAATAATTACCTGGGGATAGGTAAGTCTGAGGAAGGTTGTGGAGGTAAGCCTCCATTCACCTAGTTCCTAAACACACACACACACCCCTCTATTTAGAAGAAAAAGGACCTCCATGATAAAACTGTCTGTGACATATCCTATGCATGTAAAACAAATGCGAATGTATATATAACACATGAAAAAGCAGTCACCAAAATGATAATCCAAAGTATAATTAATTTTTTCTAAATAACATGCTGAATTGGGATATGCATGTCACACCTTTATTATCTCAGGCATGGCTTACCTGGAACCTCTGCCTCTGTGGCTCTCACAAGATCGTACTCATTTAACACTTGACCAGGGGATGGATCTGCTTCCATGCTCACTGCAGTAGTTGTTGGCAGGATTCGGTTCCTCGTGAGTAATTGACCTAAAGGCCTCATTTGTTCACGAACTGTTGGCCAGGGCCCTTCCCGGGTTTCTTGTGACATGGGCTTCTCCATAGAGCAGCTCATAATATGGCAGCTGGCTTCCTCAGAGCAAACAAGCAAAGGGGCAAGAGTCAGCAAGATGGAAGTGACATCTCGTCACTTTTGCCTATTGCATTTGTTAGAAGTAACTAGATCAAGCCCACACTCAAGAAGAGAGGATTACACAAGACCATGAATACCAGGAAATGAGGAATATTGGGCATCATTTTAGAACCAGCCTACCACCAACCACCAGTAGTATTCTTGGTTTTGTCTCATTTTCACTTGTCTTGAAACAATCTAATGAATCTGTCTTCTGAATAGTTACTTAAAACTCCCTCATTCTTGGACAGCACATGGTACATGTCCCCTTCTTTCTGCTTTGGTCCTCTTTCCTCCAGGCTGCCCTCTTGGACAGGTTTGAAAACAACCCCCATACTACCTCTAGCTAATGGTCCATGAAGATTTGTATCTTTCCCACAAGAAACTCGGAGTGTAAGCCAATCGCAGTGCAGTCCCCACCCATTTCATGGTACCATCAGACTAACTAACCAGAAAGTCCTGTACTCTTTCTCAAGATTGCTCAGTGTTCTGTGACTCCCAGGCTCTTGAAGACATATCTTAAGCTCTCCAGGTGGTCTTAGAGAAAGGGAGCTTTTCCCAAAACTCCTTACCTCATCTTCAGCTCTAATTTTTCTTAGCCAACTCTTTTTTTTGTTGTTGGGGAAGAACTTTACAAGGGTTTGGACTGCATTATTTGCAAGTCTGAAAGAGTAACCTCATTTTGGAATGTATTTTCCTTTGTCTTGGACCTTCAGCTGAAACTGACACTCAGGTAGTTCCATAATGACATCCTCTTTCATCTTTGCCTGCTTGCTACACCTTTGAAGGCATCTGCTCTGGATAGTTGCCTATAGTCACTGTAACAAGAAAAGTGATTACTAATTTATTAAACCAAACAGTAAAACATAATAGAGAAAAGATGGGGAAAGCACTAAATACCTTTTATTTCAGACCAGAATAAATATTGTCTTAATATTATTATGTAAATACTATTTTAATAGTGTTCGTGTAATATTTGAAGTTCTTATAGAATTAAAAATGAGATATATGAGTTATAATTCATAGAATAAAGGTAAACATGAAGAGAAAAAGGCGCAAAAAGCCAGACATGATATTACCAGCATAAATGGTCTCCATTTGAATCAATAAATAAAATCCAACAATGTAATGTTTGTAAGAGACCATCCTAACAAAATAGTAGAAGGCAAAAGTTACCCACAAACCGCAAATGTGTTTATCGCACCTGAGTTTTTACTCAGAGTTGGTAGCATTTTATATCAGGCAAAATAGAATTTAAGGGGGGGAAAAAGCAGATATTGCATATCATTTTATGTCGACAACATAAGACCCAGTGAAATTGACACCAAAAACGACGTGCGCAAATTGGCACAGGTCTTGTGAATTGGTTTCACAGGTATCTGAATTTAGTTTTATGTAATTATCTTTCTTTAAATTTTGTTTGGTGGGGGAGTTAAGGTTAGGAAGATCTGAGTAAAGCAGTAAAATCTTTCCGCATTAAAACATACTGTATAAAATTTTGCATGTAATTAAGGAAATTTCACTGAAGAAACTAAGAATTTCTGCTGGGGAAATGGGAAAAGGAAGGCTAAAGTTCTACAGATATAGTTTCCTTAGAAATTCAAACCAGGCTTAGAACTGGAGACGTGTTCCCAAGCCACGGTGTGGGAGAGGGTGCTCTTCCCGTCTGAGCAGGTAAGGGTCTCATTGATTCAGTCGTTAGAGGGGCCGACTGCTTAGAGGAAGCGTTATCCTCAGCAGAGGCAGACAGCAGGGTCTGCTAAGTTTAATTGACCACTTGTTCTCTGCCTAATGGAAATTCCATCCTGCAGTTATTTTTTTGAATCAGACTTTCTGGGGTAAGCCCTGAGCATCTGCATATTTATTGGTTCACTTACAAAGATAATATTTTTATTTTAAATTTCAGTTTCAGAGCAGATATAGTTTTGTAACACTACCGTTCCTGCTCCACTGAGCCAACTAGCATTGATTGTCTGGAGTGTGCCCTCCTAATGTTTTCCTGGGAGCGCGTGCGCGTACACCCACACACCCACACACCCACACACACACACACACACACACACACACACACACACAAAGTTTTCTGGAATTACGTTTTGTATTCTGCAGCTTACTCTTTTCACTTGTGCTTGATATATTGCAGGCTTTCCAAGTCAATACATAAAGATCTTGGCTATGGCTGTGCCAAGCTGCACCATGATTTAGTTAACCATTCCTTTGCTGATGGCCCATTTGTTGTTTCTTTTGGCAGGAGAGCTTCAGTGAACATCTTGGCATGTTTGTCTTTACATACTCATGCTCTGATTTCTGTAGGGTAGATTGGTTCCCAGAAGGGAGTTGTTAGGCCACGTGCTATGCATGTTTTTAATTTTATATTACATGTAGCAAACCAACTTAAATGTTTGTAGCCATTTACATTCCCAGTAATCCTTTACGTGGGTGCTCATTTCCCCACACTCACTAGTAGGCACATTTCTAGCCTAAGAAAATAACTCATTAAAACCACAAAAGTAATACAAGGAAAAACATGGGAAGGTTTTTTGAAATCTTGGAATAGGAAAGGCCCCTTAAGCGAGATACAGACCTGTAAATCAGAAAGGAAAAGATTAGCTTTTGCCGTATAAAAATTAAGAATTTTCTGCTAACAAAAATGTTTCAGATGAAATCAAGACAAATTATAAATGGATAAAAAACGTTTGAAACATGATAGAAAAAGTGCTGCAAAACATATAAACTCAAAATGAACTTTTACAGATCAATAACAAAAGACCAGTAACCCGGTAGAAAAATTGGCATTGGTTATGAAAAGGTACTTATAGAAAACATAATAGAAATAATTTTTAACATGAAAAGATGTTCAGCATCATCCATAATAAAGAAAGTGCAAATTAAAACACCATTTTTCACATAGCAAATTTAAGTAAGGTACATCAATAAACATCCATTATTAGTGAAAATATAAGGGTATACAGACTCACATTATCAGTGGAAGTATAATTGGTGCGATCTCTGTTATTGGCAATTTGGCAATTTTAAAAAATTCTTTTTTGAGTTGTTTTTAGCTAAAGTATTGTGTGTACATAGTTAAAACTCAACCTTGGCTTATAATGAAATACAACAATCTCTTGTCTCTTGATTTATTGACTAGACACTATTTGTTGACTTTCTGTCTTAATAGACAAGGATATAAGCACTTGCTGGACTACCCTTATCCTCTCTCCCCTCTCCTCCTACCTATTTTTACCAAATATTATTATGAAAAATTTGAAACATACGGAAAAGTTGAAATGTAAAGCAAACCCAATATACTTACCTCCTAGATTCTACAATTAACATTTGGTTTGGTTTGGTTTGTCACGTTTCTATCCATCTAACAATCTTTATCCATCCATCAATCCAGCTTATTTTTTATATATTTTAAAATAACTTGCATAAATTATTGTATCTCATTCCTAAATACGTCAGCATTGCTCAAGGGAGTTTAAAATGGTATAACCACTTTGGAAAAGTCTGGCAGTTTCTTACAAAGTTAAGCATATACTTATGCTGTTACACAGTAGTCCTATTCCTAGACATTTATCCAAGAGAAATGAAAGTGTATATCCCAAAAAAAACAAATGTAGGAATGGTTATAGCAGTTTCATTCGCAATGGCCCAAACTGGACGCGATGCAAATGTCCCTCAGTGCACAGCAGCACTACTTGGCTGTGTCAAAGAGTGAGCTCATGTGTGCTGTGAATTCATTTCAAAAATACATTGAGCAAAAGAAGCCAATGACAGAGACTTCTTACTGTTTGTTTTCAAGTTCAGGAACAGGCAACGCTGACCGATAATGATGGAATCAGGAAGTGGCTGCCTGTGGTGCGTGGCAATAACTGGCAGGAAATAGGAAACTTTCCGAGATGACTGAACTGTCTTGTACTTGATTAGGTGTTGGTTATATGGGTATTACATTTATCAAATTCTCAAATACATATTTAAGATCAGTATATTATATATACTGACTGTATAAATTTTGCCTCAATAGAAGTGAAAATAAACCTGAAAAACAGGTATATTTTTTTACCTGTTAATTGAACCTGTGTGGACAATTGCTTAGAAGATGAGAAAGGCAATGGAGGACTATGCCAAATTTTTAGACATTTCAGTTTAAAATGTGACTTCTATAATTTAAAAGAAGGGAACCTAGAAGCTTAAATAAAGATTTTATATGAAGATCATAATCCAAATTCTTCATTTTTTACTGGTCAGCCTGGGTTTTTTTTTTTTAATAGTCAGAGCCTGGCTCTCCCCAGGTACAGTGGGGATGAATTGACGTTCCCCATAAGCCCCTCCTCCAGAATCAGCCACGAGGACCCTCAGTAAGTCATCTGGCCTGTCCCCTACAAAAAGCCTACAGGAAGTTAAAAGCACTGTGTTCTCAGTACATTGTGTCCTCTCAATTATTCTGGCGAGATGTGGCATCTCTGTTGTCTGTGCAGATTATTCAGAGGGTGAAGAATAACCTTTTATCACATCTTGTTAAGAACAGACAATACTGTAAGACCAATTTGTTGTTTTAACAGAGAAAACCAAGTTCTGGTTTTTATATTAATAAATATTTGACATTAATGGATTTTGAAGCTTTCTTTTTTTAATCTTATGAATAAATCCATCAAAATTGAGTTAGCTTTGGCAAAATTTTAATATTTCATTGTATATTTTTAGACTGTTATTTGCAGTTATAGTCTAAGGCGAATGAATTTCCCTTTTCACAAACTTACAGTTTTCAGTATGCATTCAGGGTTTGTCCTTCATTATCTTCTTTCACATTTTGGAACAACCTAAGTACCTCAAGTACAACACTAATGTTTCCCATTAATAAACAGAAACGCATCCTGTTACCTTGCATACACGATCATACTTTTGTGCCACTGTTGTTTTCTTAATATAGTCTCAATCTCCATAGCAATTATAACTTAACCAAAGTAACTGACTTCTGTTTCACACAGTTAGATAATTGAGAAATTTCTGTCATACACAAAGGCTTTGGCAAACCAGCAACATTATGAGCATACCTAATACACATATCTTTTCTGTACCTTCCATAAGTGGCAAAAATAGCCACTATATAACATAAAAATTAAAATCGTCCATATGTTAAAACTATACTTGGTGAGCAGTGTTCTGTATTTTGTCTTACTTAGAAATTATTTAAGGATGCTAAGATTATTAATCAACTTATTATTAGGCCAAGGTCTTAAAGTTAACTGATGGAAATTATATTTGATCTGACACACCACAGAACATAATTGCTATTGATATAGAAAAGTTTGTCAGAATTATCAAGTTTTACGTTTTCCTTAATTATCATAAGTTCAGATTTGTTCATGGATTCACTTTGATTACTTAAATATGGATTCTTATATAAAAGTGTTTTTAAGCTAAGTTTCTGTGAGAAGTGTTTTTCTTAAAAGGCCACCACATTTATTATAGCATTTGATGGCAACCCGTCCACTGGAACCATAGACTGATGAATGTCTCACAGTGTATCTCACAATCAGCTGGAGGCTTCAAAACCAGATTCTTGGGCCTTACCCCCCAAATGTCTGAGTCATGGGTCTGGGTTCTGGACTGGGAACTAGCATTTCTAATGAGTCCCTAGGTGACACTGGTGGTGACAGTTCAGGGATGGAAAACTCTGAAGACAAGTTTCTAGGAAGCATGAGACTGCCTTACTCCATGGGCTGTGGAGTTGTAGGCTGCAAGGGGTGGAGTGTCTCTGCAGAGAGCAAAGCAGACCAGCTAAGCAAAGAACAGAAATTAAAAGGCTACCATATTTAAAGTATTCTTCATTCACTTTCTTATATCTGGAGGCTTCTTATGTTCCTTTATAATAGATTTTTGTGATTCTTAGTATCTATAAACTAATAGAAACAGCTCTTTTAAGAAACTTGTGTCTCATTTGTTAATGCTCTTTCCAGAAGCAAGAAAACGTTTCAAGCTCACACAAGGGAGATGAGGGGTAAAGGGTCCCAGGTGTAGACACAGAGCTGACAGCTTCAGGTCCAAAACCTCAGCTACTGGCTGGAGGGAATACAGAGCACCACTGATCTACATCTCAAAGGCCTTTTCTTTTCAGTAGAAGCAAGACATATTCTATAAACCAAAAGACCAAGATTCCAGATTCTCTGCCATGTCACACCCAAAAGACAATAGGTCCCCATCATTCTGTTATGAGGAGTAACACATTGGCTGTGTGCAAACCAGAATCAGAACCATTCATTTCAACGAACCAGAAATAAAAGTAAAAACACAAAGTCAGGAAAACAAGAACAGTAGAAAAATAAACTCTGAAGATAAAGTTTTGCTGCCACTGATAGCCATTCTAAGAGCCAAAGAACAGAGCCTGGGAGGTGTGCTCTGATTGGTGCAGGAAGCTCACCCACTTGAATAACTTGGAATAAATCCAAAATTGTCAAAGTATGATTTTCAAAAAATTAAACACAAGACTCTCAGTATAGTGCGCGTGCATGTCAACACATTATTTAATACCTTGGTGAGGAGCCAGCGTGATGGTAAGGCCAGTTACTACTATCCTTGGCAGTATTTGTTACACGGGACACGAACTCAAATACCTGAAGGGGCCAGGCAACCCATGTAAATAAGGAAAGCAGCGTTTATAACCTCTAGAGGGCATGGGGAGTGTGACAAGCTTGAGAGCACGCACATAACCTTCGATCATCTTCAGCTAATTTTTGCCTTGTGGAAGTGCGAGCTTAGTGTTGCTTATTCCTGTCTTCAGTGTGTGATTCACAGAAGTTATTGATCTGGATTTTAATGTGAATCTTCCTGTTTTAAAATGTCGGTAGCTAATTCAGTTTTTAAAAAGCCCTGTGTGAGCCAGACAACTCATGCTGAGGCCTGAAATGGCCCAATGGCCATCAGTTTGCAACTTCTGCAGTAGATATTAGTTATATGACATAGCAATCGAAGAGTTTAACCAAAAGTTGTGTTTTTGTTTGGAAGAAAAGTTTTTAAAGGTTTTTAAAGAACTGTTCACTTTCAGTTTTCTCATGATGTGATAGTGTTATGTCAACTAGTAATTCAGTGCCTGCCACATATATAATTATGTGCATTTCCATTTTAAGTTCTATTTTTTGGTGATTTAAAATACAGTTATTCATTTTCAGAGATCTGTTTCACAAGAATGAATATTCTTAACACTACTGATAAATGGTTAATGTGGAAATTTTTATGTTGTGTTTATTTCCACAATTATTCATATATAATGTGTTGAATTTATTGAGAATGAAGTTATTCATGTGAAGTTGTCTTTGTGGTGTAGTACTGAATGTAACCCATACAAGAAGCTGTGTGGTAGGTAACGAGAAAGCTGGGAGATGAGATATTTTGAAAGGCTGCTTTAATGACCTTGTAAAAAGATCATTGAGAACTTGATTTAGGGAACTAAATTTAGTAATGGGAATGGTGATCAATTTGAGAGACATTTCAGACGCTAGATTGGTAGAATTTGGTGCAAAACAATACAGGGCTTGCGAAAATAATAAAAAGGTTTAGGATTTTTTCTTTAGTACAATGTTCCAATAATTAAGTTTGGAAACAAAAACAGATTCAAAAGAAATTAGTTCAGTTTTAGACAGCTGAGGAAGTTCAGGATTTGAAGGAATCCTAGAGGCTACCTAGTGCAGCCACCTTGTTTTACAGATGTGAAAAGTCAGGGCCCCAGAAGAGTAAGTGATCCCTCCGGTCTCACAATTTAAATTGGAAGCAGGACTTAACTTCAAATTTCTGGACTCAAAGTCAGTGTTTTCTCAGGAGACTAGAGCGTCTGCCCTGTGGCGCACGGTTCATTCAGTTCAGAGATGAACTTGCGATGTTGCCGTGATCCTCAGGCTGTCACCGTGTGTTCGTTAACAAGGCCCGTGGATTTCCAGAGACTGGATTCCAGGCCCTTTTCTTGCTCTCCACACTACAGTGTGCCTCTTCTCCTGTTCGTAGCCTTTCCTTCAGTTTAAGCTGCTCGTAGGACCTGTAAATGGAAATGATTTGTAGATGTCTGCAATTTCATGCCTGGAGACTAAATAAAAGGTTTTGGGGCTACAGATGGAGATTTGGGAGTCAAGGAATATTTCCCAAGACATTCTGAGGAATTTAGATTCCTCCCTATCAGAAATTCCCAACCTCAGACGTACGTAAGAATCTTAAGTCTAGGAAAAGGCTGGAGTATTTTTATTTTTAAAAAGCACAGGTTTCAGATTCATAGCTGGGAATGCTATAAGTATTGAGAAGCTGGAGAAGGAGTTGAAGCAAGGAAATGGCATAGTCAAATGTGTATTTTAAAAGATAATTATTGCTTAAATGGGTGGAGGGAGAGACTTGGAGCAGTCCAGGCAAGAGATGATATCTTTTAGTGACTGCATAATATTTCATTAAGTTAATTTTCCATAATTCTGCTGTCTTGCAGTGCTTACGCATCTAGGTGTATGTGTGTGTGTAAAAATTTGCTATTATCCCGAAAAGGTGTATCTTTGGGATTTTTTGTTATTCTTTTGAATTATTTCACTAGGATCGGTTTTCAGGAGTAATTCTATTGAGTGGGAGGAAATGAGTAGTTTTGGCTCCTGATTATGTATGACTATAATGGTTATAATCAATTTACAATGTTACTGTCTATGTGGTGGGCCAGATATGACCTTTAGAATCATTTTGTAAGGTTCAACAAAAGAAAAACTGTTGGGATTTTTATTAATTTTATTTTGAAATTAGCAGTAAGTTATCACAGTGTCTATATCATGTTTATGCTATTTTACACAATTTAACTAAATATTTAATAACTTAAATTTCTCTTTAATAGATTGATGAACTCCCAGAGGGAGCAGTAAAACCTCCAGCAAACAAGTACCCTATCTTCTTTTTTGGCACCCATGAAACGTAAGTCAACCATGCAACTTAAAGTTTCAACTCTGTTTTGACTCCGCTAGACTACATTGTTTCTAGATGATCTGTAACATTTTATATGTTGTTAAAATTGTTATAATCAATTCTATAAAATTACCAACCTTAATAATATGTTTTTCTTAAGGTAAAGATGTTCGGTTATTTTGTTTTCGAATGTCTTTGTTCCTGCTTAAATGTTGGGCATCACCCAGAAGTCTCCTTTAGGACACTTTTAAGTCCTAGGGTGGTCCCCTTACCATTCCTAGTCATTTCTTTTGTGGTTCTTACATATTTCCCTTCTAGAGAAATTTTTTCCATTCATATTTTACAGAACAAAATTAATCCTCTCAGGCTCCCTCAATTCACTGGACCCTGAAGCAAACATACCACCTTTTTAAGGTTTTCTAATTGTATTGGTTCGAGTACAGACTAAACTGTTGAATAAAGGTACCTGAAAAGATAGGTCTTTCAGACAATATAGAAGTCTCTTTCTCTCAACACAATTCAGAGATAGGCAGATACAGCAAGGTGGATGGAGTGCTCTGCTCTAGGGACACAGATTCCTCTGTCATGTTGTCCTGTCCCTAGGGTGTTGTTCTTGTTTGCTTATTTCTAAAAAAAAAAAAAAATTTATTAAAACTCAAACTGGCTAAGCAGCACCTCTGCATCTTTCAGGTAGTGGGAGCGGGGAAGGGGAAGAGGTGAAGAATAAGTAACTCCTTGTAAGGAAATGACAAGGAAGCTTCATGCATCATTTAATCTCACATTCATTCCAGTGGCAAGAGCTTGGTCATAGGGCCACATCCAGCTGTAATGGAAAGCTGGGAAACAGTCTGTAGTTGGGAGAAGTGACCCATTAATAAAAGAAAGAAGATCATGGATGCTAGTGGATAGTTGGCACTCTTGATACTAAGGATATATATGGTTAATTACAGCAAGCACACAAATGGAATAGAAATTGCAAATGTGGGGCAAAGCTAAAAACTATCGTGGAATCTTACACGTCTTCAAATTCAGAGTCATCCCCTGTATTCACAAGAGGGTCAGTAGAGCCTGGGATGAGCTTCATCTTAGCTTGCTCTCTCTGCCACTCGGGCATCTTTCTCATCTCGTCTGGAAAGAAAGCTTGCCAGGAGAGGGTCCTGAAGACATGTGTTTCTGGTCTTCACATGAGAAATAGTTGTATTTCTTTCAGGAAGTTAGTTTCATTTTCTTTTGTTTTATTTTTATCCAGTAGACACTGTGGACTGTGCAACTTACCATGTTTTCTTCGGTAAAGAGGTTGCTAGAAAGTAGCCCGACCCAGGCTTGCTGTGTGGCCAGCTATCCATTTTTTCTGCTTTGAAGCATATGTATGAAACATCTTGTGATATGTACCTAACTCAGAGGATTTATACATACTTCTAATTTGTTTATTTAAACATGTTGGCACTTTAGTCGATAATGAGATAAAAAATATCTTACATTTGAAGGTCAGAGTATCAATTCTATTTCTAATGTATGTCTGCAGGGCATTTCTAGGTCCCAAAGACCTTTTTCCATATAAAGAATACAAAGACAAGTTTGGAAAGTCAAACAAACGGAAAGGATTTAATGAAGGATTGTGGGAAATAGAAAATAACCCAGGAGTAAAGTTCACTGGATACCAGGTAATGGTTTTAGTTTCCTGTCACTTGCTGTAGCTCCTTTCTTTGTTTTGGTTTTAATTCCTTTTTGGATCATTCTTACGTGTCCTTTGTACTAAAAGTTTCCCTCTGTCCATTTGAAGTCAGACTTCTTTTTGGCTCCTGTAGCATTTTGGAGTAAATGTAATTCTGTTACCCAAGAGGGTTCAAGTCAGGTAGTCACTGAAAAATTGAGGTTGACAGCCCTTTATTTTGAAAATCTTAAGAGTAAGCTGAACCCTTTCAAATTAAAGTAGAATGATTCTTTGCACAGTCTATGTTCTTTGCTATTTTTTCAAAAATATAATTAGTTAATTAATATTCTATTATTTCTTAGGCAATTCAGCAACAGAGCTCTTCAGAAACGGAGGGAGAAGGAGGAAATACTGCAGATGCGAGCAGCGAGGAAGAAGGTGATAGAGTAGAAGAAGATGGAAAAGGCAAAAGGAAGAATGAGAAAGCCGGCTCAAAACGGAAAAAGTCATACACTTCCAAGGTTGCTGAGAAACTGTTCCCACTGTTATTAATGTTACATGCATAGTCATCGAACGTCTCAGATTATTTTTAATTCATTCGTTGGGCGCACAGAAATATACTAGCTCTGTGGAGCCTTATCCTTAGAGGCAGGATAGCCAAAGGGAATAAGACAGGTGACCTTATATGTGAGAGAAACCGGCTATTGACTCTTTGGGGCTGATTTGGCTCCTAAAATACCGCCTTCTCAGCTGGAGGAGGACTTTCTTTAGTCAAGGATCTAAGCTGGTCTGCCTCCTGCAATAACCACCACATGAATGCTGAAGAATTCAGGAATACAGGAGACCTAGTACTATGCTGGACCGTC
>NW_011889067.1:773096-777358 GCF_000151845.1 Pteropus vampyrus
TTATAGATTTTTGGACTTTACTTAAATACCCAATTGAATATGTTTTAATTAATTTACGATTACCTGCTAAGCTTCTACGTCATGTGTCCGACCACCCTAAATTATCTAAGGTAGCCCTAGGCATTTAGTAGTATGGATATGTGGCTTTTAAATGTCATGAGATCATTGCTCATTGTGAAGAGCCAAAGTAATGGGGCTCATACATCTATTTACATCTGTTGCTTAAAATTGAGTAATTTTCCTTTGCCACTAAAAAAACCAGTGATTCACAAACTTTTGACTACATACGTTAGGCGAAGGGAAAGGGCCCACAACCCCTCTACCTTACCTAATTCCATTTTTCTGTGAAACAAAAAAACAAAGTTCTGTCAGTAATCAGAATGAAAAGCCATAGCATAAGCAGATGTGAGGGAGGTTATGTCTGTCTTTTAGCAGTAAGTGTGTGGATGGTTCATATTTGAGGCGTAACAGATCCTGGAAAATTATAGGTGAAAAATACGTTGCATGAAGTTATTTACTGTGTACAGTAGGGGTAATCAGAGAGCCTCACGGCAAACTAAACGGATGCTGCTGCTAAACCAGTAGTAATCTTACTTAGAAACAATGATGACAAGTGGACACACAACCAATTCAAGAGCACACCGATGACACACGAGAGGTCCTTTGCCCACAAGGAACTGCGATGAATATGCATAGTGAGAGCTTGGCAAGGTTTCCAAATCTAGCTTGGCAGCCAGATTTCCTAGTAGAATACTAAGTATGACTCTTCACAACCTTAGTAATGTCCTGATTCTGGTCTGTGTAGACCCAGTTATAATATAAGTCACTCGCAGGGTTACTCATAAGTAGCCTTTGTAAGCATTATAAATTTTATGGGGTTGTGTGTTATTATCTAGAAGAACTGCAGGTCAAGGACTGTTATTTGAGAATTATTGTATAAAGCAGCTGCTGCATTTCAATAATTGTACTTTTTTTACTAGGAGGACAAAATGTATTTCACTTTTCATATTGTCATGCTTGACCTTAACTCTAACTCTACACACTCCACGTTTGGATTATTAAAATCTGCTTTCCCTTCATGTAAAAAGTAAAAATGACCTAATTTTAAACTGAAATTTTGGCTTAGTTGGTAGTTTTGGCTGAGTAAAATTATGTCTTCTGTCACATAGCTTGAAGGTATTTTCTCCCTGGAAAGCTGCATTTTAAAATATTGATTGTTGGAGGATGCTCCCGTTTGCTAATTAATTTCTGGAAGACCAAAAGCAATTTGGCTAAATAGATTTTGCCTTAGCTTTTATTTGCCATGTGCTTAAAGATTCTTAAAATTCCTCACAGAAGAACTGTTAGTGATTTGCTACATTTACTTTCTTAAAGGTGTTCAGTGGAGCCAGCTTTTGGTCATTTTAATGCAGTTCTGCAAACCAGCTCTGGCTGTGAACTATAAGTGTATTTTCTTCCTCTAGAGTTCATCTTAATTTCAAATGCAAGATGATGAGGAAAAAAGAGCTAATTCACCAGTATGGCCTTGGTTCTTAAGTGACTACTCATAATTTAAAAGATTAAGTTAGTTTATATCAACTAGTTATATAAAAGTTTGCTCAGGATCGTTCCATGTATACCATTAGCCAAACAGTTTGAACAGATATGCCAACGTGAATGTTAACGTAGTATTTTGTATAGTTCATTTCACTTCTCTGGACCTTAATTTCTACTATAAAAAGACAGGGAAGGACAAGAGGACCGTTAGGGTGCTTTCCAGCTCTGTAGCCTTCCCAAGCTGGCCTCCATCCAGCTGTGTTTATTCATTGACAGTGTTCTCGGTACATGAATCTCTATTTTCTGCTTTTACATCCCACTGCTGGAAAGGACTTAAAAAAAAAAAAAAAAGGCATCTAGTCCACCTCTCCTTTCGTTCCAGCTGGTTAAACTGAGGCCCGGTGAGGTGAAATGATTGGTCCCAGGTAACCTAGTTCAGCCTTGGCACACTGCATGTTGTCGTGCCAGAAAAGACTAGGCATAGGTCAGCTACTTCTGCATTTCTTACTTAACGCTTGAGCATTTGGATTTCTACTTTTGACTATAATTTTTAACTTATCTAAACATATAGAAATCCTCTAAACAGTCCCGGAAATCTCCAGGAGATGAAGATGACAAGGACTGCAAAGAAGAGGAAAACAAAAGCAGCTCTGAGGGCGGAGACGCCGGCAATGACACGAGAAACACGACTTCAGACTTGCAGAAAACCAGCGAAGGGGTAAGGAGATGCACGTCGAGTCCCTTCTCCTGACTCGGAAGGCTCTTTACTTCAGAATCAGGACCTACATCTCAGTATTACTGACGCTGTCCTTGTAAATGGAGACATAGTCTCAGCCTGATAGATCTGTCCACTGACAACTCCCGAATAAGCGATTAGATGCTTAGAGTCTGCAAACAGAGGAGAGAGTCAGGTGAGAATTGCACCTGCTTGTCAGTTTGGAACTCTGAACGTTTTTTTTTTTTTTTTAACCAACTTCAGCAACTCTAGGGTCTTTAAAGTAAGGTGTGAAATATTGAAATTATGAAATGCCACCTTGAAATTTGACAGTTGTATTTCTTTAAAATAAATGGCATATTCAAAATAGGGTATTTCACACTGCTTCTCCTTTCCTAGAAGCGGTATGTAATTTAATGTACCCTTGGGGCTTCCAGTATTTAAATATTCAAACAATATGTGAATATTGATATTTGAAGGACCCAAGGGGAAAACTTATCCACTTTTGAGTCTTGTTAACTTTTGTTAATCTCTATTAAATTCAAAATCACAGGCGAAAACACCTTTGCAAAAGTGTTAGTGAAGGCACATTTTGCTCCTGGTCGCTTTCTGTGAGTCTTTTCTCTATGAAGACTAGCTTGACAGTGGCAAATCATTTAAAAACAATAACCCATGAAATAATATTACTCTTCTGTTAAATTCTGGTGTCAGCTGAGTTCTTGCCTTTTCTTGTCAGTACTGTTTACCTCTCAGCTCCCCCCATTCAGTTGCCATAATCGTCCCACATCGTCAGGATTCTAATTGCTCCCTTATTTCTCTCACCTCGCTCAGCTTTACTCTGTCTGCCTATCTTTATTCTCTAGACCTCTCTCCACTAAATAGTCCTCTATCATTACCTTTGCCTGCAGCCTTCTCAAGACGCAGACCTACTAGTAGTTGTCACTGAGGGCCTGAATTTGAATACTGGACTCATTTGATTTTCTTTTATCCTCCCTGCTCCCTTCATCCCAGGTGCCTCCCACAGCGTCTCTCCCTGTCACTACCAGGCTCGTTTCTAGCTGCACTTGCAGTGACAGAAGAGGAGATAGTCTGCACCCTCATTATTCAGAGTGTGGTCTGTGGACAGGTAGCATCAGCATTACCTGGGAGCTTGTAAGAAATGAACAATCTCAGGCCCAACCCCAGACCTACTGAATCAGAATCCGTATTTTGTCACTGATGTGCACACTACAGTTTGAGAAGCACTAATCTGTACCTTTCTGTTGCCAGGGTCCCGAACATCATCTTTTCCTACTTTCTCTGAGGCCACGCCCAGTCATCCCCTTTCTCTCCTGCACTTCATCTCCTGGCTCCTCCCCCTCTGCCTACACAGATGATTGGTCTCCCTTAACCTTAAAGATGCCTTCCTCCCACCACGCGTCCTGCTCTTTCGCCTTTCTCTTCATCTCTAAACTCCTTAAGAGTTCTCTTTTCTCCCAGTGTCCGTGTCCTCACCTCCTACTCCTGCCTTAACCCACTGCTCTCTTGTTTCTCCTTAGACCGTTTCACTGCAACTGCTTTTGTAAAGGTCCCTAGTGATCCTATCATCGCCAAATCCAGTGTCTCCTTTAGTCTTCATTTTGCCTCTGCAGCATTTCATACCATCCGCCACTTTCTTCTCCCGGCTCTGCCTCCAGGTCTCCGGTGTCTCCTGCTTCTTCCCCGTTCCCTCCGTCTCTGTTTGGAACTCCTCTCTGTGGTCTGTCTGGGCGCACTTCTGCTGTGAAATCTCTCCCTGTGTCTCATCCACTCACGTGGTTTCAGCTGTTAGGTATTACTGATGACTTCCCCTTCTGTTTCCCCTCGTTGCAGATTCATTTTTCTAAATGTTAATGATACCATTTCTACTTGACTATCTTGAAAGCACCTCAGAAAAGAGGTGCCACTAGGAGGAGAGTCGAGTGGTGTCGGCTAACAGTTCAGTGATGTGCCATATATTGTGCTAATGCCGTTGGTGCAGTATCTCATTTAA
>NW_011889067.1:778568-800876 GCF_000151845.1 Pteropus vampyrus
CTAAATGTTAATGATACCATTTCTACTTGACTATCTTGAAAGCACCTCAGAAAATAGGTGCCACTAGGAGGAGAGTCGAGTGGTGTCGGCTAACATTTCAGTGATGTGCCATATATTGTGCTAATGCCGTTGGTGCAGTATCTCATTTAATCCTCACACAGACCCCAGGAGGTAGGTGTCAGATACTGTCCCCGTTCTGGAGCTGGGGAAACAGGCTGAGAGGATGGGCCCGGGGTCACACAGCTAGTACAAACGAGCATCCTTTTCTCACCTGTTTTTAATAATATATTTGTTACATACAAAAATATATGTAATATAAATGTAAAGTAATAAACATAATATTGTATTGAGTATCAGCGACTCTACCATTCAGCCGACAAACTAAAATATAACAATAATTTTATGTATTTTACATGTTCTTCCCCATCCTGTCTTCCTCCTGCCCGGTGATGACCGCTAGTGTTATATTTATTATTTCCTTTCATTTTCAAAATTTTAGTCCATACCTAACATAAATTTAAATTATAAATTGTCTAATTTTGCTCATTTTGGGGCTTTTTAAACAATGGCAACACTTGCTGCTATGCTTCCAAGATTCCTTCATGTGGTTATTTGTCATTTACTCATTTTTTGCTTCTATACAGTAGTCAGTTTTACGACTATACTGCAATCGATATATCCGATCTCTTGTTGATGGCCATTTTGGTTGTTTCCAGCTTTTTGCAATTATGAAGAGTGTTGCTGTGCACATTCTCACATTTGCATCCTAGTGCACATATGTAAGAATTTCTTTAGGTTGTCTAAACTGGAACTGGGCGTGCTGAGTCATGAGATTATGGTCTTTAACTTGCAAGATAATGCCCAATTATTTTCTTACGTAGTCAGACCAGTGTACACTCCCACCATCAGTGTATGATTTGGCATTGTCAGACCTTAAAATTTTGCCAGTATAGTGAATGTAAAATTATAGTCTTAATTTGCAGTTATTTGGTTAATAGTGAGGTTGGGCTTCTTTTAGCATAATTTTGACTGCTCATGTTTCCTTCTCAGTACAGTGCTTGATTTGGGGTATTTTGCCCATTTCCTATTACATTTTTTTTCTTATTGATTTGTAGGACTCCTTTATATATTTTGGATTCTAACTAAACTAACGTGAGTGGTCAGAAGCATTGCAGCTGTCTTCTCTAAGTCTTGTCTATGCAGTTTATGATACCTTTTAGTGAACAGACTTTCTTAATTTTTTTATTGTCAGATGTATCAAACTTCTTTTTATGGTTAGATCTTTCTGTCTTGTTTAAGAAATCTACTCCTATCCCAAGGTCAGAAAGATATTCTTCTATATTTCGTTTTAGAATTATAAAGTTTCATTTTAAACATTTTAGTGTTTAATCCATGTGGAATTGATTTTCGTATATGGCATGATATAGGATCTTGTTGTGTTTTCGCCCATAGCATAACCATTTGAACAAGTCCCATCTGTTAAATAGTTCTTCTTTTCCTCTCTGATCTGCAGTGTCACGTGTCATATAGCCATGGCCCACTCTCTGGGTTCTTTATTCTGTTTTTGGTCAGTACCACACTCTCTTAATTATAATAGTTTTATAACGAGTCCTGATATCTTACAGGGCTAGTAGCCTAATCTTAAACTTCTCTTCAAATACTTAATAGTCTGAGGCCAGGATAGGAGATCAAGAGGGGCTTATTTTCTTTATGGGAGAATTTGCAGCACGTATGCTGGTAAGAATGCTGTGAATGAGGAGTGATCACAAAATAATAACGTAGGAAAGAATTGCCAGAGCAGAGTTCTTTGGGAGGCAGGATGGCATAA
The DNA here is from genome assembly GCF_000151845.1 of Pteropus vampyrus. NCBI lineage: Eukaryota > Metazoa > Chordata > Mammalia > Chiroptera > Pteropodidae > Pteropus > Pteropus vampyrus. The sequence goes on from NW_011889067.1 coordinate 780,397, forward strand.
GACGTGGTGCACATCTGGAGGGGTTACCTCAGTTCATCCATTGAAGCAGGAGGGAAGGCAGAGTATTTGGGCACAGATGTGGGTAAGTGGGTACTTGGGGTGAGAGCTTTTCAAAGTTCTCATCTGATTACTTTTATTTTCTTAGGACACAGGGTCCACATTTGAGAGTGAGGACAGGAAGAAATATTGGAAGTTTCAAGAGAGAGGAGAAGGGATAAAATAGTCACTTAGAAGAAGAGAAGAGTGGACGCACTTGGGAAAGGAAGTTGAATTGCCAGGCAGTGGCGAGGGCCCGCTTGAGGTCAGTGGTCATGGATTTCAAGTGAGAACAGTCAGGACGGTGGTGTGTCTTCTCCAGGCATGTTCGGCCGTGCAGTCACAGGGAGGCGCAGGGAGTAAAGGCGGTCGGCAGCAAGGGAGCAGAGGGCGGGTACGAGAAGGGAACCATCACAACACGGGCCGCGGGCTCCAGACCGTGTGCGAGGGGAGCAGGACACAAGGAAGGGTGGGGCCGACGGGTTCGCAGTATCAGAGAATGCTTGGCATCGGCGTACGAGACAAAGGAGTGAGCTGGTGACAGAAGAGTGAGACGCTCAGATCGAGTGACGGAGGGGTCGGCAGGTGCAGCTGGTCAGAGTGCAGATGCTGTCGATGTTCTGAGTGGGACAGCTCTTCACCGTGTGAGCATCTCCACAGCACAGGGCATCTAGTGCCCTTAGCCCCTGCCCGTTGAATGCCATAGAACCCCCAAGTTCTAAGGACAACCTAAAATGCTCCCATAATTTTGCATTCCCCAAAACAGTGACTTAAATAAAACCGTATTCCCTAAGTACTCCCAGTGGTTGTGAATCACTTGTCTAAGAAACACCCATGTGAATGAGGTGGGTGGAGGACGAGGTCTTTGGAGGAGAGAGTCAAGTAACTGAGAGATCAGCGTACTGCAAAGACAGTCTACATGCATGTCGACTTTCCAGCTGTTGTGATATCACATGACAGTGGGCCAGAGCTAAGGTCTTAAGGAGTAAGGGGCAGTGGCCCAGGGAGTCTGCAGATGATGCAGTAAGGAGGGGGAGTAGTTTACAGTATTGAGATTCAGACCTAGGAGGATTGGGGCGGGGCAACACGGGAAAAGAACAGTCACTTAGAAATAAGTAGTAAAGATCAAAGAGGACAGCTTCTGCACCCCCGGGGCCAGGAGTGCAGGAGCCGTGGCAGAGAGAAGAGCTGCCAGTGCAGGGGGTTGCAGGAGAGGCAGCAGCACTATCCTCACGGGAAGTTGGGTTTCAGTTGGAGCACGTGGGTGAGTGGAGTATCTTGGAAATGCAAGCTGCAAATGTGGGAGATTTGCTGTTGGTGGACTGTGGCTTCCAAGGTCTCCGTGGAAGATAGGCATGTGGGTCGGGTGGGAGAGTTTGAGTGATGAGGTGTTGGAGCTGACTGGGGATGAGAGTCCAGGCAGTGACAGGTGCTCGGAGCCCACCCTGTGGTAGCTGAAGTAACGCAGAGATCAAGGTCATAAAGACAGTGCTCAGGTCTCGAGGCAGGTGGTAGTGTTGAGGTCGTGAGTATTGGTAAGGGAAGAAGAGGAAGGTACTACAAGGGGCCCCTCAGATTTCGGGGGCCTTTGTTAGTTCTAGAGGCTCTCTGGCTCCATCCTCACTCCTGCAGTGGAAGCCTGAGAGGCAGGCACCAGAATGCTTGGAGCTCTCCTCCTGATTCCTGCTGCTGTAAAGCATAAGTCACTCTTTGTGGCCAGGACACCATGTGTGGATGGGCTTGGACCTGCTATGTTATCTATGGCCATTAAGCAAATTACCCCAAATGTAGTGGTTTAAAACAGCATTTATTATCTAGCATTTTCTGTGGATCATGAATCCAGACAAGCCTAACTTGTTGAGTCTTCTGTCTCTGGGTCTCTCTGAAGCGGCAGTTAAAGTAATAGCAGGGGCTTAAATCATTTTGAAGCTCAAGTAGAGGGTAGGGCCTCTTCCAAGCTCATTCACGTGGTTGTTGACAGGACTGCGTTCCTCACAATTGGACTGAGGGCCTCAGTTTCTCACTAACTGTTGGCCAGAGGCCTTGCGTGGTTCCTTGCCACATGACTCCCTCCATAAGGCAGCTCCAGCTAGGCAACTGGCTTCATCAGAGCGAGCAAAAAAGTACCAGCAAGAGAGAGGGCTAGCAAGACAGAAGTCTGTCTTTTGTAATCTAATCTCAGAAGTGTCATCCCATCACTTTTGCCCCATTTTGTTCATTAGCAGCAGGTCACAAGGTCCAGCCCACACTCAGGTGTGTTCTTTCTGAGTAGTGCAGCCTCCTTGTGTCTCCCCATCGTCCTCAAGACGAGCCCAAACTCCTTATTTCAGCATATTTCAACCTTCACACTGCAAACCCAGTTTATCTTTCCAGCCTCGTTTCTTATCATTTACTCCTTTGTTTAAACTCGTCGGTCTCAGGACCCCTTTAATACTCTTCAGTTATTGTGGGCCCCAAAGAGCTTTGTTATAGCTATTTGTTATGGCTATCGATATTTATTTAATTAGAAATGAAAACAAAGTTTTTAAGACATTTATTAATTCATTTAAAAATAATAATAAACTTGTTACTTAATGGAAATAACACATTTTTATGAAAAATAACTGTATTTTCCAAACAATTTTTTTGAGAAATATGATATTCTTTTACACTTGGAAAATCTGGTTTAATAGAAAACATCAGGATTCTCATCTGCTTCTGTATTTGGTTTGTTGTGATATATTTTGGTTGAATTATATGAAGAAAATCTGGCCTCAGGTAGTTGTAAAATGCATATAAGTATTTTAATGGGCTTTTCAGATCATCGTGGATATTCTTCTTTGACATTACACCAATTCTTTAAGTGGTAGTTTCTCAAAGGTTAGTTGTAATGTGGAATCTATAATTTTTATATATTCCATTAATTTAAAATCCTTTGGCCTCTCTGGCACTTGGAATAGCTTTTACTCATTTGGAAAATATTGGTTCCCTGAGTTATTCATGTTTTCCAAATGTTTCATTGTAAATATATCCATTTCATTATAAAATATTTTAAGTCACATTTGTAATGTCACTACCTATCATGTCAGAAAAATCTTTAAATACTGGAAAGCTGTCAGTTGTGGAAGGTTTCAGTTTTCCAGAGTTCTAGTTTTTACTCAAAAGCTAAAATTTTATCATTGGCAACAAATACTGCCGGTTGTTTTCCTTGAAGTAATACTCTCATTTCATTTATTTTTGACAAAGTGCCCAATACCCAAGTCCGAATAATCATAGTTTATGTCATCATTTTTTCAAGTATAAATGGCGCTCCATGGAAAAACCTATGACCAGTACTACCTTGTAACTTCTGCTTGCTGTGTTCTGGGCGTCCTTCAACTCACTGCTGCCCTATAGCCTTTCCATGGGCCTTATGTTCAGATGCCTCAGAAGAGAATCTGATTGGATTAGCTGGCCATCTATCTGATATAGGGGTGGCATGGCACAGGGTGTCGCAACCTGTGCACAAAGAAGCACTTCTGGCTGCTCACTTGCAGGGGACTCCCTGTCTGGCAAACCCTCAGAGCACTTATGTCCAGAATATACGCTATTGCGAATTAGCAAGATATTTTTTGATGCATAGCTGCAGATAGAGTGATTATGGTATGAGAAGTTTAAAAAAATCAGATTCATAATTTGCTTTTATAAGTACCCATTTGATAGCAGTTTGTTTAAAGACAGACAGACAGACACACACACGCACACACGATCGTGGTCATGTTCTAGTACCACCTTCACTTTGTTTGGGGCAATAATAATTTTCTGAGGCTCGCATAGGACTGTCTGTTCCAAAAATATTCTTCAATATGGATTGAGTAGTTGTTACTATGAATTTTCTACCAGTGTTGACATAGGATTGCCTTTCATGTTAACATTTCTAAAAAGACATGTTAAAGAAGTTTGTTTTAATGGATGTCTTCCTCCTCCTAAGGAAGGAAAATCCTTCAAAGTCTGTGAGTATAATCTTATAGCTAGTTCTTTTATTTGTTAATAGTTAGGCATCACTAAGCACTGCATTTTGCAAGTTCACAGATTTTAAATGTGATTTTTTTTTTCTGTGTAAGATTGGCCTCATTTTGGTAGTAACCGTGGCTAAGAAATACATTTCTGCCACTTGAAGGGATGGCAGGTTTAGCAGCGTTTCCTGTTTGGAGGTCTTGGAATCGTTCATATACAGTATCATGTACAGTTCAATATAGATGTTGGGTCTATAAGTGAGAACATAGCCACGAGTGAGCACATATGTGCTTACAAACACATTCGTCCACTTTAATGAAGTAAAGAGCTTAAGCGGGCTGTCTTTAGAAAAAAATATTTGGGGCCTGAGTTCCCTCTTTCATTCATCCCTTGAGACCGTTACTAGGGGGTTTAATGTATTTGGGTTAATGATAAAGAAAACAAAAATAGCATCCCTGTGGGAAAATGTAACCTGACACAGTTTAAAGTGAGACCCACATTGAAATACCATTCTTTTAGGAAATGGAAATATGTTGTCTTTGTCACATGGATGCCATCTAAATTCTAAAAGAAAACTAAGCTTCTTTTCTTTTTCTACATCTTGATTTTGTCAACTCTTGCATTTCTATGAGCCATATGTCACAGTAATTAAGTTGTAAATATTATACGGAATAATTTGCACATACTCCAAATGCTTTTTAAATTTTCAGCAGCTTGCCTTTCTTTCTGGCACCACAGTTCTCATAAAGATGCGTGACCTGTTTCTCCATTGACTGTATGTGTCCCGGCAACACACTGTCCTAGAGTTTGCCTGCTGTCTGCAGGGCACACTACTGCACTCAGTGCCCTGCAGACATTAGGCGGAATTTATTTATTTATTTTCCTGTCTTTTTTTTAATGGAGCACTAAAGATGTCCTATTGGTTCCTTTGGCTTTTTGCATCGATAGGTGTAAAGCAGAGCCTCTGGTTGATGTTGCTAGGCGTAGCCAGTGCTGCGGTGCAGGTGGGAACCTCAGAAGGTCCAGTTGTATAGCGCGGGCGTGGATAGTTTTTATTGTTGGTATCCTCGGTCATCTAACGGTTTGTTGTCTTTCTTTTTTCACAGACCTAACTACCGTGAATGCTGCATATTAAGAGAAACCACCAGAAGGTTGTGCGTTTGGTTGTCTAATATTCTTGGATTTGATATGAACCAACACAGTCCTTGTTGTCATTGACAGAGCCCCAGTTTGTATGTGCATTATTCATTCCTCTCTGTTGTGTTTGGGGAAAGAAAAAAAAGACATTGAGCCTTTTTTAAGGTTATTGATTTAATTTCATGTTATTTGGTTGCATGAAGTTGCCCTTAACCACTAAGGATTATCAAGATTTTTGCACAAACTTATACATGTCTAGGGTCCTTTTATCAAGGCAGTTAAGTTCACAATTCTCCTGCCTTTACTCCACCATCACCAAACACTCAGTTAAACATAAATTCGCATTTTTTAAAAATGACCACTCAATGATGCGTGTTTCCTCTCTATAACAGAACCCAGGAACCATTCCTAGATACGTAATGCTGGCACATTGAAGATGGAATTAGGATCGTCCTTCAGTTTTGAGGCCATGTGTAAAGTTTAATCATATTGTAAAATATCTATTCTGTATTAGAAATAGCTAGTTGACAGCTTATACTTCTCAAAACTCATGTCGTTATGTACTCAAACTCAGTTTCTATATGTGAAGTCAGTGAGTCTTTTTGTGTTACTCCAAAATAAAGGCAACATTTATTTTTTCCCACTGCCAGTACAGTTTGAGCGAATCACTCAAGGTGGGTACTTTCCATTTTAAAGCTGGAATCAGCAGTAGCCCTATGGGAAACCAGACAAAGCATTGACTTTTAAATATAGACTTTTAAAATGGATTTGTTGTTTTCTTTCAGAACTAGAACTAGAATAGTTACTATCCATCCACAAACCATCATTACGTGTACATTGTTGCTATTGTGATAATAGAGAATTTTATTTATTTTTATGCCAGCTTCTATTGTGAGAACACATTTAGTCAGTTTTGGGTTTTATCAATCCTGTTATGCTTGTCCTTGGAACATCTTTCGCGTATTCGAGGTTTGTAGTTGAAAGTTTACTGTAAAAAAAAAATCAAAAACAAAAAAATGTATTGTTTTTACAGAATAAATTTATTGGAATGTGTACTGGGAGTAAGATTTGAGGTTGTAAACAACTAAGTTAGTGTAATTTGGCTTTATATATGTAATGTGAGGTATTAATGTAATTCATATATTAAAGCAAAATTTGTTAACAGCAAATTGACAATAGAATCAAGTGCAGGTGAGGGTTTTCTTTTTCTTTTTATACACTCTCTGGGTTTTAGAGGTTTTTTTGTAAACACTGAGGAGGGAGAGGAAAGGCTCCATGATTGCATGTACATCTAAGATATTTACCAACTCAGTGGACCCTAAATTCAGACACCTGACATTATCCATGTATTGATTTGAACCTCATTTTCTTTTAGTGTTCTTATTTTGGTGAAGAGCTAATAAATAACATGAAGAGAAAATGTGAAAGCTCTAAAAGCCTAGGACCATTGATGATGATGATGGTGACGGTGATGATGGCAGCCGAGGGCATGAAAGCACCAGTCCATTATCACTGTAGGGCACTGAGGAGGCAGCTGGACTTGGGGTTTCTCTCACTTAGCAAATATCGATTTTTTTTATTGTACTCACAATTCTAAATATGAAAAGTTCATTAAAAATAGGAATGACAATCTACTTTTTCCTTAAAAAGTATTTTTAATTCTCAGTATTTTAATTTAAAATTAATGAAATTTAATTATTTCATCAAAAGGGCTCTTCATGGCTCACACTGAAACATAAGGAGAATGTAGATGGGATTTTGAATTGGAACATATTACTGATAAATTTTGTAAGTGAAAAGCCCAAACACCACAAAACTTTTTCAGAAAAAGATATAAAATGTTTCAAATTTAATAAGATTTATCTTCATAAAAGGCCAAAAATAATTTTATTAAAAATATACAGAGAAATACAGTAGAAATATCTCCAGTCACCAATAAAACAAATATTCCATTAAAGATAACAATAAAGTTATCTATCCTTCCTTAGCTCTTTAGACTCACAAAAAAGTTTAGTAACAGCAGTAAATAATATACTTTCCTTGGGAAAACATTTTTCAAATAACATTTAAAAATACTTGGTAATTTGCCTTTTATATCGATGTTGATAAGCATATACATCTTATATGCAAAAAATATTTCTCCAGCCTCTGCTATTTTGAATTTTTAATATGCATAAACCATATTCACTTTTGAAGAGTTTTGTTTCCATGCTCACTGTTACAGGAGCTAAATTGTAATTTTTCACAGTTATATTTAATATGTGCAAACAGTATTGCGATAGATGGTCAAATTTATTCACAAAGAATTTTGAATATATTTCTTTAAACAAAAAGTTGCTCAGCTTCAGTTTTCATTCGAAAAAAAATTTACCCAGATAATACTATGTATAGCTCACGCATATAGTACAAAAGAAGAATTTATGTATTAAGCGTTCTTCTATGGGAAGGGAGTACAATGGGACAAAATATCAGAACCAGCATAACAAAAGTCAGTAAACTAGAGAAGAACAGCATGAAATAATGTTTTTATTCAACTTTTTCATCCACCTTTGTCTTTATGAAGAATTCTGGTTTGTAGATACAGCGATAGGCCAGGAGCTGAGGAAGAACTCCATACGCTATGTTTAATGCTAGAAAGAGGATTTTCGCATCTTCGGGGACTCTGTAGGCATAAGCAGTTCTCGCATGAAGAGAAGCACCGATGTGAGAAAACTGAGCCTGTTGCATTAAAGAAAAAGAGGGTGAGCATGAAGTCTGCATTCAGCTGGACGCACGATGAGGTCTGAATGATTCATTCAGACCATGTTCCTTTGCCCTCGAAACCAGTCCTTTCAAACAATCCATAGTCTTCAGTATTTCAGTGAATTTAGGGTCAGTCTTGACATGACTTCAAATAGAGTATACCCTCTTTAGCATGGCTTTATTACCAGCTACGTTTCAACCCATCCAGTGCCCCATATCAAACATTAGTTCAACTTAACAGAAAAATCTGAGTAAAGTCTCAGTTTTTTTCTGGTCTGCATTCTGGAGATCCTATATAAGGACTCAGCTGTGGCTCCCAAAATGTGTTCCAATGAAGAAAGTACATAGTTGAGAAGCACTGAGGACCTCAGTTTCATTTATCGGTCTTTCACTTACTCCTGGAGCAAGAGCTCACAACCCTTTATTATGTATTTTTGTCTGTTTATTTATTCACGTATTTGTTCCCTATGCAACTTAAAAAATGCTAAGGGTTGTGTAAGATAAGGTTGTTACCAGCACCCATGGGGATAGGACTACGGTTACTCCTATAAATGACCAACGTACCTGCAGGCAGCCCTTTCAAATCAAACTATCATTGATTTAGAAGTATGGCTGGTCAGCTTACACAACAGAAAGGCAGGGGCTTCCCATTTGTACTTCTATACTTGTTTAGAACATACATCAGAATGTCACGGTTGGTCTTTTTTGATACTTTTCATAAGTACAGGGGAAAATCTGTATTAGAAGATGCTTCTGTGAGAAGATTTCCTCGGGATCCTTGTATCATTACAAAATACAACCCTGGAGACTGCATTTTCTTATCTTACTGAAATTCAAGATATACATGAATAAAGAATTGGGAATCTAACTGTAATAAGTGGTGAATTATTAGTTTATCAGGATCAAAGTAAAGACACAAAAGAATCTAAAGGCACAAATAAGAATGAAAAACTAATTTGCTTTAAACATATGTCAGTTATCTTACATTTCCTTCCATATAGAATCAGTTTATTCTGCTAAGTGGTTCACAGGTAAAGGTGTTGCCGAACACTGGACTTTACTATGACAAGAAAAGGACAAGCTTTCATAAGCAGCATGTTTATGGATTTGTATCAGTGACAGATGTTTTAGCAGGCTACCTTTTTACAAATTACTGACGCTTTCTGGGGACGCTTGGTACAGTTTTGCCACTCTCTGGAGATAGAAATTAAATTAGCGTGGTGTGTTGCCAAGGACACCTGCATTGTGACCCGTGAGGCCCTCGCGCACCTCCCCCAAGGCAGATGGGTAAACAGCCCAGCAACTGCTGCGCCCTTCATCTCTGGACTGTGAGAGTAAATGGCATTTGAGAGGCTGCCCTGAGTTGCCCCTCCTGTGGTTGTTCTAGGAACACTGAAGGGGAGTTTGGTCCCTGTCACTCTTTTTCCCTAGGGCCTATTTGGAATAACAGTGTTTGTCTGACTGCATAACCGATTTTTTTCTTCTGTACTAGAGGCCAGATTTGAACACCGATTTTCAGAAATGTGGGTTTGGTGTTTTTTATAGACACTTGCACACATTACAAAAATCACTGCCTTTAGGGAGATGCCAACCGTACTTTGAGAGGATGGGTAACATGAGTAACCATGCCTACTGCATGGGGAAGCCGGCACAGAAGTCAGCGATTCTGCAGGCACTCCTGCACTCGCGGTGCAGTTAATACCTCATTTTCACAAACAGCACACTCACGGCAACATTAAGAAATGATCGTGTCCTTAGATTAGATTGTAAGCCCACCGGGCAGGTACTGCGTCTAATGTTTTGTGTGCCACCGACTGCATTTTTAGAGCTCAATAAACATTCTACAATAATGGTCTTGTGACTGTCAAAATACAAAAAGCTCTTCTACAAAGCATTTCTCTATTTTTATACTCGTTTTTAGTAGGCCTTTTTCCTCACAGTTACTGAGCAAGGGGCAAAGATCATACTCTAATCAGGAGGCGTCTGTACGTGAGAGAAGAAGCCCAAGGCCAGTTACGTGTAGTTTCTGGTACTTTTCATAGTTCTGATGGTGTATTTATGGCGGCCACACCTCAGCGGAGTGAGCACCCAACCGTAGCTTCCTCCCAATGCATCTATATGTTTTGATTTTTTCTTAGAGTGGGTGATCGGGATAGAAAATGGGGTGATAAAAGCAAAGAAAGGTTAAATTTTAATAGTTGTCTTATATTTATAGAGAGAAACTGGAAGGGGTGACTGAAAATCATATTCCTGTTTCCAGAAAGGAGAACTGAAAAGAGTTTCATGTGTCCACATAAATACAGGCAGAAGTGAATGTGAACATTGGGACAGTAGCCAGGCTCTTTGGCCGACACAGTATAAACAGCTAATCAGGACTGTGCTATTGTTCCGTAGGGCGTTCTGAGCAGCATAGTCTAGTGGTTAAGAACACTGCATCTGGAAGCAGACACAGCGTCCAGTCCGGCTCCACCACAAACCAACGGTCTGGCCTTGTGTTAGGTATGTAACCTCTTTGGCTTCCTCATCTGTAAAAGTCGGATAATGACGGAGCCGGCCTCCCAGGGTCGCCATGCGGGTGCAGTGAGTGGCTCTTTGTGGCGAGCTTAGGACCGTGCTAAGCACAATGGGCTCTTCCAAGGACACAGATACAAAATCCGTTGAAATACCTGTTCAGGATCTGTGCTCCACTTTGTTGACACCTGGGCTCTTTGTTCTCAGGTCCCCTTGCTGACCTTTTGACAATTTCAAGACCATCTGTCCCCACTAAAGGGTAATAGGCTTTTAGAGATATTAAACCCAAAGTCTAGTTTTAATAATAAAGGTGGTTAGTGATGAATCACACCAGAAGCAAGTGATAGAAATGAGATTTGCATTAGTATCCCAATTATCCTAAACCTTCCAGATACTTAAAGGTCTCTGTAAAGGAGGACATAGCAGTCAGCTCTGTTGATAACCAGATTGTCTGCAGAGGAGCCTCCAGACCCTGGGCATGGCGCCTGCGTGGCCTAGGAGTGGGGTCCGCAGCCCAGACGGGAAGGCCAGCGCCCGACCGCAGCACAACTACTCCTGCCTGCGAGGCTATGGGTGTTACCTGGCCGTGGGCAGGCTGCCTGCCAATCCCGCTGTGAAGCCGTCCCAGAGCTTTCTCCTGCTTTCTCCAGTCTGTAGGTGATTATGCACAACGTACAAGCTACAGGTTAATGAGTGAATCTTCTGAGCAACAGAAGGCTTTTTCCCTCCAGACTCTTCCTGGGACTCTTCTAACAGAAACAGTAGCAACATGGTCCCCAGGTCATTACGTACCCGGCACTGTTCAAAGGCACTGTTCAAAGCCTTTTACAGGTGTGACCTCATTTAATCCTCACAGCAGCTCCATCAATCAGGTACTGTTATTATCCTAACTCTACAGAAAAGGAAACTGAGGACCCAAGAGAAGCAGCAAGGTCCCCAGGCCGATCGGGGCCGGCTGAGATTCGAGCCAGTCTGCCTCCAGAAATGCTCTTAGCCATTTGGACTATATCGGCTCTGATTTTTTCTTTTCATTTTCAGTGATGTTTTAGCAGAGAAAAATTCTTCAATTGATAGAAAATGCTAATGAGTAGATCTAAAGAGCCTGTAATACTTTTCAAGTTAATCCTATGGGGAGGGTTTTAATATAAGAAGACACTTGGGCTATGAGTAAGTCCCCAGTGAAACTCTGGTGTAAACTCTGTTCTGGTTTGATTTGATTTGTGTTTCTTCTACTTTTTCATTGCTTTTTTTGATTTCTGAAGGTAGCAGATGTGGCAGAATTGTACATGGCCTGAAATCAGGGACTAGTGACTCCTTAACAATGTTTTCTGTTGACTTGCACTGATCTAGAAGTTTTTCAAAGATATTTTTCTTATTAAATCACATAGGCTCTCGGGAATTCACTGGATCTTTCAATAACTACAGGTTTTGATAAAGTTAATGGGATCATGATTGCATAAAACCATAATTACATAAAACTTCTAAATTAGGAATGGCAGTTTTAGCAAGCTAGGGGTGCTGGTCAAGGTCATGGAGAGTGCTTTCTATGAAGAATGTGTCAGATACCCTCCCAAGATGAAAATTCATTTTGTAAGTACTCACTAAGTAGAAAAATCATGTGACTGGAATTCAACATTCTCATTGTATGCACTGATTTATAACTTGGGCTGAACACTCAGACTAGGTAGATACTAAAGCCTGGCCAAGAGCTATGGGAATGTCAGACACGTGATTCTCGGATTACAGCATTCTGCTGGGTCAGGAGAAAAATCCTTGTGATGTTTACAGGATCTAGTCCTTAGGCTCAGGCTACCTTGTCAAATTGAGCAGTGATGGACAAGCCGGAGGATTCCTGCAAGGCCTGGGCTCTGGCCGAAGCTGCCACTGCTGCTGCCAGATGCTCTGCTGTCTACTCTGCCCTCAGAAGTGCCTGGCTGCAGTTCGCACCATCAGGTACAGTCTGAGATTAGTCTTCCCCATTTGCCCCAAGCCTTCCCACCCTCCTGACGGCTGGCTGACTCTGTCCACATAACTAGGCCTTTGCAGTTGTCTTCTGAGACGTGACCAACACCTGGTCCAACACCTGGCCTCACTCTCACCAGCCTCCTAGCTGATAATACTGTTCTTGCATGGGCCTGGTATGGGGCAGACCAAGGCACGTGACGTGCAGAGGAAGCGCGACTGCGTGCAGAGTCGAGGAGATGTCCAGCTCTGAGCATCGAATCCTCTAAAGAAGGGGCCTGGTAAGAGGGCTGAGTGGGAGGCCCTCTGCCCCAGAATGAGGCAGGGGAGTCAGGCCTAGAAAACAAAAGCCAAGACTTACTCTACCCTCTGACCTGCTGTACACCCCATATTATGCTGCATCCTCAGTCTGATAAAGCTCACAGCCTAGCTCACGTGTCACTGCATCCCACTCCCCGAAGGTTCTTCAGCCCCTCTCCGCCATGTACAAAGTCTTACGTTGTGCTATGGGGTCTGTACCATGGCTAATTGTTTGCATGAAGAGAGGGCTAACAGTGGAGAAGAATGTGAACTTTGGGGTCAGACAGGATTTCATATCCCTAGTTCGCCACTTAGTAAGTTTGTGACCTTAGGCAAGTAATGAGCTGCCCATAGCCTCAGCTTTCTCATCTCTGAGGGTTTTTGAAAACTTGCAGAGATGATGCTGTGTGTCCGTCACACAGGAAGACCACATTTACCTGGCTCCCTTGCGGTCAGGTTGGTGCCTCGCCTGGCTCTTGAAAGATCCCACATGATCGCACAAGCAAGAAATACAGCTTTATTGTGTTAAGCCACTGAGTATTTGCTACTCCAAGAGCGTGTAGCCTGTGCTTGCACACATAGATAAGGAAATCTCACTTGTGGTCCTCACAAAGCAGGGTGATGGCAGCTCAGACTACTGCAGTGGCAGCAGACTCACTCGAGGCAAAACTAACTGGACCCAATGATAGGCTAGATACAGAAGATGAGGGAATAGGAAATATAAAATTAGTAAGTCCAAGTTTTCAACTTGAGCTGCTGGCTGCAAGGAAGCTGGGGGCAAACGGAAGAGCAGTTGTGGGGAGAACCAAGACTCCTGTTATAGACACTAAGTCTGAGATGACTGCGACATCCAAGTGAAAGGCCTGAGTTTGGAATTTAAATAACTAACCGGGAACAGTTTGAGCTAAAGACAAAATTGGAAGTCGTCAGCTTGTAGTTGGTATTGAAAGATAGGGAAACAAAGACCTAAAACCAAAGCCTGAGGAATCAGGAATTTAGAGGTCTGCAAAGAGGATAAATATTAGTTTAAGTCCTTCCAGGAAAGGACAGGAGCCATTGCTTCTGGTGCCTCCAACTTTTTTGATATCAATGCAGTAACTACCTCTTCCATGCCATTGCTGGGTTCTGCGATGTAAGTGAAATGGCATCTATAACAAAACCAATTTCCTCAGAGGCCAATTGATACAGGAGTTAAGCTCCTACAGAGTACCTCAGACTGGAAGGATCTAGCCAAATGCACTAACCCATAAATGCCATGACTTTTTTCAACCTTCTAAACCTTCTAGTGTTTTGTTGTTTGTTTGTTTGTTTGTTTGTTTTTGCCACCATCACAATTACTATGCCATGATCATAGTCAACTGGATATGCCTAGAGTATCTGGATAAATCCCATTCTTATGCCTGCTTGAAATGAACAAGGTGAAGATAATTTTAAAAGATAAGTTCATTTGGTTTTTTATAGTAAGGAAATAAAAGATAAAATTAATTTTCTTTCTTATTCATGAGATCAGTTTGTTGTGCTAGTTGTTATGTGTACTCCGTGTAAAATCATTCCACAGCTACTTTAATTTTCAGTGCAGTGTTCTGTTCACTGAGCACCTGCTCCTAGCCAGAGGCGGGCTAAGTAGCAGGAGGAGCAGTGGAATGACAGGCCCAGGAGCAGAGTGTTTTTAAAACGAGTTCCCTGGTTCTAACATAGCATAGTGGAATTCTGAAATCTGAAATTTAGGGAGACATCTTAAAGATAACCGCTCTGAATTCCCTTTAGTAGCCGTGGTGCTCAGAGACTGGGAAATGGTACTATAAACAGCAGTGCCACTTGCTGGGTACGTGACCTTGGACAAAGCATGTATCCTCGCTGGGCCTCATCTATACAACTGATGGCGCACCTACCAGGTAGCTACTGTGAGATTTAAATGTAATGTATGTGCAGAAGTGTCTTCTAAAGAGCTGTAAAACAAAAGGGGACACCATGTCTGATTAGTATTTCCTACCCTAAAATACTGAGCAGAGACGTTTTTCAGATACTCAACCATGCCAGCCAAATTCCCAGTAAACTTTCGTAATGGAGCATATTCTTAGTACCTGAGCAAGACCTCCAGCGTGAATCAGTGTTATGTCAGCCATCCAGGAGCATCCGGGCACCACTAAGCCATAAAGTGCAACCACAAAGTAAGGGACAGAATAGAACAGATAAGCCAGCATCTGTACTGAACAGAGAAACAACATCAGCAAACTATTAGTTAACCTGACCTGAAGAACAGCACAAAAAGTTAACATTCTCATTTTTGAAAATGTTAATTCTCATTTCCTACATGGGACCACATTTTTCCCGATTTTAAAGAGAGGAACTTGATTTCAGAAAAGTCTTAGGCTTTGTAACTACAGGACCTGGATTTTCGGGTAAGCAGCAGGATCCTTCAAATAGGGCTCTTGAAATTGTGCATAAAATCGGCAGAGCTCAGCTGGGCAATCCAAAGCAATCTGAGAACAGAAATGAACTCGTTACCGAGATGCAGTCACACCTGGTTCTTAAGTTTGCTGATAAGGCTAAATGTGCCAGGTTTAGTCACAAGCTGCTTTGCTATGTAACAAAAACTATTGTAGAAGCTCATCAGATTTACTCTAAGGCGATTAAGCAGAGGTTAACAGTGGAACAGGAGCTGGTGCCTGTTGAGTGTTCAGTTTAAGTGTCTGGGTTTCACTAGCCAGTGCACAGCTGGCCTTAGATCACCAGCTTCACTCTTCCTGGGAAGAACTAGCCAACTGTTCCCCGCGGGGAGAAGAGTGCTTTTCTATTCCAAGCTCGTCTTACTATGCTTTGCAAGATGCAAAAATAGCACCTTCCTCTGTCCAGTGCCTCAGAGTATATGGCCTTTGGGGGCAGTAAAGGACAAGGATTTGAAAGCAGGGTCCTTTAGTCCAAAGTCACCTCCTGTGTCCACTTTAAAGAGAACAGCAGGTTTAGTCATGGCAGAGTGGATTTTAGGCCACAGAATAGACAAAGTGTATCTTTGGCACATTACTGGGTCCCCTTTGAGTCACCTCCCTTGGGCATCGTCCCCTATGTCCATGGTCATAGATGTCCCACCTAGATAACACACATGAACACAGGCCAGGGGCAGAGTTGGTAAAAAGGGGCCACCACCTAAAGGCCCCACCCACCAAGCACCCCGACATTCTCACGTGCACAGGGCAGTGCATATCCTGCACGGGAGCACGGTTAGGGCCCATTACTGTTCTGACTTTGGGGATTACGGTAAACTAATCAGAACAGTTTCACTGCTCTGGCCCGAGCAAAGCCTGTGGCCCTGCTCTACCCTGCACTTCCTGTGCCTCTCCTGTAAACTGACTCTCCTTCCACACCTTTAGACAGCTTCTCACCCCGAACTCAGCCAGCCAACTCCGCAACATTGAATCCACAACATCAGCATACACTCACCACTGCTCCCCAAAGGTCATGCAGTGCCTGGAGCAGGCTTAGAACAGCTAGTAATTGCCCCTGAAGCTGAGTATAATTAACCATATAATTCTGGCTGCTCTAATTTGTTTCTACTAAGAATAAATCATGAAATGAGGGCATTGTGAAGAATTCATTGATCAATAAAAATAGTAACATCAGTAATTTATTGAGCACTTACTACATATAAGGCCCTCTACAGGTGTCTGATGTTCATTATTTAACCTTCAAAACAATACTATAAGATAGATTCTGTTATTTTATAGAGAGGAAGAAACAGGGCCAAAGAGGTTAAGTGATTTTTCCAAGGCCACACAGCTAGTTAAGTGGCCAGGGTTCTGACTCCTTATTCTGATAGCTCTTCCTCAGCTCCATCCCTCTGCTCCTGAAAACACACAGAGGTTATGGGCCACAGTTTTATTGCAGTCTTCAGTTATCACCCTTACCCAAGATACTTAAATCTGAAACATCAAAAGGATGAGACTCTACTGGCTAGTTTTTTCAGGTGCCCTTAAACAGGGGAAGGAAGATAACTTCTGGTTAGAGCTTCATCTCAAGACCCGAAGGAGGTGGGATGAAGCAGCCAGAATGGACCACCCCCTTGAGAGGGGAGGTTTGGGGCTGGCCCAGGTGAGAGAGTGGCAGGAAGCAGGTCCAGCTCTCCAGGCTCTAATGAGAGGGATATCTTGGTGTGCTAGGGAGTCTGATATATAGAGATACAGACCTAGATCTTGTATTTAAAGTTTTGATTTGCTATTCTTACCAAGCCTCGAAACAGGCTAAATCCAGTTGCCAGGAGGAGACATATAGCCAACATTAAATCAAATGGTCTTCTCAGCAGGTCCTTCGCTTGGACTTCTTGAATGACCTAAAATAGAGTTTATAACTAATGAGCAGGCCAAAGTGCTAAAGGAGAATCTGAGATCTGCCAAAACATAAATGCTGTGATGATGGATCATGAGAGAACTCTGCAGATTCACGATTCACATCATAAACCAGCAGGCATGCAACTTTAGGAAAATCATTTTCCATCCCGAGTCTCAGTTTCCTCATCTGCAAAAAGAGCAGATTGGGCCATATGATCTTGAAGGGCCCTTCTAGCTCTGAGTTCATATTTTTTCTTGAAATAGCATTTTTGTGATTATAAACGTAAGATTGCTCATTTAAAAAATAAACCATAAACCCATCACCCTCTATTAATAATTGCTATATTTTTCTGGATACGTGTGTGTGTGTGTGTGTGTGTGTGTGTGTGTGTGTACACATTTATTCTTCACAAAATTAGGACTTAATGTATAAACAACTTTGTATTTGTTCTTTTGAAACTCCACATCTACATATATTATAAATACTTTCCCACACAAGTCAAAATTCTAAAACTTAATATCATATAGAAGCACTATATTTTAGCTATTTTTCAATGATTGGACATTTAGGCATTTTCACGTTGCCCTTAAGGTGGTGATAAGCAACACTGTACATAAATCTCTGACAGCTTCTCTCTGCTTATTTTCTCAGGATAGGGCCCTGGGAGTGGAATTACTAGGTTAAAGGATTAAGTTTGTTAAGCTTGAGGACCCGGCCAACTTGCTCTGCAGAGCGATTCTGAATTTATGTTCCTATCAGCACTGCGTGACAGTGTCCATTTCTCCCTGGCCGTCCCTGTGTTTTAACAGGGAAAAAAAACAGTCGTGTGTCTCATGACATGAGCACTGTTGACACACTGACGTGGAGCCTTCAAAAGCAGCGGAATGAGGACCAAGACGGGCTACTGTTTGCTTTTTCTTTTTAACAACCACCTCACTCCTCAAAAGGATGTAAGGGAGTACCAGTTGTCAGTGTGCCGACCTCGGTTTACATGGCATTTGTCTAAATATTTGCAAATGAAATGTTTATAAATTAAAATGTATTTTGATGAATTCTATGGTAAATCTTTTAGTAAAATGAATAATCGTGTTCCGATTATCTCTAGTAATTCATATTTTCATATATTTAAGTTTTGCTTAAAGGATCTTGCTTAAGGACCTAATACTTATAAAAGGAAGAGAAACTTAGAAAGATGTCACTAGCTCAGAAATGAAGACCTTAACAGAGTACCTGCCCGGCCAGTTCTGTTTCACCTTGAGCACTTGGCTGTCTCAGAAGACGTCCTGAAGCTGGTCTCCATGTGCCTGGACATCTTGGTAATCAGACCCTATGACTGTGTGTGCCCCCTTGAAGGGCATTATCTCCCCGGCCTCCCCTTGGGGCAGTAAATGCATAGGTATCTCCTGAAGGGACGCCCAGATGCTCAAACTCCAGGCCATCAGCAGCCCCAGGCAAACCACACACTCGGCACACTCACGCAGAATTTGAGGGAAGAGCCAAGGTGAGCACTGGCACAGGAAGCAGCCATAGTCAGACAGCGTCGGCCACTGAAACTAAGGTGTGAGCCAGTGCTGCATAATCAACACAGTCACACTGATTGACTGCCGTAAATACTCCGGTTCGTGGAGGCACGTAGCTAGTGGATGTGTGAGTGAACCCTGTGAGTTTGAGAACAGGTTACATGTAACTTAATAACAATCACCTTTGAAGGATAATTATAATTTTCTGATGGCTGATTATAGATTCTGAAACCAGCCCACACAGGAAGACAAGTGTATGGTATGCTTAAGAAAAAAGCAGGGCAAATGCGTGTTCCATACTTCCCTATTTAAAAGACAGAAAGAGAAAGTCAGAAGTTTACCAAGAGCATAAATAAGTAACATTTAGGATACCTCCCCATCTCGTCACCTAAAATTTTGCTATGGACCGGACAGTATTTTTAATGAGACACACAAAAAGGTCAACTTTAAAACTATTAGGTGTTTAACTGGCATGTCTTATCTAGACTATTTTTAAAATATATTTAATATAATACCCTGATTTCTTGCATGCAGAATAACCTTTACATTAGTTTTCAAGAGTCTTAATTCTCAAGCACATTTATCAACTTCTCATAGTGGGTCAAGAGTTAAATAGAATAAGAGTTATAAGAAGTATTTGTATACTGAGTGTAATCAAAAGACAATACCCCCTCTAGATCCCTTCGAAAGTCAGGAATCACTGATATGAAATTTCTTAATTGTTCAGTGTACACTTCTGGAAATTGCTCAAAAGCATTTCTTAAAAGGTAAGATTAAAGAGGGGAAAACAAATACTGCAAAACAGCTTTTTGGTAAGCTTGGAATTTCTTGGTTCAATTACAACCCAAACAGCTTCTCTGTTTGAAAACAATCCCCATTGTTTGAGAAAAGGAAAGTGAATTTTACGATAAAGTTTCTTACCTACAATGTTTCCTGGCACAAAAACAATAACACTCATAGTAATAGATCCAAGCCAGTATAGACCAATGGTTCTATAACTTTCCCTGTAAAAAAAAAATCTTGGCTTAGTGCACTTAGAATACTATTCACAAACCCGCAGTATTATCTCCATTCTAATTAGTAAGAGTACGCGAATCAAAATTTACTCCATGTCCACATGCGATCAACTTTGGAACCCTGTGTGTCCTTCTGAACAGGAATTAGGTTTGCCGCACTGAGCCGTTAACTGCAATGTGCCTCTCACTGAAAGGGGTCCTGCGTCGCTGCTACGCGTGAGACGAGAAAGAAGGTTCAAAGAAGAAATGAAACCGGATCCATATCTTAAGTCACTGTAAGTATAAGTAATAGAATGTTTAATGGATGTTCCCTGGTGTCAAAGAAGTTTTGGCCAGAGTCCCAGAGATGAAGATAATAAGTGGGGTGTACCCCATGTGCTGAAGGAGCTGCTAGACATATATATACCCCTGATCTTAATAGGCAATGTTGATGAAAAGTGCTTTCAACTGATAACCCCGTGACCCACCTGCATAAGGGGCTGTGAGGGTGTCAGAAGGGGACAGAAGTGGAGAATACTTTGTGCTGCTTGCTCTGCCCCACCCCCAAGCCAAATGCGACAGATCGCAAGAGGCACATCTGCAGTGATGGGGAGCAATGATGGACCGTCAGCAGGATGCCAGGCAAGCATCTTCCCCAGCTGGAAGCTAACGAAGACGTAGAAACTGGCAGCCTCCAAGCAGAGCCCAGGCCTTCTCAGAAACACCTGACATGTGCCCTAGAGCTTGAGGACATTCACGAAGAGAGGCTGGCGCCTAGGACAGGTCAAAGATTAGCTGGAGCTGCCCTTGACTTCGTGATCAGAGGGAGAGGAGGCACAGAGCAGGTCATTCTGACTCCCAACCTTGTCTGGGGCAAGAAAAGAATGCATGGCTTTCTCTAACTTGGAGCTAAGGGGATGCTTGGGACAGAGCTGGACGTGAGCCATCTTGAAAGGATCCCGCCCCAAAGGGTGTG
>NW_011889067.1:801281-810121 GCF_000151845.1 Pteropus vampyrus
TGAGAAGGTATCAAAGGACAGACTGTGCACCCCAGCCTCAGCGCAGGCCCCTAAGCCTCAGCGCTTCACCCGAACAGGGGAAGAGAGAGCTCTGTACTGACACAGGATTGCAGTTTTGAATTAGAATGTGCTGGGCTTAAGACCCAAAACCATAAAACTAGAAGAAAACATAGGCAGTAAATTCGCTGACATTGCTATCAGTAATTTTCTGCTGTATCTCCTCAGCAAGAGAAACTAAAGGAAAAATAAACAGATGGGACTATATCAAACAAAAGTTTTTGCATAGGAAAGGAAACCATCAACAAAATGGAAAGAAAACCTACTGAATGGGGGAAGATGTTCGCCTATGATACATTTGATAAGGGATGAATGGCCAAAATTTATGAAGAACTCATTGAACTAAACAGAAAGACAATCCACTTAAAAAATGAGCAGAAGACCTGAATAGGTATTTCTCCAAAAAGGGCATACAGATGGCCAATAGACATGAAAAGATGTTCAAGATCACTAATCATCAGGGAACTGGAAATTAAAAACCACAATGAGCTCTCACCTCACACCTGTCAGAATGGCCATCATCAATAAAAAACAAGTGTTGGTGAGTGTGTGGGAAAAAGGGAATTCTCATACTTTGTTGGTGGGATTGCAAAAGCCACTGGAAAACAGTTTGGAAGTTCCTCAGAAAATTTAAAATAGAACTACCCTTTGACCTGGCAGTTGCACTTCTGGGTATATATTGAAAGAAAACCAAAACAATGCGTAAAGCTCTATGCGCATGTGCTCATGGTCACAATAGCCAAGATATGGAAGCAATCTAAATGCCCATCAGCAGACAGCTGGATAAAGAAGTTATGGTTCATGTTTACAATGGACTTAAGCAGACCCCAGTCCAGAAGGACATGTTCAAAAGGCAGTGGAGCACAGAACATAAGGCCACCTGTAACTCGTCTCCGTCAAGCATGTGTTTGTATCCGTTGACGCCTGCTTGTGTATTTGCCTCTCTGCATGTTTTCCTTACATCCCCACTTATGGGGCTCTGAGGTGGCAAAGGCACGCGCGCGCGCACACACACACACACCAGGTGCACTGACTTACTCCCAGGCTATGGCTGCCACCATCACCAGATACATCAGATAATGCACAGAGCCGTCCCAGTAGCAGATCACGTGTCCGTGCGCAGTGTTCAGATGCGGTTCACCCTAAGGGAAGCATTAAGAAGAAGGCCGCTTTAAGTAAGACTCAGACGCTTCCGTGCAGAACGCCGGGCCTGTATTCCAAGTAAAGTGGACCAAGTAATTTGTGTTAGTCTGCTAAAATGAAACTTCTTCGTCCTATAAAATTACGAAATTGGTAGGACCACGAAACTACCCCAGAGCCGCCAAAACTTCCTCGTCCCTCTTCTCTCCCACCTTCTATCCTCTCAGACCTTCAGGTACCAGCTGTCCTCGATGGCCCACGACCTCTCCACCAGGAACATTCCTCAGGGCTCAAGACCTGCAAAGCCCTGCCAGCGGGGACATCTGCCAGGATGTCCCTCAACTGCCTAAAACTCTGCGTGTCCCCAACCGAACTCAGCGTCATCCCTGCAAACCTGTGCCCCAGGCTGGCAGTGTGGAGATAACAGGCTATGTCTCATCTCGAAGCTTTTGCCCAAACTGTCCCTTCTCATTCGAAGGCTCTGCACCTCCCTAGAACACCCAGAAAATGTTAACAGTCCACTGCTATTTCCTTTCTTAAAAAATGCTGAGGGTGAGTCTCTGTCACTGCACTAGGATCATGCCATCTCGCACATCAGACATGGAGGCAGGAAGCAGGACTTCATCTTGGACCTTTCCCCATCACCCCCAACTTGTCCCCAACTCCTACTCATCCTAGCTGCTCAAAGCCTCCTGACTGATGTCCCAGCTCACCCTTCCTTTCAAGCCCTTCCTTCCCAAAGCCGACTGCATTGTTCCCTGTCTTAAAACTTCCCTCACATAGGGGATGAAGCTTTGTATAATGTTCCCCATTATTTGAAACCAGATGAAGACTACTTTCAGCTCTGCTCTTTATTTTTTGTGTGAGTGACCTTGAGTAAGTTACTTCAGCTCTCTGGGGCTGGATTCATCACACCATCCAATAAAAAAAAGAGGACTAGCTTTCTCCGGTGCCAGGTAGCTCTGATGCTGTGATGGGGAGGTCACTGCAATCATATGGCCTCAGCGTTTGGTGTTTTACCCACCTAAGACGGACTTCAGATGTAGAGATATCTTGATAATAACAGACACACAAACCCTCCATTCATTTAAATACAAGTTAAGGGGAAAGGTCGTGGACCAGGTGTGAGACAGAAATTAAGACCACACATCGAAAAGAATTGCTTCCCATGACCTAATCCTCACTTTCCATGTGAATAAACGGCTTCTGCTTCTGGCAGTCAGTGAAATACCGTGTATCGTACTTGCTTACACCAAGTGAAAGGATTTCATCTCTGAACAAAGGGGCTTGGGTGGCCGGCCCTTTGGCTGAAGGTTCATATTTGTGTAGCGATCCCATACCTCTCTCAGGTAGTACGTCATGAACCCGTCAATGACTCCGTCCTGTTCCAGTCCTATGATGAGGTTCACCACGCTGGTAAATCCAAAAACTGCGTACACTGGAGCAAAGAGAGCAGTTTACAAAGCGGCTGGCAGCTCAGGACACGGTGGCTAAGAGCTCGGCATTCACCAGTAATAATGGATTGTTTTTCATGCTTTCCAGAAGATTACTGGACACTGTGAACATGGCCTAACGGAGTATACCTCTGCACAGAGCAGGACCTCTGCCTGTGTCCCGGATCTGACATCACGGCTCACGTGCTCTCACCAAGGGGACACCCACCAGAGGGTAAGAATGACAGACTCACCCACTCTGTTCCATCCTCCACTCCCTACAAGTGGCTGCCCAGGGCTACACCTGCACCTCACCAGGACAGTGCAAACAAAACCTATAAGCAGTGGCCAGGGGAGCATAAAGGTGACCACCAGGTTTAAAATAATGACTCAGAAGAGATAATTTCTCTCAGTGATTACCAAGCAGACCCACTCACAGTGTTCAGCATGTTCTGCTCCACACTGGAGATTTTAAAGACAGTGGCTGATGTGCAAGTGACCATGGCTTGAAGAACAGCTAGTGATTTTTTTAAAATGGATATGACACAGTCCAATTGAATATATTAAGAGAAGGCATAGCATCTTCAGGAATCTTACTAGGGTTGTGAGAATCATCTAAATGGGCTTAAAACTACCATCAACAAAATACTTTTGAAACAACAAGCGATCAAATTTAGTGCATGTTTATCAGTAAAGCTGCATTTTCAACGTTATAACAAATTGATGTCTTAAACTACGCGATGGGCGCGGACAGTAGAAAAATCTAATGGTGAACATAAGAAAACCTGCAGATAAAGAAAAGGAGAGCAGAGTGGGGAAGTTAATTCACAGGGGAAGCTAGCCTTGCCGAGTCCGCAGCCAGGAGCGCAGCGTTGACACTTTGCCCAGAGGGAGCGGAAGGGCCTCCCTGTGCCTCGTGGAGGTCTTTGGCCCAGGTCTCACTGACGGATCAGCCATCGTTATCTCCCAGAAAGGAAGCGTCAACACATGCTCAGTCTACTGTTCTATCAACAGGAGTGTCAGAAGCTGGGTCAAAGGGGACAAGGACCGTCAGCCCTCCAGTGAGCAGGAGTCTAGTAGGGCGAGGCCTGGCCCTGAGGCTGCAGTGCGTGCTCAAGGTTGTGACAAGAGCAGACTGCTGAAGGTGTAGGAGCAAGGGTGCTCAACCCCAAAGAATCAGAAGAGACCTGAATTCCACTAAGCGTGCGCTCCATGGAGCACAGAGTGGGAGGAGGGAAGAAGGCAGCAGGAAACCAGTCTAGAAGGATGAGGAGGGGCCAGATCAGAGGCAGGCGGGCTGGGGCAGGAGCAAGCACTCAGGCCCCAAAGTCTGGCACGGAAGGCCCAGCTCTTCTAAGGACTGGCTTGCCTTGGCTAATCGGTGTGCAAGTGACAGTGGCCAGCTCCAAACCAAGGCCCTAAGAGACATGGCTCTTTTTCCACTAGCCTCATCTGTATCTCTGTGTCTGCCATAAAAAGGGCACACCTTGGGAGCCATTTGGGACAGCCCTAAGTCCTACCCACAGCCTGAGGCAGAGCCACCCCAGGGAACCTGCAAGCCCTGAGACAAGGAAACAATCTAAATGTCTGGAAAAAGAAAATGTTATTTGGCCATTAAAAAAGGGGAAAAAATCCTGCCATTTGTGAGCTCTGACCTCTGACCTTGACTCTCAAGGGAGCTCCTTTCCTGGGCTTCCAGCTGGGAGAGTGTAGGGTCCACAGCCTGAGAGAGGCTTAGTTTGGAGGTGAGGGCCACGTCATCCTGAAATACTCCTTCACTTCCTGCTTCTTTACAGGTGGGTGCCAGGGCCGCCCTGTCGAGATCTTCAGGGAACACAAATGGTTTCCCTGCCATAGAGACGTACGTACCATAGAACAACGGGTCCCGGGGTGGTTTTCTTTTGACGAGGACTCTGGCCAACAGAGCTACCAGGAGCAGGATGAGGGCAGCAAACCCTACAATTGTCCAGGACCTGCAAGGACCAGAACAGGAAGGCCATCACTCAAAGTAAACACGTCCATGCCGGGAATTTCCTGGCTGTTAAACTCAGTCGCTCCCAGCTCTGCCTCTGCCTGCAGCTCAGGTAGTGTGGGGGTAGAGATGTGTATCTGCTGCACTTCGACCCCTCTGGGCTGTCCCCTGTGCCTTTTGGGGACCGGAGCCACCAGGTCTTCCCTCTCTTGTCATCCTGCCCCGCCCCCTGCACAGACAATGTATCAGCTGCCAGTTCCTCCAACCCCTGTTCCTGGGTGGCTGTGTCATATCCATTTTAAAAAATCATTAGCTGTTCTTCAAGGAAGAAGGGCCACAGACGATGTGTATAATCCAAGGGACCAGAGGACAAGGCCAGCCCAACGTGGGGAAGAGTCTGGGCCAGACCTGAGGCCAGAGCGAAGCTAGCCACCCACACCCAGGGCCAGAGGGCCAGCATCCGACCCTACACCTGGAAAGCCAAGGCCAAGGAGCGATGAGGCTGGGCACAGCCCCTGGACCTTCTGCAAATGGGCATGGCTCCAGGGAGACGGGGGGCCAAGGCCCTGCGGGCAGCATGAGGCCATGAGGCCATGAGGCTGGGCGGGGTTAGCAGTCCAGAGCCCCGGATTCCAGTAACTACCCTGCCACTATCTACCTGTGTGACATTAGGAATTCAGTCATCTGTTTATTAATGAACTTAAAAACATTGAAAAAATATATTCTGCACCCCTATGTGCCAGGCACTGTGGATGAACAAGAGAGGTCCCTGTCTACATAGGGGACACCTATCTCAGTGGGCTCTGAGAACTCTCACCTGGAAGTCACCCCTGGTCCCACACAGACACTCCCTCTCACCCTCCAGCATCAACAAGGCTTCCAGTTCTAGATGAAGCACTGCCTGGCCCACTCCAATGACCGGCCACACCAGAGACTCCTCAACGGCCCTTGAGAGCTGCTGAAAGCACCACTCCTAGGCTGAGACCCCTCCATACCACCATGGCCTGACATGAGGACTTTGGATAACCTTCGCCATATGACCCTGGGACTTCTGGAAAGTACCCTCATCAGTCACAGGTTCCACAGACCACTAATACCTACCAATAACTGAGGCAAAAACTCAAATTCCACACGCCTGCAGCTGGGATGGGTGCCAGGCACCAGTCAGAAACCCGCCTTCCGTGTCAGGTCAGTGATCCATCCACCCTGCAGGTAGATGGGCCCCAAGGAGACTGACTGGCCTCGGGTGCAGGAAAGCCATATCCCAGCACCTGGCTCCAGGCCCCACAGAGAGTTGGGGAGTGGGCTCTGGGCATCAGCTGCACCCAGATTTCCTAAACCTACAGAACCGGAATGCATCAGGGGTTGGGCAGGGGACTATGCAATTTCTTTCAAGGAACTTAGATGAGTGCGATGCTGAAAGTCTGCCTGGGGACCTCCGCTACGGTGTGAAAAGGGATGGACGGATGAGGAGTGAGGGAGATGGATGGATGGACAGATGGACGGATGGATGGATGGATGGATGGATGGATGGATGGATGGATGGATGGACGGACGGACGGATGGACGGATGGACGGATGGATGGATGGACAGACGACAGATGGTAGGTAGTAGATGGATGATGGTTGAGTGGATGGTGGATGGATGGATGGATGGATGGATGGATGGTGGGTGGACAGACGGACAGACACATGACCCAGTTTTATGATAACGAGTATGACCATGTGACTGTCCATGTAAGAGATTAAAATAGGTTTCTAGTGGATGCTGCAGGCTCCTCCTGTAGGAATAAACCGACAGACGAGAGGATGGAAGAAGCTGATGTGGGCCAGGAACATGATGCTGGGCTGAAGCATCCCGTGAAGAGGGCAGTGGTTCGGTGTGCCATGTAAGCTGACAGGCATTAATCACAGCCTGACACAGGTGGTGGCCAGGAGCTAGCCCCCATCCCTGCTCCTCCCAAGGGCCTAGCCTTATAGCTGCACCATCACATAGCTGGCGCTCCTCTGGTTCACGGGGTCCTCCCACTCTCCACGTCTAGGGGAGGAGCCACGATTGAGGAGAAACTGGGGCAGCAGACCATCGGTACCTCGCAGTGAAAGCCAGTGCAGGACCCGCTCAGAACTGGGAGAAATGGGTCCAGCAGGAACTGGGCGGTGAGGGGATGGGAGGATGGGCTGTGACCAACACAGGGTAGAAAGGTTGTTAGTCTTGCGGGGGTGGGGGGCGCGGGGCAGCAGTTACTGATACTTTTCCAAAATCAGACATCTACTGAGAGGGGACATGTTTGGGTATGAGCAGAGCGTGTGCGTGCGTGTGTGATGAGAGAGAGAGAGCTCTCAACCCCTTCTTGACTTCCACCTAATTTGCTTTTTGTTTTTCAGACTTTGCTGATAGGTCTGGTGGGAAGAAAGCGACAACTAATTCGACTAATTCCAAGCCAAGTGAATGCCTGCTATGTGCAAGGCTGCATGCTGGGCAGGACAATACCACGGTGAGCTAGGGCCAGGAAGGAAAGTTCTGACCACAGGAAAGTAACTGGTGGGAAAGGCTTAATCCCCAGCGCTCAGAAGGGAGGGATCACATCTGCCAGGGGGAAGGTCAGGAAAAGGAAGAGGTGGCATTTTACTCGTAAAGTCCAGGCGTGGCTCCAACAGTCAGGGACAGGGAGAAAGAGAATCCAGCCCGAGCGGTGGCAGGACAGTTAAGAAGTGTCCAGGGGTCACAGAACAGTCCGGTGTGGCTGAAGCACTCACATGGGGGCTGGGCTGGGGTGCAAAGAACCCCCTCAGAGGCTCTGAGTCACAGGGCCAGTGCCAAGGGGAAGTAGAAGGAGGGAACAGATGCTAGCCCAACCCCAGAACGAATGGGGAAGGGGACAGTGTAAGGGAGTAGAGGAAGAAGACGGGATTCTAGCCTGCAGGAGAGCGGGAAGAATCTCAGGTTGGAACCTGTTATTCATAGCTCTGCAGGGCTCAGCCGTGTGCTCAGTAATAACGTGGCCATACGCAATTCAGCACGTACTCAGTAAATGCCATTACTGTCCTCCCAGTGGCTGAGGCCAAAACCTCAGGGTCATCCTCAAATCTCTCCTTGCCACAGTCCTTCAGCAAGCACACTGCTCTCCCTCTAAAACATCCCCACGCCCAGCCACATCCCTCTCCCTGCACGGCTCCCTGTTTCCCTACCTGGAAGGCTCTGTCCCAGATCTTTCCATGGGTGCCTCCTGAAGTTCAAGTGTCACCTCCAAGAAGCCTTCCCTGACCACCAGTCCCCTTCCCAGCCACTCTCTCCTGCCACCCCATTTTATTTGAAGATGCCTGTCTCAACACACGCTGCCCCAACCTTTTGTGGCTTATTCCTGGCTATGTCCCAAACACTCAGAATAGTGCCAAGCAAACAATAGGTACTTGCTGAATTGCTCATAATGCCATTTTAGGAGTGCAGGGGCCCTGTGCACTATACCCACAGATGTGGCATTCATTGCCCAGAGTTACTGCTTCCAGGAGATGTGCTCTGAGACTGGGTGAGACCAAGGGCAGTCACTGCCCGCGCTTAGGAAGTGCACAGTGTGGACGGCTGCCATCTGGATAAGGCAGGCGACAAGTGGTAGCCCCAGCAGTCAGCGAGGAGGAAGCCACTGCCCGGTGGCCAGACACTTCTCCGCAGCCTGAAGGTTGGAGGGGGTTTGCAGCCTACAAACGGGTGCAATTTCCTTAGCACCAACCGCGGTGGGTAACATAACAGGTTACTTCCTCCTCCCACAGACAGCAAGGAACGTGGGCGGGCAGGAAGGCCTGGCGCCTCTCCCACTGCCCAGGCAGGCCTGCAGCTGCGGGTGCGGGGTCATTTAGGCCGGGATCCCTCGCCGAGGTCTGCGGGCGGTCCGGGACCCAAGCCGGTGCGCAGCCTCCCTCAGCCACACCCATTTCCTTAGCAGGGCGCTCGCGGCTCTGCCTCCCTCGCGCCCGGGATCCTGCCCAGTCTCGGCGGGTCCTGACAGTGGGATGCAAATATAGGTCGTTGGACTGACCAGATAACTGAGGCCAGGCCACGCCGTCAGAGCCAAAGCCAGGCTTAGAACCCGGGTCTCTGCCTGTTGGTTCAGGGCTATTTCTGTCAGTCATTCACAACGGTTTCTAAAATTAAGAAATGGTGAGTATGTGTGTGTCCATACATGGAAACGTTCCTGCGAAACCGAACGAGCCGAGGACGACCCGCGCTGACATGCCCCGCT
>NW_011889067.1:811961-814009 GCF_000151845.1 Pteropus vampyrus
AACTGTGACATAGCCAAAGTTTCCTCAAGAGATGTCCTTACCTGGACGTCACCGTCTTCCACCACTACTCCTAACCTTCAGCAAGCTCCTTCCTCCTTTGAGACCCTTCTCTCCTCCAGCCACCCTCCGAGGCCAGGGCAACCCCACCATCACCACCCAAACCTTGCCGCACGGAGCTCACCTTCTCTCTTCCCCTGAACCCCTCTAGCTGCCCTGGGTCCTTGCCTTCGACTCAGACACATGCTCGACTATGTTCCAGGTTAAGACCGCGCTCCCTGGACCTGAGTTTCCTCTCCATTTGCCATCTCCTCTGTCCCCTCTCACCTGTGTGCGGTTTCAATGACTCAGTCTATGCCGATAGGTCCCAAATCATCCTAGCACTGACCTGTCTCCTTCGTGCTGCACTGTGGGCATCCCGCAGTCACCCCACACTCCACATGGCCAAGTGGAATTCCTGGTCTGCCGCAAGACCACTCCGGCTTTATTTCATCTGCGGTGGCACCACCATCCCCCCAGTCATGCAAGCCAGCAACCCCGGAGTCCACCTCAGTTCTGGCCTATGCCGGATTCTTTTGCTGACAGCAGCCCTAATATCCAAATATCTCTCAAGTCTGTGCGCTCCTCCCCTTCTGCACCACCCTCTTCGAGTTCAGGTCTGTGCCATCTCTCATGTCCTAGTCTCTCCTTCACCTCCCTGCCTCTGACCTTGCCTGCTGTAGAAGACCTTACCTGGCTGCCTTCCCATGCCTCCCCCACCCTCTCTATCAAGCACCGTGCTTTGCTTTCTTCATGGTACTTCGTCACTTATACTCTCCCAAATTATCTTGCTTACACATCTGCTTCCTGTTCTGTGTTATGATATAAGCTTCCCTGAGGTCAGGAACCTTATTTACTATTCTAGCCTCATCATCTAAACACCTGGCCTGGTACCAGGTGCTTAAGAAATATTTGTCTGATGAATGGATACTCTAGATCACCATTGTCTGATGGCAGTATAATGCAAGGCACAAACGTGAGCCACGTGTGTAATTTAAAACTTTCTAGCAGCCATATTAGAAAAGTAAAAGGAGATAGGTAAAGAGGTAGGTAATAATATATATTTTATTTAACCCAATATGTGCAAAAGATGATCGTTTCAACAAGTCATCAGTGTCAAAGATATTAATGACATACTTTACATTCTTTTATTTCATGCTAAGTCTTTGAAATTTTCTGTGTATTTTACACATATGGTGTATATCATTTCAAACTAGTCACATTTCAAGTGCTTAATAGCCACGTGTGGCCAGTGGCATCTGTATTGGACTTCATAGCTCTTATTCCTCTTATTATATTGACCTGGCTTCACTTGTGCTCCTTGCCGCTATAAGAATGGGTGTGATAATTAAATCACTCATAGAGTTTTTTAAACATCCTCAGAGACTCTACTATGTAGCCAGCATTGTTCTACGCAGTTGTCACACAAAGATGAATTACAAACACATCTTGCCCACGATCACAGTCTAGCGTGAGAAAAAAGACATGTCAACAATTGTCATACGAGGCAATAAAAGACATGCATACAAATTGCTATAAAAACCACCAATTCTGTCTGCAGGAGTCAAGAAAAGCTTCAAAGAGGGGGCGAGGCTTTGGACCAGCCATGATGAACAAATAGAAGCTGGCCAAGCGGACAAGGAAGAGATGGGGGCTTTCCAGGCCATGGAGACAGCACATGTTAAAGGTAGAAATGTGTGAGATGTGCGAGAACATGTCACTTGATGAACTTCAAGTCATTTGCTCTGGTTGGACATGCTGGGATGGCTTCAAATCAAGGAAATGAATTCAACGTCTAGGGAAGAAGGTAGAGTCTAAGTGAATGATGAGATGCCACTGGGGAGGGCTTGGTCAGCATTGCCACCAGCAGAGCAGCCCACAGGCATCTGAACTTAGTAGCAGAAGCTTCCAACATCCCAACTCTGACTGCTGCTCACTCAGAGTCTGCAAGGGACCGAGGGCCAAGGCAAAGCTTTGGGGTACTGTGATATACACATTGGAGATTATATGAT
>NW_011889067.1:815831-816805 GCF_000151845.1 Pteropus vampyrus
AGGAAAACAAAGGGAGAGGTGAAGTTAGTATGTAAAATGTTTGTCAAAGGTCTTGCGCAGTTGCTGGATGAGGTCTGTGCCATTGTCCTGGGTTTCCTAGCAACCAAAGCAAGAAAGGGAACACAAGCAGTTATAATTTCGCAGTGTCCATAAGATAAAAACAGACCGGTTGCTCGGAAGAATTCTCCCATGGCTCCTCTCAAAGGGAACACTGTGCCGTATCGTATGTCCTCAGCAACAGTCCTACAGTAAATATAGATTCTAATTCTGAACAGTTGTCTCTCAGTATAGACTCAACGCAGGTGACTGGCAGAGTGCCGGGAGTCACTCAGTACACTCAAGGAGCCGAAGAGATTTCACACAAACGAGCAGTTCTCTGAAGATTTAGCTTGGTTCGGAGAGAAATTGTTCCAGTTTCCGGGGGCAGGCGTGGGAAGTGGCAAGCACACCATCACTTGCAGTCTAAGCCCAGGGCAGACATCTCCAATGGTCACTGACCTTTCTCCCCAGGAGACTGGACTTGACCTTGTAGACCTTCCCCATGTAGTACACCAATAGGGTTCTTTTCATGTACCTGCTTGGATCAATCCGCCAGCTCTGATCAAAGCGTACTGATGAATATCCTTCAGTCAATGCTCTATGAATATTATTTCATATAGTCGTGTTTTAATGGAAATGAGGCAAGAGGGAGTCTGACGTTATGCTGGCGAGCAAGCGAGAGGTAATATTCTGTGTTGATAAGGAAGGTCAGAACATTATTTTTGGACAGGCAAACAAATGGAAGTCAGTTTGACATTCTTACATGAAGAGGCTGAGCACTGGGACAAGAACCAAATTCAAACCCAAGGTTGCTACAGTGTGCAGACTGCCCCTGAGGTGTAACAAAAACATCTTGTATGTTAGGGTTTGTGTTCAAACTGATCGGAGGGAAGACGGGGCCTTCTGGGCACTTCCCCTCTCTAGATGCCTTTTCA
>NW_011889067.1:817375-822002 GCF_000151845.1 Pteropus vampyrus
ATGACACATTTGTGATGTTTTAAGCCACTCAGGTTTGAAGTGGGTTTGTTACACAGCAGTAGATAACTACAAATGGAAGTTTAAACCTTCGACCAAAATTCTTCCCAAGGTAGACAAGGAGCAGGGTTTTTGTTTTGTTTGTTGTTAAGGTAGCAGCAATTTCCTTCATAATAAGTCAAAGGAGGTTCTAGGGAAGGCGATGTAGTCGGCTCAGTTTGATGTGTTTGTGGGAGTCCAGGAGAAGGTTTCCAGTAGACATTTGGCTCTCTGAAACATAAATTATGCTACGAAGGGTGATGAGGGCTGGCGATACAGATTTGGAGGTCACCAGCATTAGCTAAAATCATGGGAACAGACGAGATCATGCAGAGAGTGGGTTGGGAGGGAAAAAGCCACGAGCCAAGAATGGAACCCTAAGAATATCAAAGCTGAAAGGTGGGGACAGACGAGGACATGCCACGTGGGAAACTGGAAAGGAAAGAGTAGAAAGAGGCGATAAATTACAAAACTGCATCACAACACCCAGGCAAAGAGTGTCAGAGAAAGAGTGGTCAGCCATCACGCCCAACGAGGTCGCATAAGATGACGGAAAGAGGTTCTTTGTATTTGGCAGTTGGGAGGTCACCAGCCAGTGGCCTTTGAGGTGCTCAGTGCCATGGAGGTGCTCAGTGTTCATAAGAGATAAGGGAGAGGAGCGAAGATACTGTGACAGGAAGGAAGGAGAAAAGGGGACACTTAAAGGCTGACACGGGGTTGAGGACATTTTTGCAGTTAGGGAAAATAATTAAGTACTTCTGGGTGCCAGGAGAAGGTGCCAGTAGAATTGGAGATGTTGCAGTCACCAGAAAGAAAAGAGAGCTAGTCCAGCTAGAGAGTAAGGGGATGAACTCAAGGGCAAAGGTGGAAAAATTAGCCTTGAAAAGAAGGGAAATTTCTGAGGAGGATGGGAAAGGAGAAAGCAGACCTACTTATAACTAGGGCGATCTAGTTTCTGTTGCTGGGAAATGAGCAGAGATGGGCAAAATTAAATGAAATGTGTTCACAGAATCAGCCCGGTCTATATTTACTTCCCCATAACCAGAGAGGCAGCATATTCTAGCGATGTGGGCTCTGAAACCCAACCGGCTGCTTTGAATTTCATTTCTGGCCATGACATGCTTTTTCGTGGAAGGTCATATTTATATCACAGCAACTGTGCTCGGTCTCCATGGCTTTATTTCAAAGATTTAGAACACGTGGGACAGATAATTCCAGCTCTTTAATGTCCTTGGGACACTAGTAAGATTTTTATGAACAAAAATCTTGTTCATAAGTTGATAATGTGGTATAAACTGGGCTAATTATAGTTATTGCATCAAAATTGTAGGTAAGATAGCTAATAATAGCACAACTGGACAGTTGAAATAGATTAAAAAAGAAAAATCACAACTGGGACAAAAATTTGAAAACCATTTGCTTCCACGGTAATTATAGAAATGCAAATTTGAAAAATGAGGCACCATCTATCAAATAATCCAAAGCAAAGTCAAGTCAATAAGTCTGTGCGCGGCAACTTTAGGAAGATAGTACCGAATGTGAGGGGACATTTAAAAGTTGGTGCAGTTCTTTGAATAACTGCTGATACTTATTGAGCATTTGCTGCACATCAAGCACTGTTCTAAAGCATATTCATTGACTCTTCATTTAACCCTCTGAGATAGATTGTGTCACTATTATAATCCCTGTTTTCTAAATAAAGAAACTGGGGGACAGCATGGTTAAGAAAATGGTCCAAGGTCATGAAGAAAGTAAGTGGCCATGATGTGATTCAAAACCAGCTAGAGTGACTACAAAGCCCTTAACTAGTACTCTTACCAGCAGTTTTCCAACTTCTTCAAACTAGGGGTGACCCTCTACCTGTTTGCTTTTTAATTCTTGCCTCTAGGAAAGGCTTCTCAGAAACTCTGGACTCTACAGTGAGAGGAACAGGATGTTGGTTTTTAGTGTTTAGGCCAACCACTTCTAAGAGTGTTCATGCTCAGTTGGAAACACATCGAATGTGGAGAGAAGGTTCCCTATGGGCTCAGAGATCTTAGAGATAAGACTACTGTGTGTTAGTGTTATCATAGCAAAGTTTGGTGAAGGCTCCGACAGGTTTAAGATTTGTGAGAAGGGCAATCTTGGTTCCTTCGACTTTTCCCCCTCCCTTCTTCTCTGGATCTCAGACTCGGGTCAGGGGCATAATTGCAGCCTTACAAGGAGAGAGTATTATTTCACATGCTTATCAGTCCCTGCTGGACAGGTGAGTTTTTCTGCCTTTAGCTTCTTGACCTTAGCTTCTATTTATACCTACGACACTCATCCTTTCAAATAGAGGGTAATCCAGTAGCAAGTACATTTGCATGCACTCCCGAAATATAACCATCCCAAGGACATAATGATTGCCTTTTATATTTTTTAAATGTCTTCTTTTTCTTTGGCATTAAATTAATTTCCAGAATGGATCTCTTCCTCCTCCTTTCTCTTGACTGCCTTTTCTAGAGTTTTACTAAATGTTTTTTTGCCAATAGGTCTGTTTCTTATAAGTCCTCACGTTTGTTCTAATTATAAACTAGCACACATGGTGACATATACTACTTTCCTAGGCTGAATTCCAGAAAGCAATGACAAGCAAAGAAAGCAGAGCTCCATAAGTAAACTGAATTTAATCTAAGGTAGTGCAAATTGCCTTTGCTGTTACATATTTTTTTAATCCAAAAAGAAGTTTTATTTCTAGCTGAACAGGTCCTAATGGGTTCCCCCCTCCTTATTCACTTATTTCACGCCAGTAATATGTTCTAGTCATCTTTGTAGTCACACTCCTGGTGCCATCCACATGGGAGTAAGCTGTAAGTGTGGAACTAAATTAAATTGCATTTAGTCAAATGAGAGGTGATAGCATTTCAGAAGAAGTGAAAGAAATAAACTGCGTCTTATGCTGTAAACGTGCTCATGTCCTTGCTATAGCTTACCAGTTAGCTAATTCAAGAAGTGTATGTAGTCAAATCTCACAATATTTTTACTTGGAAAAAAAAACCACACCTCTTTCTTACCCTATCATAAGAAAAGTAATACAAAGTGGGAAGACTCACTCAGAATCCTATCACCCTGCAATATACCAGGTTAGTAACAGTGGTTATAAACTTTCAGCCATATATATATACACATATATGTACATACACATATATATACACACATACATATGTATATATGTACATATACACACACACATATATATACACATATATATACACACACACATATAATATAATATATATGAAACACGTTTAAAACAAAACGATGTACTGTGAGCCCATTGGACGAAATGGTATCCTATACATCTTGTTCTGTAACCTGCTCTTTCATTCAGTTTTGATTCTTTCTCATGTCAATAAACGTTCATCAAAAGAGCTTTATTATTCCACACAATGAGTGATTGGCTGATAGTTTCCTTTGAGTGCTCTTGGTCAGGTTTTGGTATCAGAGTTAAGCTTACTTTGCGATATGAACTCAGAAGCTCATCATCTAAGCTCTCAAAAGTTTATTTAGCATCTATTCTCTGAGCAGGTGAAGGTATCCATTCTCAAACTGCTTGGCATGGAAGGATTTCCACAATGTATTAAGTGAAAAAAAGAAAGTTTCTGAGAAATATGTGTAGTGTGATACCATTTTTATTTTTTTTAAATTCTGTTTAGGGATATATTTGATATGGATCAATACTAGATGGATATGTTCTTCGATATACAGGGAAAAGTTTAAAAGTATACATATTAAACATTCATTTTCTGTATTTTTCTGTTCTCTGTTTTTCAATGCTGTAATATGACTTCTTTCTGCTAGCTTTGGGTTCAATTTGTTCTTTTTTTCTAGTTCCTTAAGTTTTAAGGGTTGTTGATTTGAGCTCTTCCGTGTTTGTTTGTTTTTTAACGTGAGCATCTGTAGCTGTAAACTTCCCCCTTAGCAGTGCTTTCACTGCGTCCCATAAGGTTTCGTTTGTTGTGTTTTTGTTTTCATTTGTCTCTAAGTATTTTCTAATTTCCCTTGTGATTTCTTCTTTGATCCATTGGTTGTGTAAAAGTGTGTTGTTCAATTTCCAAAAATGTGTGAATTTCCCAGTTTTCCTTTAGTTATTGATTTCTACCTTCATCCCATTGTGATCAGAGAACATACTTCACATAACATGTATATTTTAAAATCTGTTGAAACGTCAATATGGTCTATCCTGGAAAATGTCCCACGGGCACTTGAGAAGAATGTGTATGGAGCATGTGCTGTGTATGTCTGTTAGATCTAGTTGATGATACCGGATTAAGTGGCCTGTTCTGTTTTTGCTTTGATACGTGTGAGGTGTCTTTGACATTTAAAATACGGTTAGCTTTTGGTAATGAATTATAACACATTTAAAAAAACAAAAAAGAGGAAAAAAGAATCCATGAGTCCACAAGGATATGCTCCAAAACAGGGACAGAAGAGAGGAAGAGGAACAGGACGAGAGAAGGCTTACAGAAAGTCAGCTGGTAGATGCAGAGAGGAACAGCGGCATCTGGAGTGGGGTGACTTGGACGTTCCTGGGGGAGGGGACAGTGAGGACTCACGTCTCCCCTCCCGC
>NW_011889067.1:822427-839007 GCF_000151845.1 Pteropus vampyrus
CAGCGGGAGCCGCTGTACAACTGGCAGGCGACCAAGGCGTCGCTGAAGGAGCGCTTCGCGTTCCTCTTCAACTCGGAGCTGCTGAGCGATGTGCGCTTCGTGCTGGGCAAGGGCCGCGGCGCGGCCGCCGCCGGGGGCCCGCAGCGCATCCCCGCGCACCGCTTCGTGCTGGCGGCCGGCAGCGCCGTCTTCGACGCCATGTTCAACGGCGGCATGGCCACCACGTCCGCCGAGATCGAGCTGCCCGACGTGGAGCCCGCCGCCTTCCTGGCGCTGCTGAGGTGAGCGGCCGGCCCGCCCCGCCGCCCTTGGGCCCCGGGATGCTCAAGGTCGACGCCGAGCCCGGCGGCCCTTGAGGGCGGTGCGGCTTTGCCGTTGGAAGGCGCTCTCACGTGCCAGCAGTGCCGCCCCGCTCCAGACGCAGAGAAGTGGGGCGTCAGGGTGTCCCGACGGCCCGGTGGCAAAGTTTCCTGCTTTCGCGGGGGGGACGGGACTAGTTGAAAGTCGTGTAGGACCTTTTAAATTTCGTGTTTAAAAGCCCTAACGTCATTAGCTGAGTGTTAGCTGTCAGGGCCGAGGAACGTGACTACCCAAATAGATAAGTGTGACCTTACGTGCCTTGGGTTTCTGCAGACACGGCCGCCTTTGCTTTAAAACGAATCCTACCCTCAGTATATGCTTAGAATATGAATATGCTTTTTGCTGGTTTAAGGTTAGTAGACTGACTGCTGGTCGATTTTACTTAGTGGAAGAGAGCTAATAGTTTGGCATTATTAGTTTTTATTCACAGACGTCGAATTAGCACAATTTTACAAAGGGGACTGAGGCCCAGAAAAGGCAAGTAACTGGCCCGATGTAGGAGAGCCAGCTCACACCCAAGACCATGTGAGTTTCATTACATCCAGCTGATTTTAGCTGCCGAGTAGAATGTAACAGAGTTTTGGGCGGTACTGAAACAAAAACAGGTAGGTCGGTGGAACAGATCCATAGTCCAGAAAGCTCACAGCTCAGTCAGGAAGATCACTAGGAAATAGAATTACAAAGTTAGTGTAAGCGGTAAAGAAAAACTAACATCCCGTTAATAAATGGATAAAGGACAGGATAAATAACTTAGGGAAAGAAAAAAATTCACGTTAAAGAGTTTTTAACCTCTTCGGTAATTAAAGAAGTGCAAATTAGAAGTGAAGTACTTTTCTTTCCAATTACCCCCTTTCCCCCCAGTTTTAAAAGATAACATCGGAAGAGCCTTCTTTGCCGTAGGTGTTGGTAAAACAGTTTGGCACTATAGATTTTTCCCCCACATGTGGGAAGTATTCACATACTGAAAAAAATATTCTGTACAAAAATATTTGGAGCAGGATTATTTATAGTAGTGAGGAAGTAGTCAGCTGTAGGGAAGGGTTAGATAATCAGTGATAGGTCTGTTTGATGAAATGTACTAAGTATGATACTTTATGGTGCTAGGTGATAACATTAAATAGGAAAGTATGTATAATAGCATTTGAAACTGTGCACACTATGATTTAAACTGTGAGAAGAAATGGAACAAACACACCTAGAGACAAGGATGGAAGGAAGCTTACCAAAATGCTGATTAGCGTTACGCTGGAGTGGTCAGATGATACTACCTTTTCTTTCTTTTCTCTGTTTTCTATACTCTCTGAATTTAGTTTAATTACATTTATGAAGGGGGAAAAACAACTCAAAAGCTAGGCTCCAGGTTATTTTGGTTTTTAGTTTGAAGTTGACAAGGAGGATTGGTTATAGTGCAGTTTAGATTTTCTAAAGCAGAGGTATTTTAAAAAGACCTATTGGCCGCCTACATGGTAATGAAGAGTGCTTATTGATTTCGTAAATACCTTCCTCTTATCTTAGAATATGTTTAGAAGTGGGACCTTGAGAGCATTTTTAATTCTCTCCCTAAATACTGCTCTAAAAATATTGTTGAGTAGTTCTTTCCTTTAAAAAATATTGGGATTGCTAGGATAAGAATGTAGAGGGAAAAATTGTTTATTTCATATTTCCACTGAAGCTGTTAATCAGTTTTTCCCATCAGTAAAAAATAAATGAATTAGTTTTAGAGTCCTTGAAATGTTCCTGTTTTCTGTGTAGTCATGATATTTGTCCTTCTCCAGGTTCCACTCATTGTTCTTTTCTGAAAGTGATATGTGGACTGATTTTTAAGCTTAGGCGTTGCCTGGCTGTGAAACATAGATGCTGTACTTAGTATGGTGTGACAAAAAGATGTCCCATAGTTGGTACTTCCTGAGGTAAAAAAGTGGGTTAGCTTGGGCATATATTTATTATGTTTACAGCTTGAATTAGTTGACATGAAAGGCTTTTGAACTTGAGTTTGAAGCACTTTAAGGAACCGCTCATTTTGATCTGCCTGACCTTTATGTGATGTTCAGTTCTTCATTTGAGAAATGCTGTGTCCCTCCCCTATGCCAGGCATTGTTTGCAGGTGTTGGATACAGCAGTAAATGAGAAAAAGTCCTTGACCTCATGGAGCTCATAATGTAATATGGAGAAGCAAAGATTTAATATAAAGTCGTGTGCTAATAAGTGTTTTAAAAGTAGAATGACCGAGCCATGAGGGAAGGAGTTTTCTAAGTAAGGAGAAGCATGTGTAAGGCTCCAAATTTCTCCCGTTGGAGGAACTGCAAGAGTGCGATTTGAGCAGAGTGAATAAAGGGGAAAGTGGCCAAAGATGAGGTCGGAAGATCGGCTGGACAGGCCCACGCAGGGCTGCAGAGCCTGTGGAAGGACTTCCGGTTTCGTCTGGTGTGGTGGGAAGTCTGTGGAAGGTTTCGAACAGGGAGTGATATGATCTGATTCACATTTTTAGAAACTCATTTTGGCAGTTGTCTGGAGATTAAATTAGACTGTAGAGGGAGTAAAATGGGCAGCAGGGAGTTGAATCAGGAGGCTTTTGCAGCAGCCCCAGCAAGAGAGGATGATGGGTTATAGTGGGTGGTAGTGATGGGCGTGATAAGAAGCGGTCAAATTCTGCATATATTTTGAAGGTAGAACTAAGAAGATTTCTAAGACATCCAAGGAGGGATATAAGTAGGCAGAAATAAATTTGAAAATTAAAAGTGAATGGTATTTAAAACACGGGGACAAATGGCATTACCTAATGTAGATTGTAGATTGTAAAGAGAAAAGATGGGCCCAGGAATCCTTCATTCTCTAGAGATGTAGCAGAGGAGACAGAGCATAAAATGCGGCTGAGAGATAGCTGTCAGTCTAACTAGAAGAGAAAGCAGGGAGCATGCTCTGCTGAGTCACGCCGAAGAAAGTGTTCTAATCAAGAGGGAGTTGTCAACTCTGTTGAATGCTGAGAGTTGGGTAAAATGAGGACGTCGACTTGATTTTTGGTTTTGACAGAATGGAGGTTATTGATAACCCTGGCAGGACTTATTTCAGTAAATGGATTAGAGTGGATTGGGGAAGGACTAGGAGGTGAGGACCTGGAGTTGGCCAGTATCATCCTCTCAAGGAAGGAGACATGGGGTGACTATTCCTTAGGATCTTGTCTTCAGCGGTCTTACATTCTCCCATTAACCCGTGGCATCACACTCTCCCCCAGACTTCTCAGCTCCAAACCCAGTTGCCAGCTGGACATTTGCAGATGTCTAGTACCCACGCAGTTGAACGTGTCAGTAATAAAAATGTGACATTGAATGAGTGCTTACTGTGTGCCACTTAACTGTTCCTAAGCCCCAGAAAAGGCAAGTAACTGGCCCGATGTAGCAGAGCCAGCTCACACCCAAGACCATGTGACTTTCATTACATCCAGCTGATTTTAGCTGCCGAGTAGAATGTAACAGAGTTTTGGGCGGTACTGAAACAAAAACAGGTAGGTCGGTGGAACAGATCCATAGTCCAGAAAGCTCACAGCTCAGTCAGGAAGATCACTAGGAAATAGAATTACAAAGTTAGTGTAAGCGGTAAAGAAAAACTAACATCCCGTTAATAAATGGATAAAGGACAGGATAAATAACTTAGGGAAAGAAAAAAATTCACGTTAAAGAGTTTTTAACCTCTTCGGTAATTAAAGAAGTGCAAATTAAAAGTGAAGTACTTTTCTTTCCAATTACCCCCTTTCCCCCCAGTTTTAAAAGATAACATTGGAAGAGCCTTCTTTGCCGTAGGTGTTGGTAAAACAGTTTGGCACTATAGATTTTTCCCCCACATGTGGGAAGTATTCACATACTGAAAAAAATATTCTGTACAAAAATATTTGGAGCAGGATTATTTATAGTAGTGAGGAAGTAGTCAGCTGTAGGGAAGGGTTAGATAATCAGTGATAGGTCTGTTTGATGAAATGTACTAAGTATGATACTTTATGGTGCTAGGTGATAACATTAAATAGGAAAGTATGTATAATAGCATTTGAAACTGTGCACACTATGATTTAAACTGTGAGAAGAAATGGAACAAACACACCTAGAGACAAGGATGGAAGGAAGCTTACCAAAATGCTGATTAGCGTTACGCTGGAGTGGTCAGATGATACTACCTTTTCTTTCTTTTCTCTGTTTTCTATACTCTCTGAATTTAGTTTAATTACATTTATGAAGGGGGAAAAACAACTCAAAAGCTAGGCTCCAGGTTATTTTGGTTTTTAGTTTGAAGTTGACAAGGAGGATTGGTTATAGTGCAGTTTAGATTTTCTAAAGCAGAGGTATTTTAAAAAGACCTATTGGCCGCCTACATGGTAATGAAGAGTGCTTATTGATTTCGTAAATACCTTCCTCTTATCTTAGAATATGTTTAGAAGTGGGACCTTGAGAGCATTTTTAATTCTCTCCCTAAATACTGCTCTAAAAATATTGTTGAGTAGTTCTTTCCTTTAAAAAATATTGGGATTGCTAGGATAAGAATGTAGAGGGAAAAATTGTTTATTTCATATTTCCACTGAAGCTGTTAATCAGTTTTTCCCATCAGTAAAAAATAAATGAATTAGTTTTAGAGTCCTTGAAATGTTCCTGTTTTCTGTGTAGTCATGATATTTGTCCTTCTCCAGGTTCCACTCATTGTTCTTTTCTGAAAGTGATATGTGGACTGATTTTTAAGCTTAGGCGTTGCCTGGCTGTGAAACATAGATGCTGTACTTAGTATGGTGTGACAAAAAGATGTCCCATAGTTGGTACTTCCTGAGGTAAAAAAGTGGGTTAGCTTGGGCATATATTTATTATGTTTACAGCTTGAATTAGTTGACATGAAAGGCTTTTGAACTTGAGTTTGAAGCACTTTAAGGAACCGCTCATTTTGATCTGCCTGACCTTTATGTGATGTTCAGTTCTTCATTTGAGAAATGCTGTGTCCCTCCCCTATGCCAGGCATTGTTTGCAGGTGTTGGATACAGCAGTAAATGAGAAAAAGTCCTTGACCTCATGGAGCTCATAATGTAATATGGAGAAGCAAAGATTTAATATAAAGTCGTGTGCTAATAAGTGTTTTAAAAGTAGAATGACCGAGCCATGAGGGAA
The DNA here is from genome assembly GCF_000151845.1 of Pteropus vampyrus. NCBI lineage: Eukaryota > Metazoa > Chordata > Mammalia > Chiroptera > Pteropodidae > Pteropus > Pteropus vampyrus. The sequence continues at coordinate 827,926 of NW_011889067.1, forward strand.
GGAGTTTTCTAAGTAAGGAGAAGCATGTGTAAGGCTCCAAATTTCTCCCGTTGGAGGAACTGCAAGAGTGCGATTTGAGCAGAGTGAATAAAGGGGAAAGTGGCCAAAGATGAGGTCGGAAGATCGGCTGGACAGGCCCACGCAGGGCTGCAGAGCCTGTGGAAGGACTTCCGGTTTCGTCTGGTGTGGTGGGAAGTCTGTGGAAGGTTTCGAACAGGGAGTGATATGATCTGATTCACATTTTTAGAAACTCATTTTGGCAGTTGTCTGGAGATTAAATTAGACTGTAGAGGGAGTAAAATGGGCAGCAGGGAGTTGAATCAGGAGGCTTTTGCAGCAGCCCCAGCAAGAGAGGATGATGGGTTATAGTGGGTGGTAGTGATGGGCGTGATAAGAAGCGGTCAAATTCTGCATATATTTTGAAGGTAGAACTAAGAAGATTTCTAAGACATCCAAGGAGGGATATAAGTAGGCAGAAATAAATTTGAAAATTAAAAGTGAATGGTATTTAAAACACGGGGACAAATGGCATTACCTAATGTAGATTGTAGATTGTAAAGAGAAAAGATGGGCCCAGGAATCCTTCATTCTCTAGAGATGTAGCAGAGGAGACAGAGCATAAAATGCGGCTGAGAGATAGCTGTCAGTCTAACTAGAAGAGAAAGCAGGGAGCATGCTCTGCTGAGTCACGCCGAAGAAAGTGTTCTAATCAAGAGGGAGTTGTCAACTCTGTTGAATGCTGAGAGTTGGGTAAAATGAGGACGTCGACTTGATTTTTGGTTTTGACAGAATGGAGGTTATTGATAACCCTGGCAGGACTTATTTCAGTAAATGGATTAGAGTGGATTGGGGAAGGACTAGGAGGTGAGGACCTGGAGTTGGCCAGTATCATCCTCTCAAGGAAGGAGACATGGGGTGACTATTCCTTAGGATCTTGTCTTCAGCGGTCTTACATTCTCCCATTAACCCGTGGCATCACACTCTCCCCCAGACTTCTCAGCTCCAAACCCAGTTGCCAGCTGGACATTTGCAGATGTCTAGTACCCACGCAGTTGAACGTGTCAGTAATAAAAATGTGACATTGAATGAGTGCTTACTGTGTGCCACTTAACTGTTCCTAAGCACCTTATGTGAACTCACTTAAATTTCAGAAGTCTTTGAGACAGGCATACTTATTATTATGCCCAGAATTAGCCAGCTTTTGCCACAGTAATTCTATAAAGCACCTGAAAACTCAGGGGCTGAAAAAAAGCACTCACATATTCTTGCTCATGGGTCGGTTGAGGACTGACTCAAGTGGGCTTGGCTCCAGGCTGTAATTTGGTTCCAATCTGTTCTACCAGTTTCTCATCCTTTTTGGACCAATCTTGGAGCTTCTACCAGCTGATCTTTCCAGCTGGGTAGCTTGACCTGTTAGAGAGCAACTCATGGCTTCTGAGAGCACAAAAGCAGGAGCTGCTAGGCATCCTCAAAGTTCGGGTGCCCAGACTGGCGTAGCATCACTTCTGCCACATGTTGATTAAAGGGAGTCATAGAGGACCGGCCGAAGGTAATTTAACAAAAACAGTTTGAATGGCGGAGGGAGTTCTCATGTAGAATCGTCTAACGACACAATTCTCTCTTATTCCCGGAGTGTTCTTCCCACCCTCTTTTCATCTTTTGATCTCAAGTGGACATTCTTCCAGGGAGCTTTTCCAGATCTCCCTGCCAGAGCTCCTGGTTATAGATGGTCATAGAACTCTGTACTTGAACTCTATGGAACTTTTCTCCTTAAGTTTCAATCTACTCAAATACAAAGGCAAATGGTAATAAAGGCTCCACATTTCTGTTCTATATTTTATAACTAATAATTTTTGCCGGAAAAAAATTGAAGATAAATGTGAAGATTTCTTCCTACCTTTCCCTTAAAACAAAAACTTGATATGTTTCTAGTTCAGAAAGAGGACTGAGCATAGTGGGTGTTAGCCTTCTCTCTCTCCCAATTAAAGTGACTGTAAAACAATACAAGACAGAACAGATCCATTCCAGTGGAGGGAAAAAAGGGAAAGAGGTTGGAAGCCACCGATACAGAAAAAGGACAGAGCAGCGGGAAGCACGTTGGTGATGGAGTGGAGTGGGACCTGAGGGCGGAACTGCAGGAGGGACTGTGGTGGAGGTGGGTGCTGCCTTGCCTGGCAGGACCCCAGTAAGGGTCTGGGCTGGGAGTTGGCAGTGGAGGGGCGAAAACGAGCAGAAACATGCGAGTTAATTTAAAGCCTGCTTATAGGCCATCCCCTCAGGCAGCTCTTGCAGACTGACTCCTGGCGAGGATTGGCCAGGCTCCTCTTAAAGCCAGCTGAACAGACTGCCTGGGGAGAACCACGATGCTGGGGCGGTTTAGGGACTTCAGGGTAATGGCACGAGGTGTGGAGGGGTGAGGGGTGGGCGGAGGGAGGCTCCCTCACCTGGGCTGGTTTCCCAATCTAATGCAAGGTGCCAGTCAGTGAGCCTCCCCCACACACACAGCTCCCAGCCAGCGTTTCCATTTTGGAAGAGTTTTAGCTGGGAAACAGACCTACTTACACAACAGCAAAGAAAGCATATACCGGCTACCAGAATACTGGAGACAATCATCAATCATTTGACATATAAAGAAAATCAGAACATAAATGACAAAGACCAAGAACAGCTGATCCTCAGGAAAATGGGTAATTCTAGGAACTTTTAAAACTTTGATTAATACCATCTTGGAGACCTGAAAGCATTTTTTGCATCCATAGAACTGAGACATCATGCTGTGAGGAAAAATAAAAAGAACCATCAAGAAAGCAAGAATATAAACACGTGATTGCTGGGGAGAAAAACAGAAGGGTTAGAAGAGGAAAAACAGAGATAAAAAAAGGTGGATAAGGACATAAAACAGGACTGACTTCCTCACTCACTCCACTGTGGTAGACTGTTCTGAAAGAAGTTAGTAGGTTTTCTTAAACACTTGTTTTACGTCTTGGGTCCTGGGAATTTAAGTGTAATGAGTGTTCTAAGTCTTTAGTATCGCTGAGTGAAATACTTGTTCTTAATGCTGTACTTCTCCAGCACCCAGCACCCTCTGTGATTCTGAGGTGGCTGAGGACTGGACAGTCAGCACAGGGGTCTCTGAGGAGCCACAGAGAGAGGGGGCCTGGTATCCTTCAACAAGACCGCCCAGGCCTTCACTGAGAATCTTAAGGCGCCATCTGCAGGTCTATGAAGCTGACTTATCTAATGACAGCCATTAGAAGCAGTGAACTGGGAGGAAGGCAGTATGGGTCCGATAGATAGTATTTTGAGAAAAAACTGTACCTATGTACCCAAAAGCACACAGCAATATGGGGTCATTTAAGAGACCATTAAATTATTTTGTGCCTCCAGACCCCCCAGGACTCTAGTCTTTGGTCTTAATGCTATTTTTGGGATAACAATGAAAGGGTAAAAGATGTTCAGAATAAGAAAATACCGTTGTCAGGAAACAAATGATTGTTTTGTCATTGAGAGATGTGAACTTCAGCTATCTGTACATTTGCTTAAGTGACCGGTCCTTTGAAGAAGGAGAGATAATGTACCACTGTTGTCTTAAGCTGCTATGGGGTGCTAAAAGACCTCTGGAAATCTGGCTTAGAGGCCTGAGTGTGTGTCCTGATCTTCACTTAACTGCGGTTTCCTCAGTGAAAGGTGAAAACTCAGCCTGTCAAGACTGAGTAAGAATAAAATGAGATGACGTGAGTACATGCCCTGTTGCCCTGGAAAGTCTGATGGACGTTTCAGGTTTTTAGTTTGTTCTTATGTTTTAAAATATTCCTCAGAGGTTTAACTCTGGTGGATGACTTGTCTGAAACATTACTGACCATCTCTGCCATTTCCAATTGCTTTCCAGATTTCTATATTCAGATGAAGTTCAAATTGGCCCAGAAACAGTTATGACCACTCTTTATACTGCTAAGAAATACGCAGTCCCAGCCTTGGAAGCGCACTGTGTGGACTTTCTCACCAAACATCTCAGGGCAGATAATGCCTTCATGCTACTTACTCAGGTAAGTCAGTGTAGGTACGGAATGTACCATCGTAGCTTGGAAAAGTGAGTGTAACTACATATAAATATTTGATACTTCCTCGAGAGTTGTTCTAGATCATTATTTTAAAGTACACATTATTATTCTTAGAGTACCATTTAGGGAACTATCTCAGATTTATGCGATTTTAGAAAAGAAAAGCAAAATAGAGTTAATGCAGTACCATATAGATAAAGAAATGGAAGCCTTATATAAGTAGGGCGTTATGACTCAAAGTTATGTAGCTGTTTAGGATTGGAGTTGGAGTAGGGTCCAGTGTCATTCCTGCTGTGATGGAGAGTGTGATAGCATAAGGTGTTCTGGACATCTTTGTTCTCAGTTTTCGTTGGATCTGGAATTAGGACTAAGTATTTGAAGTCCCAACAGTTCTCAGGTCCACTGTCTTTGGACTTGTATTTGTATCATAATAGTGATAGCAACAGATACTGAGTGGTTATTGTGTGTCAGGCACCATTCTTAGCACTTCCTATGCGTTAATTTATTTTTAATCTTCACAAGAACTGTAAGAAGTATAAGTGGACTAGGTAAACGTTTTCTTACTGTCCCCATTATAGATAAGACATTTGAGGCCCAGAGAGGTGAAGTAGCTTGACCGAGATCCTATGACTAATAAGTGATATTTTCCTGCATTTTTTTCCTCTTTTGAATTTGTGATGAAAATCTAATGAAGCTGATATTCCTAAGATTCTTTATTGTCTAGGGGATTTTAGGGAATGTAAAGAAGAATACTTAACTACTTTATTTTGAAAGTTCAGTCATAAAATTCAGAAACCAATAAATTAAACTTTGACAGTTAAAATATATTTACCAGTTCAGTAGGCCCAAGGTGGGGCCTGAGAGTCTGCGTTTCTCACAGTCCCCCAGATGGCCCCCAGATGGATGTGATCCAGTGCTTCTGGATCACACTTTGAGTAGCAAGGGCTGCAAGAGAAAAAGAACTTTTCAGTGTCTTCTCGGTCTGAGAGCCCAATATTACTCCAGATTTTTCATTGGTTGGGTCATATGAATTAGCCCATAAATTGTCATGTGAACTTCTGGTTCCTGCCAAGTGAGTCATATGAACCAAGCCTGTTACTGGAGGGGAAGCATGCCAGACTTTACTCGCAATACAAAGGGCTAGTTCTGTGCCAGCATGATTTACACGGGGAAGAACACTTTATGAAGCGATACAGTCATAGTGATATTTTAGCAGAGATAATGCCAGACTCTAAGTGACAGCAATAGATTCCATAGGAAACTTGATGCCGCCTTTATAATCTGACCGATTGAAGTATTGCTACTCGGAATACAATAATTTTTACCAAAAAATTGTTTTTCCTAGAGTGAAAGATCAATTTTTTTCATGAACACTAATTAAAAATACAGTTGAGTTGGCCAGTTAAAATATTTGCAGATATTAGAATTTCATTTGTTAAAAATATACTGTTTTTCGTATTTTAAGAATACATGAACTATGATTCTAGACAGGATCCTATGCTAGAAGGAAAAGTGTTATAAAAAACATTGGGTCAATTAACAAAACTGAAATATAGTGTATTAGATAAAAATAGTGTATTGTTATTCATGAAATTAGTTACTAATAAGAGAATATCCTTATTCTTAGGAAATACACACTGAAATATTTAAGGGTAAGAACTATGATGTATGTCATTTATTCTCATGATTCAGCCTAATATACATAGCCTACTTTTTTATGCATTAATTATTTTGATCATTAAAGAACCCTCTAGGTTACATAAAGCAGACATTATCCCACTTTATTTATATACACACACACATTCTATTATGCAGATTTTATTTAGGGCTAAAATTTATTAAAAATTTGACTAAGCAAATTAATATACACAAGCTCAGTAAATAATCTAAGAAGAGCATTTTCGAACATATTTGAGTATTCTATAATTTTAAGAAACATTCTGATTTAAAAATATGTTTTTATGTCTGTAAGTATAATTATGTATCATATATATATTTAAAATTTAAGCCAGTGTGTTTAATGTATTCTCTCCCTCATAAAACACAAGATAACTGTTTAGCGATGTTTCTCATTTGTTCAGTAACATCTGAATTATCGAATCCTTTGAAAATGAATTTTACTTTAAAATTAAATGAAGAGTCATCAGCCATACCAAATAATGGTGTCATTTATGGTGTGATTAACTAATTGACAGTATTTTGAGCAGGTTTCTGCATGACCCAGACCCAGCATGAATACCTTTGAGTCCATGCTACTAAATGTGAACAGCTGACACTAGGCCAGAATGACAGACTGGCATATCTGTCATCTCACATCCTTTTTCAGTGTTACGGCTTTTAAAAACCTCATTTGAGTTTGGCTTCTACCTCCCTGCCCCCACTAGCTTTTTAACTTGTTTTTTGAATTATTATGTGGATTCTGATAAGCATACATAAACTTGACTTCTGACATCATAATGCCTAGATTAGCTTTGCTGGAATCATATAGTGTATACTCTTCAGCTCAGTATATAATGTGGCTTCTTTTGTTTATCATTAGGTTTGTGGGATTCATCCATATTGTTATCTGTAGTTGTATATTTTCATTTTCATTGTCGTACAGTATTCCGTCACGTAATTATGTGAATTTATATATTTGCTCTTCTGTTGTTAGGCCTCGTTTTTGCTTAGGTCTCCAGAGCTTTCATACTTTAAAATTTTTGTACTTCATCCTCTCCCCCTAATCAAAATAGGAAATGGGGAAAAAAATCTGATCTGTTAGTGCTGGTCTGCTTAACAACCGATATTGTTTAGTAAAGAGATCACTAGACTTGGCTTTAAGTACTGGCTTTGCAACACAAATAGCTAGATATTAGGCAAGTCAGTACACCTCTTAGCCTCTGTTACCTCATCTGGAAAATGGTATAATGTCTGCTTTATTTAATATAGGTGTTTGTTAAGGATCAAAACGAGTAATGCATAAGAAACTAGGCAGTATCTATATAATCATATGAAGATACAACTGCTAGGGTTGGTAGTGGTTGTGAATTTGTTATCTCAGGGGGGCATTTGTGCGTTTTGCTTTTCATTTCTGATAGTGGAATAAAAAGTTTTAAAAATATATAGATGTTATAATTGTATTTTAAGTAGGAGTTCTTACATAATTAGCAATTGTAACTGTTTACAGTATTAACTTTGAATGTGTACTGCCTGAAGGTAAAATAACGATGGAAGTAAAAAAATTATCTGCATATGTTTAGGCTCGACTGTTTGATGAACCTCAGCTTGCTAGTCTTTGTCTGGACACAATAGACAAAAGTACGATGGATGCAATAAGTGCAGAAGGCTTTACCGATATTGACATAGGTAAGGTCACTGTGAATTTAAGTTTTACCTGTAAGTACAGTAACTGCTTACCTTGTTGGTGGATGAGTTGTTTTCAAATTAGTGGTTTTTCCAAGTGATCTAAGTCTGCCTCTTTAAGAGTTTTGCTTTCTTTATTTTGGTGAACTATTCGTAAAAGTCTTAACTACCTTATTGCCTTTTAAATGACGTCAAATCAAATCAATATTTACTGACCACCCACTATGTATATAACATTATCCTAGAGTCTTAAAAGAAATACAAAGGGTGAGATGTGATTTCTCTTAAGGAAACTCATCAAATTGGAGAATCAAGAAACAAATATGTGAACATTAAGATTTAAGACATCAATAGAAGAGTTGGCATATGACAAAATGTGATTTTTGCCTTTTCTGAACTAGAATGTAGAAATAATTGCTATGTAAATCCACAGCATGAGGAAGTTACTTCCAATTATAATAGTGGTAGGAAAATCTTGACAGAGGAAGTTCTGATAATGAATATTTGGCTAACAAAGAGGGGAGGACGTTAGAGGCAACGTTAGAGGCAAGTGCACCGCACAGAGAAGTATATGCAGGGGAAGGGAACTACAAGGCGGCTGAAGCCAGGCTGCGGAGGACGACCTGCTGGCAGGCCGAGGAGTCTGAATCGTGTCTTGTAGGAGGGTGTCTTGTGGTTTGAAAAATTATCTTCATTGTGTTGAACCCAAAATATATATCTTCAACCCTGTCTTCTTCTGGGCGCCAAATTTATATGCCCAGCTATTTACTTGGCATCTTCACTTGGAGATTTTATAAGCATTTCAAACAACACAGCTGAAAGAGACCTATTGACTGCCCACTACTACCGGCCAACTCTTCTGCTTCTTTCCTTTTTTTTTTTCACTCTTAGTGGCGCCACCATGCACCTGATGTCTCACACCCAAAACCTGGAAGTTATTCTTGATTATTCTCTTTTTTTCATGCACCACGTGCATTTTATCAGCGAGTGCTCTCAGCTCTACTCTCAATATGTATCCCGAATCTGAGCATTCCTTACACATCCATGCTACCACTTAGTCCCAGCCACCGCTCTCTTTTACCTGGATCACCTCTGCAGTTTACTGTTGTCTCCCTGCTTCCACCCACTCTTGCATTCATACAGTCCGTTCTCTACACAGCAGCAAATTTAAATCACAAATCAGATTGTATCACTTTCTTGCTTTCAATGTGTTCCCACTGCAGTTAGAAGAAAATTCAAACTCCTTATAAAGCTTACAAGACCGTACATGATCAGGCCTTGTGTTAGTCAGTAGGCTAGGCTTGACTGTGGTAACAGACCCAGAAATGCATGTTCAACACGTTCGCACAAATAAACCCAAATTGCATACTGGCTTAGACACGATCGAAGTTTATTTCACAACCCCATAACAGTCCAAGGCAGTGTCTTGGCCCGTGAGGAGCTTTTTCTGTCTTGTGGCTCTGCCATTCCCTAGGGTGTAGTTATTATTTGATTTTGCTGGCAGACAGGAAAACTCATGGGTAGGAGAAACATCTTAAAAGCTGCAGCCTTGAAATGGCACCCCCTTATTTCATGGTACAGAATTCAGTCACAAGATCCCATCTAAATTCAGGGCTGGCTAGGAGCTGCAAAGTACTCATAGCCCAGGAGGAAGAGAAAACAGATTTTTTTTGTAAACAGCTGGTAGTCACCACCTACTTCTGTCTACATCTGACCTTGTCTCCTGCCATTCTCCCCCTTATTCACTATGTTCCATGTCCACTGGCCGGGTTATTTCTGTTTGAAGCCTTTGTATTTTCTATCCTTCTGATTAGAATCATTTCCCCGATTCTTCGTATGGCTTCCTCCTTTTAATCATTCAGATCTTGGGTTAAATGACACCTGAGAAAGGCCACCTCAAACCTACTTAAAGTAGATATCACGTTGCCATAATCAAATCCCTTTTCTGTTTCTCTGATTTATTTTTCTCATAATACTTAGCGCTATCTGAAATTCTTACCAGAGGTATTTGTCCATTTATGTATGTGCCGATCGTCTGCCTTCCCCTTCTAGATCGCAAACTCCTGAAGGTAGGGACTCTGTGCTGTTTACCGCTGTATTTCTAGCGCTGAAAGCTGTAGAACATAGTACGTGTTCAGTTGCTATTTGCTGACCGGCTGGACTGGCCGGCTGTGTCTAGAATGTTGCCTTTCTGTCCCACCTTGGCTAGTTCTTCCTCAGTCTTACTGTCTTGTCTCCGATTATACCTCTGTAGTGACTCCTTCCTTTAGAACTGACACCCCACCCTCTCCCATGACATTTACTATGTTCCTGTTACGGTAACATTCCATCTTTAGTTTCCTGTCTGCAAGGCACCTCAGGAAGGGTTATACTCCCCTGGCATCATTCCGAAGGGTAGGACTAGTTCAGGTTCCTTCTCAGCACCTACACGTTGTGTGCTATAGAATTTTTGTTGAGTTACTGGATGTTTGAGAGCCCCAAGCACTGCCCACATTGTTAACGAAGCACTGTTTGATCCTAATTTCCTTCCCTTTGAGGGGCTGTCGGGTGCTCCATTTGTACTTCAGTCTGCTACTGTTATTTGAAATAATGCGGCCTGCTTCTGGGTGACTTCCTCCTGGAGTCGCCATGTAAATGGCTCCTACACGAGGCGTGCCAGTGGAGCCTGGGAATCTTGAAGTCAGTGCCTTGCCCAGAGTGAATACCCCGTGAATATTTGTCACTTTGATTTGACTCATAGCTGCTTATGTTGAGATCCAGTGTTGTGTTATGTTTAAAAGACAGAACTCAGGTGTTCGATGTCTTTATTAGTCTCTTGGCCGTAACTTCTGACCGTCTGCCAGAAGAAGCCTAAGTGTTTCCACCATAGTCTAGTTTGCTTCAAATGTACTTGCTAAAAATGGAATGCAAGAGAAGTCTAGGAGCTGAGAGGAAGGAGTGCCTGACTTTGGGAGCTTTTTTTTAATGGTTTTTTAGATTGTGGAGTTGCTTTTTTATATCTGGCATTTGGATATGTGTTTCTAGAAGGGTGTGCTCACCATTTTCCAAGTAGAGAGATATTGTTTCTCTCTCCATTGACAGAACAAAATGAATTTACACTATGCTATGGGCAGTATAATGTGCTTTTTGGGGGAGTCATATTTTAAGTTTCTGTATTTACCTTTACTGAAGTTATTAGCATACAAGGTAGAGAAATGTGGGTCCAAAGTCGTTAATTTTTATTTCAATGATTAAATATTATGGACATTATATATTCCTAATCCTGCAAGAATCGAGATATACAGATTGATATTTATTTGCTTGTGAAAAAGCTTCATGGAGCCCTAGTTCATACTCCACTGCTAGGTATAAGAGAAGCTTGATTTTCCTTTTTTTTAATCTGTTCATTTTTAACATACTGCTGAGCTCCTGCTATGATCTGGAGATTTGATGTCTTTGCCGAGATGATAGCTGTGTTTGATATTAAACAAATATTTGATTCTAAAATGAATATGTAGACCATTGCAGAATAGAATTTTTAAAATATAGGTCTGTAGTTTTAAGTGTCCAACCTATTTTTATTGAGATTTGAAAACTGTATAAGCAGGTTTGTCAGTATTGTTTTGTTAAAGAGCAAAATATTCCTAATTGGATTTGTTTTTGTATTTACCTATAGACACACTCTGCGCAGTTCTAGAAA